>NW_017729033.1:55618180-55628277 GCF_001723915.1 Gavialis gangeticus | reverse complement strand
CCAGGAACCAGAAAATCAATACAGCATGAACGAGAAATAGTAACGCAGTGAAAGCCCATGCTGGAGGAGACCGATAGGCCGTAGAGCCTAACTGAGAGACAGTCCCTGAAGACCAGCCTCTGTCCTCAGTTGAACGGCTCTCTCCCCCTGAGGGAGGGGCTCACTAACCTTTTATATGAATTTAGTGGCCAATTAGAACATTTTCTCCATGGAACTTTCTGGTCAGATTACCTCATATTTCTGCTGGTACTGAGCATGTGTCTGTGGGAAAAGTAGGTCAGTGCTGACTGACAGGTCCTGAGGTCACCCAGGGGGGCACGCACTGGGTGAGCCCTGGAATTTTCCACTCACAGAGTCAAGTGCGCATGTCAGTCCCAGCTCTTCTGTGTTGTCAGTACATACTTAAAATTTTCCCTGACAGGAAGCACACATTACACACACACACACACACACAGATCATAGAAGAAGTCATACATTCATAGAAGAAGAAGAGATTGTATATAGTTAGTTATTGCACACATCACATCACAGAAGAGCAACAGACACCATAGTTATTATTCACAATCTGTAATCAGATTCATTAGCCCACCACAGTTCACTATACACAACACAAGAAATCTAATAATTGCACAACCCAGAAAAGAAGAACCAACATCACAGAAGAACAAGACACAAATTTAGGAGGAGGTTGAGGTTGTGGAGGCTCAGGCAAGTGGCTCAGCTGAGGCAGCTCCTCCTGCTTTTATGCCTCAGCCTAATGAGGAGGCGGATAAGGAAGCATCTCAACCCTCAACCTAGAAGCAGGTGAGTAGTGTAGTGTGGGAGCATTTTGAGCTGGCAGATGATCCCAGATTTGCTATCTGCCAGCCATGCCAAAGGCAGATCAGCCAGGGCAAGGAGGTGAAACACTTCAGCCACTATAGCGATGCTGCTGAATCTCAGGAGGCAGCACCCCCTTGCCCTTCTTCCTGCTCAGCCTCGCACCAGTGAGAGCATGCCCAAAGGGAAGTCCACCACTTTCTCCAAAGCCCCTGTCCCCCCAAAGCAGAAGCAGGCCACTCTGAAACAGTGGGGGAAAGCTGCAGACAGAACGGGGCATATTCCCAAGGTGAGCAAGATCACCCAGAGCATTGGGGAGATGCTTGCTCTGGATGGCCAGCCCTTCTCCACTATTTAAGTGGCCAGGGTTCAGGTGGCTCATAGAGCTCATGGTCCCATCTTACCAAGTGCCTGCATGCATCATCTTTAGCAGGACGATGGTGCCCTCCCTTTATGAGGCATGCAGGGAGTACTTGAGGGAGGAATTGCACAAGGCAGGGCCACAGGACTTCTCTTCAGACATCTGGACCAGCCAGGGTAGTAATCACGCCTACCTCTCCCTCACAGGACACTAGTGCAATCAGTCAGGCCATCGGTGGGCTCTCCTCCAAGCTAAAGTGCTGGATGAGTCCCACACGGCAAGGGAGATCATGGTGGCCATGAACTGCGTGGTGCAGGGGTGGCTCGTTGGGCAGGCTGAGCTCACCCACAGGTTCATGGTCACCAACAACGGGGCCAATATGGTCAGGGCTGTCCATGATGCCAACTTTGAAAAGTCGTTTGTAATTTGTTCCCTCTCAGGATCAGGCCTGAGATACTGGAAGTAGAGTGGTTTTTTTGGTGAGGAATGTGCCCCCACAGGTATTGGGTATTGTTGGCTTCAATAGATTCTGGTATGCAGTTTGTGGGGGTACTGGAAATAGTTGGTTTTGTGTTTTGAGCTGTAGGAAATTGGCTTCAGTTCTGGTGATGAGGTTACATGCTTGTTTAAATGTACAAACCACTTTTCAGAGCTGGGCCTTCATCAGCCTCCTAGGTTGTAGGTACAAAAACTCATGGACTCAATATAGACAGTGGAATTCTGACACACTACAACCTGCCGGGCATCTGACTCCCCAAGTACTTCTGCACTGTTACCTGCACTGCTACATCTCCCTTCCCCCTCGCCCCACCCCAGCCTGTCCCTCACCCCCTGATGCCTCCATTTCCATTTTTGCTGACTGGCTTTCTTGCCTGCATTGCATGCCAGGCCAGCATCTGGCTTCTTTACCATTCCTTCCATCCAGGACCAGGAGACACACCAGTTACAGGTACTTCCTCAGCCTGGCAAAGTGTTTCTCAACCCAAAAGCTTCCTAAGATATATTTCTCTAACTATTCAGATTTTTTTCATAATAAATATATATATATCAAAATACAAGATAAGCCATCACACACCATGAGTGACATATATCCAACACAGCATCTTTACTTCTTGCTGTCAATTCCTTTATAAAAAGAAAGGCTCTGTGACAGTTCAGTTTGACTACCTTAGATGCTGCTGGTACTACTGGTGCTGATTCACCTACGATATTTTTACCTGCTGCCATTTACAGTGGTAGACCAGTCTGAGACTGTAGGGGAGGAGGAAACCTCACTGGAGCACACTGCCATGTTGTGCAGAGGCCCCAGCACCAGGAAGGGTGCACCTGAACACACACACAGTGTCATCCACCCATGTTATGAGTTTTGCCTGCCTGCAGCCAGAGGTGCAGGACCCCAGAACCCAGACTCCCCATGCACCTATCTCCTTGACCGCTGGCAGGCTTTGTGGCCACAGCAGGGCCTGGCAGGCCTGCAGTAGTTTTTTTCAACCTCCTGTGCCCTAAGACAGACACGGCTGTCAGGCTTCATGGCTGCAGTATGGCCCAGCAGGCCTGCATTTTTCACCCCCCGAAGCCCAAGACAGACACAGTTGCACAAGTACCCATGTCATGAGTTTTGCCTGTTAGCAGCCAGAGGTGCAGGGTCCCAGATTCCCCCTGCACCTATCTCCTTGACAGCTGGCAAGCTTCATGGCCACAGCAGGGCCTAGCAGACTTGCAGTTTTCACGGTGTGTGTGTGGCATAACACACACACAACGTGAGTTTTGCTTTCACAACTTTGAAGTGCAGTTTCCCAGAAACCCCTGCATCTATCACCTTGAAACTTGGCAGCCTTCATGCTTGCAGAAGAGGCTACCATTTTGGCAAGTTTCATCCTAATTAGCCAGAAAATAACAAAGGTATAGATATTTAATTGATTCCCCATTATACTCTATGGCCGAATCTCCTAATGTCTCCAAATCAGCTCTGAATTATCCAAACCTGATCCAGCCAAATCGAATCAGAAAAGTGATCTGAATCTCCAGATTAAATTTCTGGCATCTGAATTGGCTGAATCTGAACAAATAGTTCCCTATTTGCACAGGCCTAATCTTTATTACCCATCCAGTTTCGCCCATAAGACTGGGAGTGATACTGAATGACTTGACTGTAAAAATTAATGTCATGCTGCTGGGTTTTTTATATTATTATTATTGTTTTTTGCCTTCAAAATTATGCTGCCACTTTCTTTCCTAAAGATCTATTCTGTATATGAAAGATGTCTATATCCAAGTATTTAGGCACACAAAGATTTCCATGTATGTGAAAGGGAAATGAATTTAGATAGTCAATAAATAATGTGAGCAAATGTTCACTACAGCCAGACTAGGTTTAGGTGGATTAAGGTAAGCTAGACTGATAGCAGTGCATGCAGCCATTCACCACTGCCAGGAGCGGTGCGGACAACCCAAGATATGTAATTTGATGTGGGGTGAAGGGCTGGAAGGATCAGAGTTGGGGCTGACACATGACATGTTTGAGGGGGGAATTGTCCAGAACAATGAGCAGGGTTGGGGTAGGCATTCACTAAATTGGGTTAACCCCTTTCTAGAATGACTTAACCATTTTTAAATATGAGTTAGTACACCTGCTGAAGTGAACTAGCTTGCATTGGGTGCAGCATTTTTTCAATGATTTAAACCCTTTGAATGCCTAAATGCACAAGTGGACATTTTGATCAACCTAATCCAGGTACATACCCAAAAATTTCATTCACATACAAAATATGCTTTGTAGCCTCCTTTAGGCAGCCTACTGCCTATAGGATTCTAATGTTATAGCTATCATGTTACATTTTACCTATATAGTTATATAAGGAATAAGTATTATTTGTCCTACGAAAAACATGAATAAATCAATAAAATATTTTGACACCTGCTTATTAAGGCATGGCACATACCTAAGGTGCACATAAAAACATTGACATTGAATTATGCCACTTAAAGTTAAGAACTATGCAGCCCGAAAGCCACAGAAAGTTGTGATGAAAGCTGTGCACAGAGCCTTTTCTTCCACTTGACATTCTATAAATAGGAGGCTATAATGAGGGCTTTTTAACATAAAGAGAAACAAGATATACTGCTTATTTGGATGTTTTGGTAGAATCAAGTAAAGGTTACACGAGAAATAAGTTAATGGGCTGAAGTTTATAGCTGTGTGTATAACTGTCAAATCTCGGTGTAAATTACCTTTCTCTTCTGCTGGCTGGAATGCAAAAATCCAATAAACTGTTAATAAAAATGGAAAGGTCATATGTAAATATCACAGATCCTGAAAATGAACCAGGAAAATATGATAGTTTGCACACAAATATTATTTCATATTCTGTTTCATTGCGTTTGAATCATGATATGTATTTCTAGGGTGAGGAAAGCATCTATTAAAATGAGATTCCTCTTAAATCTGAAATCAAGATGCTAAGTATACTAATTAGTTATTAGCTTCTGAAAATTAAAAGGAGTGCGTTTATCCAATCAAGTTGATTCAAAATATAGACTCACAGAGTTATTGTAGCCATTTACAGTACTGTTCTTTAGGATTTACAAAAGGCATATGATGAGCCCATTCATCATTTGGTATCCACATACTCTCTGAGGTGAAGTGCTATATATCACAATCAGAGTTAGATGGCACACTGAGCATTTGTACAAGTGCTCTGAGAGTGGCGCCCTAATTAAAGCACCCAGAGCATCTCATGTATCAGCATCCCCATGCTTAAAATGGTGGTAGGGCCCTTTATCTAAAGCTCCCTAAATGAACTTTAGATAAAACACCCCCACCACTACTTTTAACCATGGGGACACTGATACATGAGATGCTAGAGGCTGCTGGAACATGGTTATTACCACACTGCAACAGACTCCATTAATTACAGTGCATCAGAGCAAACTCACTACTTGTGTATAGGCACCCACCCAGAACATAATGTGGAAGAGAAGGCATAACTAGAAAATACACACTGAAAACTAAATATAGCCCACCTAAATATATTTCTACCCTCAAGTGCAAACATACCTCTTAATAAATATACTTGCTAAAAGGAATTTTACAGGAAGTGTGTTCTTTTATTTAGAAGACTGGATACAAGAACAACCATGGATGCCATAAACTTTTACTCTGAGAATAATATCAAAAATATCCTATATATATAAAAAGCATTCCTTTATTTACATATTTGTATTTTATGTAACTTGTGCTTCACTTGGGTGGGAGGCTAGTTGTTCTCAGCTGGTGATCCATGGAGCACATGCCAGCTGCTTGTGGAGACTGGAGAACAGGCTGGTTAGATGAAGCTGGATCTTCCTCTCCATGCCCCCCCCATCTGTTAAATCACTTTTAGAAAAAGCTAAAATTATGTTAAATATGTTTCTAGTATTACATTTATAAAAAATAAACAGCTGATGGGAGTTGTTCCAGGGTACAGAATCATTTTACAATTCCCTGTACTGTGTGCTTTATAATGTACATTGGACGAGGCAAAATAGGACCCGCATGCCGGATCCTACCTGCCAACCACTTTCATCTGGCCCACAGGGCCCCCAACAAATTGTGCCCTTCCCAGCCCTTCTGCCTACAAGGGGCAAGTGAGGCACCCTTCCCTGCCTAGGGCTTCCCTCCCCTGGAGCGCAGCCCCTGTGGGGAAAGCTGATAGCTTCAACACTTGAGGCTTCTCTCTGGGGCTGTACAGCCCCAGCAGGGAAGGCACCCAGCTCCAGCACACAGGGCTTCCCTCCCTGCTGTGTGAGTGCAGGGGGTACGCGTGAGTGGCAGGGAGAGCCGGTGATACAGGCACGTGCACAGAGGCTGCGCCCCTCACTGCGATGTGCAGTACTGGCTGGAGCCACACCTTGCTGGGCACCTGCAGCCTGAGTACCCTGCTTGCTGCTGTGTCATGGGGGTCTGTGGTGGGGTACCCCCCCCCACAAGCTCCCTCACACCTACACCCTGCTCCCACAACCCTCCATGTATACATAACCCCCCAACATACCCTATGCCCTCCCACACACAACCACACCCCTTCGCAACCCCCACACACCCACATCCTACCACACATATACACACCCCACCGTACACATCCACCATACGCACACACACCACAACCCCCACATACCATGCACAATGCCCACATACTATGCATACCATACTTACCACATACCACACACACACCTCACACACACCCTCCCCCACAATATACAAAACTAAGAATTTATTTTTGAGTTATTATGCAATCACCTCTACACAAACATAAATCATGACAAAAATATTTTTTTGTAATAAAATTAAAATATGTTCTAATAAGTTGTGCCAGTGCACCTGCAGTGCCTGCCACTTTAAGGGCTGAGTCAAGCAGCCAGCAGGTGCTTGATTGCAGCAGCCATTTTCAAACACTTGCTGCCTATATAAACACAGCAGTTTACTGTTGACAGCCAGGTAGAAACATTGTCTGGTTGAAAGGCTGTATGATACAGCCTAAAGGTAAGGATAGAAGCTTAGGGGGGTGGTTTGGAGGCTCCTGGTCCTGGGCATGACCTAAAACTGCACGCTGCTGGGGATGGGTGGCCTGGTGGGGATCATAGTGGCATAGGAGCCCCCAGGAAATGCCAAGCCAATTAACACCTCAGTGAAAGGCAGCTCAGGGTGCCTTAACCTCTAGCCCCCACAACACTGTAGGTACAAGGGGGCTAAGCATAGCTACAGCCACCTAGCCCCAAAGAGTCTGCAAGACCCAGATGGGGCCAGGCATGGCTGCAGTCACCTGAGCCTCCACAGGGGAGGGAAAACCTGGAGTTCCAAAGGAGGAGATAGATGTGTAACCCCAGAGGGAGGGTGGTGGTGAAGGCCTAGAAGGGTTGGGTACAGCTGAGTCATCCTGAAGGGCAGCACATGGGCCAGCCCCCTGGAAAGCAAGTTGAGGGAAGTGTGGAGTCCAGAAAGGGGGGAACAAAGGTCTAGGAGGCCAGTATGTGGGGCCAGGGGCCCAGTGTGTGTTTGTGTAAGTTTATGTGAAGCTGCTGCAGGAGACAAACTTGGCCCAAGTCAGGAACTTGGCTGGCCACTACCCAGGTAAGGGCGGTGGGAGAGGCCCAAATGATTGTATGTCTGCCTTCAAGGTGTGATCTGCATAAGGCCTATGGCCTATGAAAGCCACTCCAAGAGGGATGAGGTTGGATCAAGTTTTCGATGTGAGAAAGAGACCCTGTGAGAGGGGGTGGAGTGCAAGAGGTTCTAGTAAGAGGAGGGCAGAGTGAGTGTGTGTGAAAGAGGTCTTACTGTGAGGACTAAGCTTGGCTCAGCTCTAGGCTGGGAGCAGAATGTCACCATGGATGCCATCTGTGAGGCATGGACTGTGGTGTAGGGGCAAAGGTCAGGGGTTGGGGGTGGGCCTTCTGGTCCAAGGTGACAGTTGTCCTGCCCCCTTGATGCTAAGGGGTGGGACTACCCATGCAGCCCTTGACAGCTCACCGGAACGCAGTAAGCAGTCATCCACCTGAAATAATCCCCCTGCTGCACAGCTGATGTTTGGCCACTGCTCCCTAATGCTGCCACTTATAATTCTAAATGGTATTTAGATATTACAGAGGTGCTCAGATTTCATACTCATAGCCATACAGTTACTGAATAGACAGTCATCTAAATATATGAAGGATTTTTTTAATGAGACAAAACTACAAAAGGATGTATTATATTGATAAGAGTTATACAATAAAAAATGACCATATGGCTTGAAGACAGAACAAAAAAGACGAGATAAAATTCTTACTGTGTCACCAGATGTTGTAGAAGCTGACAGTTTAGCCAGATTCAAAAAGGGATTGGACAAATTATTGGAGGAAAGGGCCATTTATAGCTATTGAGCATGGGAATTAGGGAATCAACCTCTGAATCGGAGCTTCCTAGACCTGAAATACTGGAGGCTGCAAGAGAGAGGGGAACAGTGGGGGGGGGAAAAAAAATCCTGGTGATACCCAGTTCACTCTCCCTTTCATCTAGTCTCAGCCACTGTGTGACACAAGATACTAAATTGCAGTTTGTATGTTCTAGCTACATTCGAACGTCTCTGAGAATACTGCCAGTATTTACAGAGATCATCCTTTATTCTGATTCTTCCAGCCCTGACAATTGAAGACCTAGATTCTCCCAAAATCTGTGATAATCCAAAAGATGAGGTCCAACTCATAGGCACGTATAAATACCTTCAAGCCAGCACCCACCTCTAGTATTGTCCTTATGAGTCTTGGAGTCCTCTAGACATCTTTCTCCTTCCTGGGGCATATGGAACTTCTCTTGCTAGTGGTCTATTATTCTGATATGCCTTTGCTAAAGGAACAACAGATTTAACAAATGAAAGAACGAAACTAGGAAGATGGAAGGGCAAGGAAGGATGTAGGTTCCAATGATAGGATTAGATGGCTTCTCAATTCATGAGAATTTAGAAATGATGGACAAGATATTACTCAAGGTATTTTATTGTATTTATTTATATTAACATGTCCCTTACTTTATTGCTATGAACTTGAGAAATGGAACACATCTTTTGCTACTGAACCAGAGCAACTGGTGAATTCTTTTTTTTAAGACCATGTATTTTTACATATTCACATCTGAGGTTTATTTGGCTTGCTTCAGGTTTTTTTATGTTTTTGTTAGGGGTTTTTGTTTTTGTTTTTGTTTTTTTTTTTTGGAGGGGAGGAGGAAGTTTTTAGACTCTCTATTTTTCAGTTCCATTGTTATGTATATAGTTTACATAGTAGTCTCATGTACAAAGATGTGTCAACAAAACAGTGAGTCTAGAGAAACTGAGTTATACTTATTATGTGGTTTTCTGAGTGAATGTTATCAAACTACTATCAGAGAGAAATGTAAACTATTAGAAAGTTCTAAGTGGAAGCATTCCTCTGCTACCTGTAAGTGGGGAAAGATCTGTCTACATATCAGTATTTCCACCAGTATTTTTGGAAATCACTCCTCTGTCTCGGAAGTGAAGTTGAGCTCTCACTGGGTTTTCTTCTTGTGGTGAAGCTTCCTGTTAAATTGTAAGGATGATGTCCCAAGGACTCTGTTAAATTCTCTCACCTTCTACTTTTCTATGGATTCTGTAATAGAGAGGATTTTTTACAATTGACCAATAGTAGTGATAGTGAGGTTGAGATGAGGTCAATGAGATTTCTCCTATCTGGCGCATAAATGGACCTAAATCACAAATTAGGTCAGGTGGTGGTGCCTTAAGGAAGAGCTAATGAACAATCTGTAATGGTCCAGGACCAGAATCAGATCTGCAGAGGCACCACTCTTAGGCACTTTGATTACCACTATTCACTGACCTGCAGTATGATCTGTGATTAGTAGAGAGAGGAGTCCAGAAGACTAGCTAATTGTGCATTTCCAGAGATTTTGAGAGAGGGGGTGGAATGGTTAACTTCAAATTAACTGAATGCTTTAATATTAGGTTGATTATGATATTATTGCTGAGATTTTTTTCCTTCTTCCTCCTTCCTGCAACATTGCCTCCCTTATTTTACATGTTGTCTGAGAGTACTTGTGAATTGGAAGTGGGAAATTCTGATTATTAAAGACTACAAAGGCAACTGCTTGTTTTAAAGTAAGGTTGAGTTCTATCAATTTTTTTTTTTCTAGAGGACTTCTTGATACATTGATTCTGTACCCTGTTGTGGGCGGTAATAAGATTGGGAAAAAAAAATCTGCAATGTCAAACATTAGTTTTAGCTTACTGTAATGAAATCATTGCCTTGATGTGCCTATTTATTGTGAAAACATGTATTCAACTATCCTCCATAATAATGCATGATAGATATAGATATAGATATATAATCTCCAAGAAAGGACTGCAAAATCCCACCAAAAAGACACACACAC
>NW_017729033.1:55608812-55617827 GCF_001723915.1 Gavialis gangeticus | reverse complement strand
TGGGATTTTGCAGTCCTTTCTTGGAGATTATTGTACATTGTTTCCAAGTATTCACATATATTGAATTATATATTTTTATTTATATATTTTATTTTTTATATATATTTAAATAGCTCAGAGATTGAATTAACCTTAAAAGCATGAAAATCCATTCCAGAAGCAAATAATTTATAATTCAATGTTTAGCTATTTATTATTAATTATCCTTCCTTAAATTTCATCCATTTTGTCAGGGAACAGAGTACTGTATCACATATAACAAGGACTCTCTAAAGGTACTGAAGATATCCTAAGGGTATGCTTGATAAATACCTACCTAACAGCTAATTCTTTTGAGTTGTTGGCTGTATATAGATAGCAGTGGAGCACAAAGATGAGGGATAATTTAGGTCTTATTGAACAGGAACAGTGTACTGTTGGGCATAAAGTATATGTGGCAAAGTATGTAGCAGCAGAAGATTGGCTGATGTATTGTATAGCTGTGTGATTATATGACAAATGTTGCTCGACTCAGATGCTGGCATGTCCATATTTTCATGCTAGACCATAAGATTTGAAATAATGATGAACAACAAAAATGACTAGAGACCTGGGAAGAATGACTTAATAGGAAAGGCTGAAAGAACTAAAATTATTTTGCCTGAAGCAGAGAAGACTGAGGGGGAATTTAATAACAGTCTTCAAATACCTGAAGGACACTTTTAAACAGGATGGAGATCAGCCACAGATAGTATGTCTACATGAGACACTGACTGTGCAACAGCATGTCACAGTATGGCCAATGCTAATATGTAGTGTTCTGCATATTCAGCTTTTACTAATTTTCACCTTTTTTTTTTTAATTCCCTGTTTTTTTAAGTTTTTATTGAAGTTATTTGGTTTTTACTGATTTTTACACCTGTTTTTCAGTTCACTCAATTTTATCAGGTACAGTAAAATCTCTGTTAACTGAGATGAGTGGGGGCTTCCAGAGGGTGCCAGTAACTGAAATGTGCCAGTTACACACACTCTGTGAGGCACAGGTTTCCAGCTGGATGCGAGGGTTGGTGGTGGCAGCAGCTGCACATCCAGAGTGGGGCAGGGACTGCATGGGGACCAGGGTAGGGTGGCTGGAGCTGCTGCCTGGGGGCATGGATCTCCCAGCTCTGACCCCGGGCAGGGCAGAAGGGGCCCAGCTGCATTCTGGCTTGTGGCCCTGCCCTGGGTGCTGGGAGCTGTGAGCCCTGCTGAGGAGGCAGGTGAGAGATCCCAACCTCAGTCCCTGCAATGGGCTCTGCACCCAGCAACTCTGCATGGGCCCATGGGGCTGGAGCCACTGCAGGGCTCCTGGCTCTGACCTCAAGCAAGGCAGGAGGTGCCAGGGCTAATGCTGGGGTTGGGATCAGGTCCCTTTTTCCTCCGTGTCCAGCTGCATGCCACTCCCCCCCAAGCCCCTAGGCTGCACCATGCCATGGTGCAGGCAGGTGGTGATGGCTGCTCCCGAGGTAACTGCAGCAGGGGTCAGGCTAAGTGAGAAGAAAAGGACCCCCGGGGCTGCAGCACTGCCCAGCAGCTGCAGGCAGCTGGGGTTAGCCACTCCCGGGGCTGGGGTGAGCAGGGACAAGGTGTGCCACACCCCATGCCCCCCAGGCTCTGCTTGTTTCCCACTCACCCCAGCCCCTGCGGCAGTATTCCCAGGAGCAGCCGATGCCAGCAGCCTGCACCATGGCCCAGGGGCTGGGGTGAGTAGGGACAAACAGCCTCAGGGGCAGGGGGGGTTCAGGGCATGGCACAGTCCAGCAGCTGGCATCAACCACACCTGGGCCACTGCAGCAGGGAATGGGGTGAGTGGGGACAAGCTGTGCCATGCCCTGCATGCCTCAGGGCTCCTCTTGTTCCCACTCACCCAAGTCCCTGCTGCAGTGGCCCTGGGAATGACTGATGCCAGCTGTGAAGGGAACTATAAGTCAGTGGGTGTGGGGTCATGGCTCTTGCTGCTATGTGCATCCCAGGGGGGCTGGGGGATGCACTGGGCTCTTCCCAAGTGGTGCATGTGCTCATGCTGGATGAGAGCAGGTTGCTGCCTGCCCTGAGCACTGGGAAGAACCTAGTGCTGCTGCCAACCCCAACCTGCAGCAGCAGCCTGCTCTCATCCTGCATGCAGATCTGAGGGCATGCGCCCCCTGAATAGCCTGGTGCAGTCCCCCAGCCCACAGCCTTCCTAGGGTGCACGTAGCAGCAAGAGCTATGCCCCCCACCCCTGCCCCGTACCCACTGACAGTTCCCTCCTCTTTGCTCCCTGCTGCAGCCCTGGATGTGGCCAACCGGCTATGCCATGTCCCTCCCCCCACCCCTTCCCTAGTCCCAGCCTTCCTCCCTCCCTTGCTCACCACCATGTGAACATATTTTCCCATATTTAAACCAATTTTTTTTATTTTCATTTTTCTTCCTTTTATCCCAACTTCAACCTGGTTTTAATGTTTGGAAAATAAACCCTGAGAAACTCCTGGATTTCTTTTTGAAAATAAAAACTGAATGTGGAACAATACAAATATGGTACTGCATGGTATTATTAGGCTACTGAGCAGTAGTATCACCTAAAAGATGTTCACTGGTACTACTGCTCGGTGACTTTGGTTACTGCACACTTATTTAGTACTTGATAATACAAATACTAAATACATGTGAGGTAACAACTGTGGAGTAGCATCTCATGTAGCACTCAGAGTACTAGTAGCCTTAGGGGACAAGACTAGAAGCAATGGACTCGAGCTTCATCAGGGGAAATTTGGGTTGGAGATGAGGAGGAAGTTTCTCCTTATGAGGATGATCAAGTACTGAAACAGGCTACCTAGAGAAACATTGAATTGAAAAGCAGGTTAGAAAGACACTTGGCTGGTAATTTTGTTAGGGATGATCCTGCCTCATGAGGTCTCTTTCAGCCCTACTTTCCTAGGATCCCATGATATATTGTGCATAATGAAAAGGCAAAGGTTGTGATTTACACATAGACCTAAATTTATTTTAAGAATGTTTTTCAAGTTTTATAATAAGATTAAAATTTAATAACAATTCATTTTTTTTCTTTTATCATTTTGCATTTGGAGAAAGGACAGACTTTTTTGTTTCTTAATACAAATACCAGCATTATTTTTTATCTGTTTAGATTTAATTATGCAAAAATTAATTTACTGTGGACTGACCCAAGACCAAGTCTAGCTCTTAAGCCATTGCTTTATCCAGAATAATATTAATGTTTCCAGTGTAGGTTTAGATATGTATGATCAGGCAAAAACTTGTAAAAAGACAAAACATCTTGTAAACTGGATATGAATAAAAAAATCTCTCTATTTAGCAAAGCTGATCTTTTTACTAGAAAATATGAACAAAAATAAAAGGACTTATTCAAATTTTCTGTATATAAAAGTAGTATGTATAAATTTATTGCTTACTTTATATATTCCCATAAGAGCTTGTAGGATTACTGAGAGAGAATCTGTGCTCAATACGTTGTTTTCATTGTATCAGGCTGCTGGCTAGTCTGGCTCTGCCTGGCTCAAATCAGTCCTTGAGCCCTTTAATCTAGTTCCAGCAAGAGTCTTTCTTTGGCTCAAACATCAGCTATAATGTCCTGGTTCTTCTGCTTCCCAAGGCTCTCCCAAGAGCAAAACAATTCAAAATCAGCTTCAAGCCCTGGTAGAAGAGCTGAAAGAAATGGAAGTGTGTACCTTGAGCTCCACTCTCAGTTAACCCACTCCAAAGAACACAACAGATAATAAATAGTTCACATTAAACCCCCACAAAGTTAGTTCACACCTTTTACACTTTTTTTTTTTCCTTGGAGAGACCTGCTTCTCCCTGCAAACAAGTCTGCCTCCAGGTCCTCCAACTGGCTTCCTTTTCCTGACCCTTTTTATGTCCAGGCCAGCCAGTTAACTTCCCCTCATTTACTAACTAACTGGGCCAGTTGTGGCCCCTTAGGTGTACAACCTGCTAACCTGTTGGCTAATTGCTCTAGGCTGCAAGCCTATAACCTGTTGCATACCCTCCCCTCTGAGAGTGGAGCCCAAGGTACACTCTTCCATTTCTTCTACTCTTCCCCTCACACCCAGAGAAGACATCTTCATTTCTATGGGCAGTTCCTGGACTGTGGCATATTTCAAAGTTGAATGGCTGCACAGCTAGAATTGGTCTCCCTCATGGCATGTAGCCATTTTCATGGAGCATGATTGGTGACTAGTTGGAAGTGGGTCCCCAAAAGAAGATACCGGAGGGTTCATGGCCCATTTAATTGCTAACCACTCCTCAATCATTACCTATTTTTGTTCCCAGGACAGGGGCTTGCAGCTCAGACTCACGATGGGATGTTCTCCATCTTCAAATTCCTGTCCAAGTACCACTCCAAGATCTCGTTCTGAAGCATCTATACTAAAGAATTATTTCCCCATGCCTGGGAACTTCAGGGCAAGCTCTTTTTATTTCCAAATGCACTTTCACACTCTGACCACTGCACCTTTTGTGAGGTCCTCTTTCACAGGAGATCTGTTAGGGGGGCCATGAGGGCCATAAATGGGGGAATAAACTGCAGGTAATAGATAGCGGGAAGGATTTTACCTGTCTTTCTGTTCTGCAGGTACTGGGGATTGTACCAGGGCCTGTACCTTATTTATTAGAGACTGGGTCATCTTACCATTGCCCAAGATACACCCAAGATACTTGGATTCAGTCTTGCCTAGGTGACACTTGGCTGGGTTGACCATAAGTCCCACCATGTGGATTGACTGTAAGACTTCCCTTACTCCTTGAATGTGGTCCATCTATGTATTGCTGTATATTACAACATCATCTAAGTAGGCAGCTATATATGCCTGGTGCAGTCAGACTATCCTGTCTATCAATCACTGGAACCACCCTGGGGCACAGTGGTATCCAAAGGGGAGAGTCCAAAAGTGATATTCCCCACACATCCCCAGGGGGTGGGGTGTTAAGACTGTAAATTCCCAGGACGTGGAGTCCTGGGAAATCTGTCAATATCCTTTTGCTAGGTCCAAGCCATATATACTTGGCACGGCCAATTCCTTCTACCAATTCATCTATCCTAGGTAACGGGTATGTATTGCATTTTGAAACTTCACTGACCCTGCAAAAGTCAATGCAAAACCTCACAGTAGTCAGGCTTCAGGACCAGTACAATAGGGCTGTTCCATTCACTTGCTGACTCCTTTATTAGCCCCAGGTCCAGTTTTTTTGCCATTTCTTTCTGGACCATGTCCCTTAACTGTGCTGGAATTCATTAGAGTAGTCTTTGGATGGTAGTGCCTGCGTTGAGTGTGATCTGGTGCTCCACCAGTGTGGTCTTACCAGGTTTCTCTATGAACAACTCCATTAGCATGGTGTTTATATCTCCCTGCTGAGCCACAGTTAGTCCCTCCCCCAAATGGGGCCCCACTGGAGGATCAGTGGGAGGATTCTGTGCCCCTGAAGTGGTAGTCTCCCAGTTCAGGGGCATCAGGCTGTGACTTGTGAAGCTTCCCTATGAGGCATATATCATCAGTGACTTTCTCAACACTCCATAGCACTTCATACAGGTCTTGCCATTCTGCTACCAGTTTGTTCTCTGATGACAACAAGAGTAGCACTCAATCTCCCAGCTGATATATCTGCAGTCAGGCTCTTTTATTATAATGTTGTTCCTGTTTGTGCTGGGCAGCTTCCAGGTTTTCTTTCACAAGTTCCCCTACCAGATCCAGCTGTTCTTAAAACATATTGTACAACATTCTGTGCAGTGGAGACCTGGGACTGCCATGATTATTGAAGTAATTCCAGCACCCCTTAGGTCTCTTTCCCATATAAGAACTCAAATGGTGACAAGCCTGTAGAGGTCTGGGGTACCTTACAAATGGCCAATAACGAACAACGGGTAGGGGACTAGCTTCTCCTAATTCTGGAGATCATCATCTGCTACAAACTTTCGTAGTATTACTTTTAATGTCCACTTAAAGCACTCAGAAAGACCACTGGTTTGGTGATAGTACACTGAGGTCTTGATTGAATGAACTTCAAGCAACCCCCAAACCTCTTCCAATAGTTGCAGCAAAAAAGCTGTACCTTAGTTGGTTAAGAACTCATTCAGAATACCCACCCAGGAAAAGATTTTTATTAACTCTATGGCCATGTTTTAGGCAGATGCTGACCAAATCATCCCTGGGCTTCAGATAGCAGGTAGCATAGTCCATGAGCACTAATATGAATTGAGCACCTTGGGAGCTGGGTTCCAGTGGGCCAACTTAATCCACCCCAACCCACTGAAATGGGGTATCAACCAAGAGGACTGGCACCAATGGGGCCTTAGGACCAAGCCAGGGTGCTACCAACTGACACTCAGGGCATGAGGCACAATACTTCTTGATCTCATCATATACTCCAGGGCAGAAGAATCTCAACAGCACCCAGCTCTGGGTTTTCTCTTGACCCATGTGACCTCCCCAGAGTACATCATGGACCGATCTTAGGACCTGCTTGCAGTAAGGCCAGGACACCTACAATTGAAACTGTCAAGTTCCTGAGGACATGTCTTTGGTCATTTGGACTAGGAGGTCCTCCTCGATGGTCAGGCAGGCTTTGAGGATGGCTCCGTTGGCTCTGGCCAACTGTCCATATAGCTTTGCATGCATGGGATCCTCTTGCTGGTTCTGCAAAAAATCCTGTCCCATTCCCAACTGACCCAGTTCTGGCTCAAGGGCAAGCTCTATAGGCCCTGGCACTAGTGACTGCATAGGGGGTGCATGTTCACCCCCTAAGCATGGCACTGCACTGCCTATGAAAAGGCACTGCTGACTCGCCAACCCCACCCCCCACTGCCAGCATATGCAGGTGATCAGTAATCACCATTGGCTGATGCCAATTCTGCCAGCAGCACCTGCAGATGGTCACCAACTCCTGGCTGGGGCTCGCCACTCCCCCCCTGCCACTGACAGCACCAGCGGCCTCTGAAAACTCCTCGCTGACTGCTGCTGCCAGCACCACTGTGCCCCCCCCAGCCTCTGGGGGCATGCATCATTCATGGGTCCTGGCACGTTACCCTCCATCTCCAAGAAGTTTTAATTACATTGGACTACAACGCCCTTCCCTGAGCACTTCTGTTGCCCAAGGAGGGCTTCTCACTGAGCCTGCCTCTGCTTTTGGAGTCACTGGGGTTATGGCCTGAACAGCTCTGCATCCAAAAAGGGAAAGATTTGTTTAAGCATGGGCTCTGATTGTTTGGGGCCCACCAGAGCCTTCTGCATTCAGTGGGCCTTCTGTAGCAGGTAACTCATTGAGCCTCAGTCCTTCCCCACTACCATGGGATAGACCAGCTGGGAGGCCACAGCAGCTTTCACTTGGCCATCACACTCACTAATTTTTGGTTTCAAATAAGTTACAAATTAGGGCTGGGTGTCGCTGTGGATATAGGTCACATGAGTACATTCCCCTATGGGGATGTCTTCGGCTTTCATGTGTTGAACCTGAACAAACATCTGGCCTCAGCCAGAGTCCATAAGCCCATTGACCCAGACCTCTCCAATCTTTATGGGGACCACATAGCTCTGCATGTTAGAGTTTTCCCTCCCATTTCCAATGAGATTTGTAAAGGAGTTCTTGCAGTCCATCTGGGGATAGTCTTGGGTCCAGTGCCCCTTCTCCCTATACTTCAAGCAGGTTAACTGGTTGTCTGCCCTTCAGCACGGACTGTGGGGTGACCTTAGGAGTGCCAGGGCCTTGGCAAGGTCAACTGCTGAGCCCTTTCTGAGTTGGGGCTTGGGAGGTGATGGTGCTGCCGTTTGATCAGGACTCCTCCATGTTGTCCCCGCAGACACCCTGCACCCACTGGGTTTTCCTCTATTGCTTAGCGGCTGACTTCCTGACACTCAGGTTCCACTCCCAGAAAGTTCTCTGCTGTCCTAGTAGCTTCTTCTAGAGTGGCCACATTGAGGCGGTGTGCCCATTTGTGCAACTCTGCCAGGAGAAAATTGCTCCAGTGCCACCAATTCTACAATTTCCCCCCCGATTGGGTACATAAATTCTTTAGTTTCTGAGTCATAGCTTAGGGTTGAGTGTGAAAGTCCCAGGCCCCAGTTCTAAACCACCCCCTGTAGGCAACTGAGAATTGCCACTTTAAGTGTCCTGTAATCTCGAGCCACCACTGACCCCAAGGCATGATAAGCAGCTGGGGCTTCCTTCATAAGAAGTGGGGCCACCTGCACAGTCCAGGTGCCCCAGGCCCACTGGTATGTCTTGGACACATGCTCAAATGTGGCCAAGAAGGCTTCCACTTTCTTGACCAAGGTTCCAAGGGTCCACTGCCATATCATCTTCCACCATAAGAAGTCCCGCTGTTGCAGCTGCGGCTCTTTTTGAAATTCCTGCTGTTGCAGGTTTCTTTGAAATTGCTGTTGCTACAGCTGGAGATACTGAAATTGCTGCTGTTGCAGCTGGAATTGCTGCAAAAGAGCCTCCTTTTTGCATTCTTGGAGGAAGGGTTCAAATTGCCTGCCTTCTCCACCAGTTGTAACAGGTTGCCAGCCAGCCTGGCTCTGCCTGGCTCAAATCAGTCCTTGAGTCTTTTAATCTGATCCCAGCAACAGTCTTTCTCTGTCTCAGGAACACCAACTATAATGCCCTGGGTTCTTCTGCTTCCCAGGACTCAGCTGAGAGCAAAACAATCCAGACTCAACTTCAAACCTTGCATCAACCCACTCCACAGAGCACAACAGAAAATATAAACGGTTCATAAAGAACCCCTGCAAACAAGGGTTAGTTCACATCTGCCACACACCCTTGGATAAACCTGCCTCTCTCTGCAAACAAGTCCACCTCCAGGTCCTCCAACTCACTTCTTCTATCTGTCCCCTTTTATTTCCAAGTCAGCTGGTTAGCAGGCTGCCTACCTATGGGGCTGCAGCAGGCCTAGTTACTTAGTAAATGAGGGGAAGTTGACCAGCTGACTTGGAAATAAAAGGGGACAGATAGAAGAAGTGAGTTGGAGGACCTGGAGGT
>NW_017729033.1:55594177-55603812 GCF_001723915.1 Gavialis gangeticus | reverse complement strand
GTCAACTTCCCCTCATTTACTAAGTAACTAGGCCTGCTGCAGCCCCATAGGTAGGCAGCCTGCTAACCAGCTGACTAATTGCTCTTAGCAGTATTAAAAAGAAACCATCTTTCCATCTTCATTTTGGAAAAAAAAGGTATAGAAAAAGGTACTAAAATGCCTGAGCTCAGTGACTGTTATGAAAATGGGAAGTCAATTAATTTAATAATCTTCAGAACCATCACATTGTCATTTTTTCGTATTTTCTATCCATTTCCCCTCCCTGGGTATCAAATCCAGCAGAAATGGGAAAAATCCTGTAATCTTGGTAACAGTAACTGGATTAAACACCTCATTTTTCTAGCTCTCAGCATTTCCAAATTGTTACACTTTGGAGACCCTAGGGAGCCCTAAATGTTAACTTGCAATTTTTTTTGTTTTCCACTTGTGTGCTATGGATTTTCAAGTATAAAACATCTAGACAACAAAATGGTCATGGTACATCACTAAGTGGTACATAGAAACTTGCAAGCAATGTAGAAGTTATATGGATTATATGCAGCACAGTATGTGAAATATGTAGACGTCATTGTGACATATGAGGATGATATGGGATATTTTGGCCTGATTTTTTTAAAGTTAATATAATTTTATCAATACAATTTTCAGTTATAAAGTTTTATACAATCTCAACTCTTACTGAAAAACTGATCAGAAGGGTAAAGGTGCTGTACTCCCCCGTATAGTACTGGATGCTGTGGTCCATTGTAATTAATGAAAAATTCCTGTTGACTTCATTGGGCAATAACTCAGACCACACTATATACATAATTTTTTTTCACATATTGTTCACTACATACATTTTTTTCACATATTCATGTGACGTATTGAATACTGATACTTAAGTTGGTAGAGCAGTGGCACTTCAACTTTAGTGATGAGTAAAAATACAAAGCTTAACAGACAAGGGGTATAAAATTGTTAAATAAATTAAATAAATTATCCAGTCAGTAGTTCCTATCTGTTCCTATAGTCTTTTTAACATTACTTTTAAAAAAGAAATAAAAAAGAAAATGAAAAGCCTTGGTATGCATTGTTATTTCTGGACTTGTTCAAATGAAGTCTAAAGCTTTCTAGATCTACTATTTAATTTGACCTCCTCAGCCTCTTCCCCCACACCTGTTTTTCATATACCCATTTCTTTAATTAAGCTTTCTTTAGGTAGGAAGGTGAGAGAACTTTGCCAAGAAAAACAAAAGCAAATAATAATAATAATAAAAAAGAAATATCTTGCCAGACAGTTTTATTTTTCCCCAGAACTCTCACAGCTCTGCTTTAAATAACACTGAAAAAAACACTGATTTTGTTATAATTTTAAAGACAATTGTTCTATGAAAACAAATCCAAAACTTGTTAGAGACCTAAATCAGAACTATTTTAGGGACAATTTATCATTAAACTAAACTAAAATAAGATTTATAAAAAATCAAATTTGTTTTTCCGAGGGAATAGTTTCTAGTTCTCGTTCCTATTATTAGTCAATTTTCCTTCTTGTACTAAATTATATAGGGGAAAATAAACAGACCAGTTTATTGAAACAAAGGAAAGCCTTTTTATGTGCTATGGGACTGAGCTTTTCTGAGAGAAATTCTACATTATTGTTCATGTCAGGGTTAATTTGACATATTAATTTAAATATTCATTGCAAATATTTTTCTTGAAAATGTGTTTTTAATTAGTTGGACCAATGCAGCAGCATCTGTGCAACATGCTGGTAGGCAGGAACCTAAGGCAAGTTGGACTTCTGAGTATTCCAGGCCTGGTGCCAAAAAAGCTTGGTGTGTCAGAGAGAAGATGGGGTGAGTGTCCTGGTGGGGGTTGAAGCACTGACCTCATTCCTCAGATGACACTGCCTACTGGATGATTCATGGAGTGAAAATTCCGATGTAGCTCCAGATGGTACCTGCTATACAGAACAGCGTGAAACTGCCAGTTTTTCCTGTGAAGGTATTAACATGCAAAAATATCTTTGTGAGAACCTGTAAATTTGTCGCTGGATGATATTATACCATTTCTGCCACTGCACACAGATTTCAGCTGTGAACTCTATGAGTTTGCCCTATGTAAAATCCTGACTTTTCCACCCTTGGTCTTGCCAATATTGAGACTATTTAATCAATCATTCATAGGATGATGATACTAGAATGATTTTCTTCCCTTCCCAGACAGAGTCCCTGTTCCCCCGAGCGCCGCAAGGAGTGACCAGGAACAATGGTCACAAGCTGGCAGAGGGAAGGTTTAAGTTGGACATCAGGAGGCGCTACTTCACGGTCAGGGCGGCTAGGGTCTGGAACCAGCTTCCAAGTGAGGTGGTGCAGGCTCCCACCCTGGGGGGTTTTAAGAGGAGGTTGGATGACCACCTTATTGGGGTCATTTGACCCCAGTGCTCTTCCTGCCATGGCAGGGGGTCGGACTAGATGATCTGCTCAGGTCCCTTCCGACCCTAGAAACTATGAAAGAGGGATGCTGCTGTAATTCTGAAAGCTGACATAAAAATGGAGCACAGTAGGGGGCCACAAAATTATATACATGTAATGCATACGTTATAGCAGAATACTTTCAGCCCGTCACAAAGGTCACATATATGCATAGGACTTTTGTGATGGGCTGAAAACATTTTACTTATTCACCTGTTGTAACTGTTTATAAGCAGGTGGCCACTTGTCATGTTAAATTTTAGTGAAGTATAGTATGGAAGGAAAAAAGTATAAATAATTCAAGTATTACTGCTATCAATGCACTTTTTTTTCTTGTTGTCTTGAGTTTGAAATATTCCCTGAAACCTCAAATCTGCAGTAAGTTCCACTGACTTTTGCAGGGATCTATTGACATTAGTGAAGTTCTTGGGGCTGTAGGTATGTTCCTTGTAGGATTGTGGCCTGAAATCATTGACTTCTGCTATACCATTTTATTTGATAGAGTTGGTGGTGTTAACTACAGAAATTTTATAAAATAAATTATACTACTCTGTTTCTATGACAGGAGACTTAAAAATAACAAATAAACTATTGTACCAGCACAGCCGTATTAACAGCTTGGAAATTAATATCACTCTCTCTAAACAGGTGTATTGATTTAGGATACTGGTCAAGGGTTAACCTTGACTAGTTAAGTGTTAGTTACTGCTGGGGTTGGCATGCACATTCATTTGTAAAATATAATACTTTACAACAAGAGTCAACAACATACAGGCTACACTCTAGATATGGCCAACAGAAGTGGGAGGCTTTGTCTCTGCTCAGGCCTGTGCTGGGGCCAGGCAGCTGGAAGCTGCACCCACATTTCTACCCTTCTCTCCACCCTGTCCTTCTTGACTGCAGCACAGCTTCCAGGAAAAAAGTTGTCACAAGTTCAGGAAAAAGCCCTTCAACAGTATGCTTACATATTGTTGACGCCACCCAGCCTGTGCCAGACTGGAGACACGTTGTTCTGGTCCATGGCTTGAAAAGGTTGCCATCCTCATCTTTAGAAGATATGTTAGGCAAAAACATTTCATAAGCATTTGAAAAACACTTTAATAAATTAAAGAAACTTATTTTGTTTTAGTATTTGCAATGAACTTGTGTTCATTGTATTATTAGCATTTATTAACTAGTTCCTAGTCATGTATGTTTCTGCATTTCAGCAAACGGTTTATCCTGCTTCCTTAGTGGAGACCTGAGTGTGTCTTTCTCTTTTCCATAAATGTCAGCTCTTTGACTAATGAAAAATTGGTGCAAAAACTTCTTATTTTAAGATCTTATTATTATTATTATTTTTTAGTGTATCCAAACCAATTTTCTTTACAAGTGGAAACATAATTGATGATTCAGTCTCAAATCACTAAGAGTATAGAGGAACTATCTGAAAAAAAAAGACTATAACTGAACACATACAAAATAAGTGAACAATAGCTTTCCAACTCCTTGTGAATACATGCAAATTAAAGCTGAGCCAAAGCTATGAAACGTTTATCTGAGTTCAAATCACCACCAAGTTAAAGTCTCTCAGATATCAGCCTGAATTATAGTCTCGTAAGTTGGGCTTTACCCATGATATTTGGATCCATATACATCCACACACAAATACACATATATATGCACTTTCCATCTCTCTCTCTGTGCCAGAGGGACAGAGGATGAATCTCCATGAGATGCTTCTGTGAAGTTTACTAAGCTAGACATTAGGTCCTGTAAGGCTGAAGTAAATTAATTAACTCTGCCATAAGATAATACTGTCTGACACAACTACTATCCTATGGCAGAGTTATTTACTCTCCTGCAATGCATGCCTAGATGGTGACTGGTGCTGGCTGGGGCATGAGGGTACTACAGTGCAGGTGCTGCCTACCAACTAACACCACACTGAATCCCAATTCAGCCCTTCTGCAGCATGTTGAGCTGTGGTGGAGCAGCTCTGGTCTGGCCGGCTGACCCCCAGGCCCCCACCTCAAAATGCTGTTGTCCCTGGTGCATGTGTAAACGTTACACCTGGGAGCAATACACTCCACAGTGAACTGTGTTGGAGTTTGTGTCACATTGCTATCATGTGTAGATGTGCCCAGAGAGAAACAGAGTGATTATATACTGGCATACTATGTTTATATATGCATGCATGCATGTATGTGTATATATTCCAACACAGGACACCCACCATCTTGGCTGGGAGTGAGCTTTTTTTTTTATTTGTCTCCTTCCTAACAAAGGAGAAATATTATCAACAATAATTGAATCATTGAACTGTAAATGTATATTGTTTAGTGTTTTTCGTATCTATAGTTAAATGCCTTCAAAATTGCTTTATATACTATACCATGTGAAAATTAACACAAATCAGATGCCTTCTGTATTATTTTACTTTGTTTCTTTTATTCACAATTCAAAAACATGTAAGGCGGGATGTTGCAAATTGCATGGAATTTGGAGGAAGGAGCACAGTTTTCAAGAGAGAAGAGTTTTGAAAAGGATGCAGAAACCCAAGTACACTCATAAGAAATACATGTTATCTAAACTATCTCTCTGGAAATAGTCATCTAATAATAATTATTTTCATTTTTTCCTCTTTTTTTTAAACATGGAGTTCTCATAATGTTATCTGGAATGTCAGCCAGGAATCATACAGTGAGCATGACAAATATTTATATCACCAAAGTTCACTTTTTGTCTTCAATTATGTAAGTTTTTAAAAGAAGAAGATAATCATAGCAGGAAATCTTGAACATCCTTGAGTAACTGTCCGAAGAGTAAAGTCATTTTCTTTTACTTTAATTTTAACATTGCTCAGTTTAACTATAATCTTTGTGTGCACATCAAACTTCCCATCAATTTTTCAGATTTTATAACAATGACAATTAAATGCACATTTAAAAACAAAATATAATGCATACAAAAAATTCACCCCCCACAATTACTTGTAATTATATTCCAAGTCCTTCCTTTCTTTAATTCTCTCATTGATGTTCATCTCCTACTTCCAGGTTTCAGGAACTCTGCAGGACCAAAGCATCTCATCTGAGGGTAAAGTTATGTATTACACTTAGACAATAATAAAGGCATTTAAATTGTGAGCATCCACACATTAAAGCATATTAACTCATGTTAAATGCCCCCTGACAGTCTCAAAAGTTATGCCACTTCAGACAAGGATTAACTCTGGGCTGTGCTGCATTGCTTTTGCTAGGGTAACTACAGTCTGCTCCACAGATATAAAAAGAAAATTTTAGTACTTCATCATCCCAGGATGCACCAGTGCCTACTCCCCTTGCCTCCCCCCAATACAGAGCTGGAATAGAGCCCAGTTGTCCTGATTTCTAGCCATGACACTATTCATCAGCCCTTTAGTGTCAGGTCAGAGTTGTGCAGGCAAGAAATTATATAAACCTTTAATGTGTGACTGCTCACATCATGTTCTAACTTTAATGCTGCTTAATATTCTGCAGGTTTAGTATGGTCTAAGTGCAACCTGTAACTTCACCCTCTAATGTATTTAAGTCATTACTTTTCCACTTCAGTACTGAGTAGCAGGGTGAGTAGCAGGGTGAGTAACCCTGTTTATTTCAGTGTGATTATTCAGCTGACTATTTAATGGAAGAGCCGAGTATTAGACTAGATTCTTTTAAGTATAGCAAACTAAAATTTTATACACATTCTTTTCTGGGATTATGAGAACTATTGAAGTGACAGAAAAATATTGAATTATTAGCAAATGGTTAGCAAGCTTCATCTTATTTACAATGCATATTGAATAACACCAGTTTGATTTTTCTATTTCCCTTGTTCTCTTTAATACAAGCCTTTGAAAGTGTGCTACTTAAGGTAATAACTATGATTTTAGGCCTTGGTATGGTTTAAAACCTATGCAATTTGCAATAGTTTTTCTGTTGACAAGCTTTCATAAAGGTTTAGTGCAGCACTTGTACTGTACAAGAAATCTGAAAATAATACACAGAAATTTCATTCTTTGCCCACAGCAAACTTGTTATTATGTTGCTCAGAGAGGCTTGTGGTGACAATGACCACTGTTTGGCAGGTGTTCCATGATGTTGGATAATAAAATCCCTATAGGGAAGCTGCATATTCACTTAATGTCAACACCTTACTGGCAGCTTCAGCTTTTGCATGATAAATGTTGCAATTAGAGCTATTGAGATGTGCATAAAACAACCTGCCTGAGTCGTAGTTCAAATTAACCCTAAATGTGTTTGAGACATAATGGAATAAATCTGAAATTTTATTCTCCAGCAGAATGGTGTCTTTTGAAATTTGACGTACTTCATAACTTTAGAGTGAAAAGAGAAGGGAACCAAAGAATTTTTCCAAAAGAAACTTGACATTTTGAAGACAATGCCAATGCCTCTCAGCATTGTTTAATCTGGTAAAATGATGAGAGTGCCTGGTGCCCTTATAGTCAATGTCTATCATAAAATACTAGGCTAAGAACACTTTTTTTGTTTGTTTCAACCTTATGTTTTTAGCATTAAAACATTTTGCAGAAAACTGGAAGAAAATAAAACTTGTTTTCCTTGAATATATTATCTTTAGGGATTCTCTTTTTTTGACCTGTTGCTTTGCTGTTTATTTTAAAGCTACCATAGGCTTTATATATAAAACCTATACCTTTATATGTACAGGTTGATAAAACAACTAGAGAATCATGCATGGGTGCCCAACTAGGCTAGTTACATTTGCCCAACTCAGATTATGAAGATAGAAGTTACCTTAACTTTGTACCTTCTCTCTTGGTCTTTGGCTACAGCTCAGCCACTGGAAGATGTTCAATGTATGTGAATGAGGAAGGTGCCTTTTGCTTGCACAGCAAAAGGCCCAAACACAATTGCCCATCTTGTGACCGTCTCCATGAACAAGGAATGAGCACACATAGGGTATATCTTCATGTGTGCTTTACTGTGGAGCTGACTAATTAGCACTGAAGTAAAGCATCACCATCTACACATTAGGCCCTATTAGGCTGGAATAAACTAATAAACTCTGCTGTAAGATAGTACTGCCTGAAACAAATACTATCCTATGGTAGAACTATTTACTTCATGACAGCATATGTGTAGATGGTGACTGGGGCTGGCTGGGGCACAAGGATGCTATAGTGTGGGGGTGTCTGCCAGCTTGCCCTATACTGTAGCACTGTCATTTCCTGGACAGCCCTTCTGCAGCACATTGAGGTGGGGTGGAGCAGCCCTCAGCTGGCAGGCTGAACCCCGCCAGGCTTCCTGCCAGCCAGGGCTACTCCGCCCTGGCTCGATGTGCTGCAGTCCTGGGTACACATGTAAACACTACTCCTGTGAGCAACAAACTCTGGTGTGAACTGTGCCAGAGTTTATTGCTATATGCTAATTGCATGTGTAGATGAATCCATAGAAACTAATCTCTCCACTTAATGGTATCTGTCATTTCAGATCTTGGCCATGACACATTGGAAGAAAAAAGTGTGCAAACTTATGATCACTGCAAGTGCCATACTCATTTGCTGGAGTAAACATTTCAAAAGCCATCTTCCTGTCAGCTTTATTGTGAATATGAAGTTTTTACTTCAGATGTTCTTTAAATATCTAGCTTTGTTAAGCTCATATTACATTGAAAAGAACTGGTCTTGAATTTTAATACCCATTATGATTATCATAACAAGCCCAAAAACACAAAAAATACTTATAGTGCCAAATAATCCTACTGATATACAGCCAAACTAGAACAAAGGAATCAAAGAACCCAGCCAAACACCAAACCATGTCAGAAAAAGATAAGCACTTTCAAGTTGATTATATGCCTGTCATGTCAATTAACCCAGTATTCCATTAATAAGCTACTCAAGTGGATCCAGTTGCATCATCAATAGCAATACCTTTTTCACTGCCAAAAATATTCTTGGGAGGTTGTCCAGAAATATATTTTAATTCCTCAGGAGGTGGCCAAAATCAGAAACTTTTAAATCAAACAATTCCCAATATGTTGCAGATTAGTATTGTTTGTTCCCAAAGGCAGGATAGCTTTAGACTGTGTGCTTGTTTATTTGGTTTTTTTATATATATACATTGATATAGAAAGACAGTTCTCATGTTCTTGTGTTTTTTGTTGATTTTTTTTAAAATCTGATTTAAGAAAAGAAAAGGAGAACATAACTTTCATTTTGGCTTTAGCATTCAGATTAAAATTTAAACAGCCATGCACAAACGTAACTAAAACAGATTCTTTCATACTACTAGCCTTACAATGCTTCCTTTCTCAGAGAATGGTTTTTACTCCCATACTTCTTTTATATCATAGTTAACATAATAATAAGCACTTGCACAGGGCTTGATTCTGGACACCAGGGTACATCTTCCTCAGTCATAGGCTTTTTTTCCAATATATGAAAGCATTAGGCTTATTTTTTCTTTCCAGATGTAAATCTGGAGAAACTCCATAAAAGTAAATTAAGTTAGACTAGTATAAATTGATTTGAAAGGACACCAATTTTCCCTAACCTACTTCTAAAATAAGAACATCATGTTTTTGAATGTTTTCCTACATCAATTTATAAACTGCATGTGGGCAAATAATCATTATGTTAAGAGAAAGTTGAAACTGAAATGGCAAGCAGTGACAATTTAGGAAATGTCTTAACTTATTCATATTGTAGGTATGTATTATGATGTAGTCTGTAATTTTATGTCCACCTGCTCTTATCCATGGGTTTCTACTTCACTCTGTATACAGGATGGATGCTGCAACAGCAGAAAGGATGTTTGTCTGTTGGTATTGCAGTACTAACTCAGACCAATGGCCCATCTATCCAAGTACCCTGTGTCCAATAGTGGCAAACCCACGCTAATAGAAGGGCCTACCATTTAACGTGTGGGCCGACACCCGTGTTCCCTATGTGTATCAAATAGGCAAATACTCCAATAGCAGAATATAAGAGCTGATTTAAAAGAAGAAGGTAAGAAACAGGGCACATTGGGAGTGATGCATCTTCTATCAATTCTCCTAGGTATCAACAGTCTTCATAGAATCATAGAAGTAGGGTTGGAAGGGACCTTGTAGATCTTCAAATCCGATCCCCTGCCTGGGCAGGAGAAAAACTGGGCTCAAATGACTCCAGCCAGGTAGGCATCAAGCCTTTTC
>NW_017729033.1:55590365-55592183 GCF_001723915.1 Gavialis gangeticus | reverse complement strand
CAGGGGCCCCACATTTCCCGGTGCTTTCTTCATCCTCCTGAAGGTTCTTCAGTCTTATTTGCTGAAGAACCTGAAATATATTTAGTGAGTGAAATAGAAGACTCAGGAAGATAACTATGTTCTCATTGTCAAAGTTGTACAAAGAGCACTAACTGAATGTTACTTTCAATATCTTTGCCTGTACTACTCAAAAAAAAATTCTATGATGCTTGGCAAAACACTTAAATCATACTTTGCAAAACTGGGTGCTAGCTGAGTGTTCCTTATTTTTACAGTAAGACATCTGGGGATTGATTTGTAGAAAGATAGAGCACTTACAATCCCAAGTGAGACCAGTGGAGCTTTGCTTAGAATATTTAATACTATAAAGATATCAGATAGAATGGAATCTCAAAATATTAGCAATTTAACTAGAAAAAAAAACAATATTTTAAACCATATTTCTGAAGCTATCAAATGGTGATGATGATGCCATTTCACAAGACTATGTGAAATGTGGTAATTTCATAATTACCCTGAGACCAGCTACACATCACTCCAGTACTTATCACTCCATAAAAACTCCCACTAGCTATAAAATTAGACCTAAAAATATATACAAACTTGATAGCTGGTTGCTACTGAGCTTTAATTTGCACATGTAGTAGGGTCTTCCCTGTGCCTGGGAACACCATCAGCTGACAGGCTCTCAGCTGGGGGGAGGGGGGTGTCATACCCAGCTGGGGCAGAGAGTCCCGCAACTAAGGGGACTCTCAGCCCAAGCAGTTGCCTACTCCTGGTCATGGCAGAACCCTGCAGCTTCTGGGACTCAAAGACCTACAGCTGTGGTTTCTGGGTTGCATCAGAATGTCTCCTCCTGCCAGGACCCAGTTGGGCCCTGGTATGCATAGGTTATAGCTGTAATTTTTCAGCTCTGGAGGTGTGTGGAGCCCCTAGTACTGTGAAATGCAGCTGCTGCAGTCTCCCAGCAGCAGGAGTGTATGAAACCCCCATGGCTGGGAGATCACAGCAGCTATATCTCCTAGCCCTGAGGATGAGCTGAGCATCCCTATGGCTGGGAGTCCCTCACCTGATGGGCTCCCAGCCATGGAAGCTTGCTTCTTAGTGGTGCAGGGGGTGCCCAGGATTGGATTCTGCCTACACTGGCAGTAAGGCACAATGGGATCTAATGTGCAATCCCGCAATCACACTTCCTGCCATGCACATAGGAAGGAGGTGTGATAGTGGAGGAGGTGTGATAGTGTGGATTATACATTAGATCCCATCACAGCATTACTTGCATATATAGATGGGCCCACAGAAAAATCCTTTGGAAAATAAATTATTCTGTAATCTGTTTGTTATTTAAATAGAGTGCTGTAGATTATTCATGAATGCTTATTCAGGGGTCACCATCTATCAGTAAAACACCTGCTTGATTTCCTGCCGCCTCACCTATTTCATTGCTGTTAGTGAGCTTATGTTGAATGAGCAGCCTAAAAAAATGTGGTTTCCATTCCCCAGGCTCTTTGCTGGCCAGCAGCTTGAGGTCTCTTAAATCATTAAAATTTATTAGTGATTGTTCCTATGTCTATTCCTGATCTCCCACATTATGTCCACAACTTTTCACAACTGAAATTAGTCACCACTTCCTGTACCCTATTATGCAAATAAAGGTCACAGGCAGACCTCTTTAAAGATAGCTGCCATTTCATTAAACTCAATGGGTGCCTGTATACTAGCACAGAGGCTGCTCTGTAATTAAAGTGCATCAGAGCAGACTTGATTAATCTGTTATTACAGCACTCCAGCAGCCTCCTGCATGTTGTGTATCAGTGT
>NW_017729033.1:55584616-55590193 GCF_001723915.1 Gavialis gangeticus | reverse complement strand
GCTGCCTCCCTACCCTCCCCCCCACCCTGAAGCACATGTAAAAGTGCCCAACATTTCTATCTTTCTCTTTCCAGCCTAGACTTCTATCACTTGAACAGAAGGAATTCATATTTTCCTTTTGGTAGATAAGCAATTTGAGGGGAAAATATATGCACATATTGGTGGAAGGTTACACAATGATTTGCTAGACAATAGTAGAACATTGAGAATCTAGACTCCCAGATTATTCTAAAGGAAAGGACTGTAGTTAAATGTTTAGAGAAGACTGGCTACACAAAAGTAAGGCTTAGTTTTGTTCTAGCCTTTTGTTCCTGCTCTGCTTTATAGAAAAGTACTCGAAATAGCTGGGATAAGAACTGGATTCACTACCATGTGACAGATGTTGGTACTATTCCTAGAACCTTGCATCTGGGTTTTATTTCTAATTCTGCTAAAAATGACCGCGTGTACCTTGTCTGTTAACTTAATTGTACAATGGGGTAACTAATGTCTGACTATCTACTAAGTCAGGAATACGGCTTCTAAGGTCATGAAGTGGACAGAAATATAAAAAAGCAGTGGATTGAAAATATGAAATTTGAAATAATGTATATCTGTCTCCTAGTTTTGTACATATTCCCTATGCTGTAGAGCCTTTAATAAGAAGGGCTCCTCTGCCTCTCCATCTGTACTCTAACTGGTATCTTAATTTCATGTAGAATTCAGTAATTATGACAATATTGCTGCTTTTTCCTTCCTTTATATTTAAAAATAAGACTGAAGAAACAGCTGGCCTCAAGGAAGCTGGCCTGTGGTTAATAAATTGAAAAAAGTGAGAACATGCTGAAAACGCTGTATACAACAAATATGGTTCCAGGACATGTAAACTGTGACCAGCAAGGGTAGGGACAGGCATTACACATAAACTGGTTTAAGTGATCAGAAACTGGTTTAAACCTGTAACAGAACAGAAATCCCTTTGAAAATGGCTGAAATCAGTTTGAGATAAATGTGGTTGCATGTGGTATCAGACTTAATTGATTGGGCTCAAACCAGTTTATGTAATGTCTGTCCAAGACCCCTTGCTGGTTTAAGTTAAATCAGAAACCCCCAGCATCCCAGCATGCAATCTGGGCTCGGTGCGTCGGGGTTCTCTGCTGCACAGCAGAGTTAGCCCCTCCCCTCTGTTCCCTGGTTGGAGCTCAGCTCAGACTTGCAGGCACAGTATGGTCTGCTGGCTTCCCTGTGCCCCCTTCTCTCCCCCCTCTCATCACTAGTTACTTAAGCAGAGATCCTCCTCTGTGCCACAGCTAGCATGTGGTATGCTAGCTAATGCTGAGAGGGGTGTGTGTGTGTCTCCAATTTCACTGGGATAGGCAGACATAACAGTGACCACTTAGGACTTTTGGAGCTAATCAACAGGTTAGCTGGTAAGCTGTTTAAGAAGTTTGAAGTAATGTGGAGAGAAGCTAATGTTTTTCTACTTTTGGTGATAAAGACTGTTATTAGCCCCTCCACCCCCGGCTGGCTTGCTCACCTGTCAGTTTGCTGCAGACAGTATGACAAAGCAGGGAGGAAGATTGAAAAACTCCATATATCAACAGATGCATGCACTGCACACCCCTATTGCCTCAGTGCTAGCCCAGGGCTGGGGGCTGGCAACACTCCCACCCCTTGAGGAGCCAGCAGAGAAAAGCCTGGGACTGTGCAGGCAGACCTCCCCAATGAGAGAATCCAGCTGGGGCCTGGCCATGCCCCCCTCAGCTTAGCTCCCTGCAGAAGCATAGGGAGGGCTGCTGTAGCACTCTTGGCTTCTCGCCTGAGCTACTGCAGGCATGTGCCTGAATTTCCTCAGTCCAGACAGAATGTCTGTCCAGTTTCAAACCTGTTCAGCCTAGTCAGCGTAGCCTAACCTGCAAAGATTGAATCAATTTAGGCTCAGGCTTGTAGAATGTCTGTCTCTAGCCCAACACTGCAAAATGTGGTTACACCTTCAGCAATATCTGTTAATAGTTGTTTTGATATATGCACAACTCAACTGTGCAGGGTAATATATGTTTGCAGAGTAAGTATAGGGATGTAATTAATGTAAGTGCAAAGTAAAATATTATTTACCATTTCCTGTATTATAATTTATAAGGAATCAAATAATCTATCATGAAGTACCAGATGGCTAAGTGCAAATGTATCAAATTGGATCTCAGCTTGCCACAAAAATGTTTACATTAATTAGCTGTTCTTTTGTTTTGGGGTTTAAAAAAAACAACCACAGACTATTGTTTTCAGGAGGTAGGTCTGTAGGTGGAGACATGAGACTATATTTCAATTAGAACATTTTTTAAGGCATTGCTTTCTCATAATAGTAGCGAAAAGGCATCATTGGGAAAAGAGGTTTCACTTTCAGGAGAGAAGATTGAAAAAACCACATTATTTTCCCCACTATAATGGCAAATAATGTGGCACTTTTTATGCCAAAGTAATGGAAAACACTGAAATCTAAATATATGGAGGTGAAATCAGGGTGATAACTGTTATAGAGATGTTAAATATTTGCTTCCTGTGCTATATTTATACAGTGCCCATTATTTCTCTAATATGGTATATCGCCAGCAATTCAAACCCTGAGCCAGCTGGAAATGGCCACCATTAAGAGGGATGGTAGGGGGTTCTGCTAGTTTTAACTCTTTCTGTCTTTGTAACAAGATACGGGTCATCCATTTTGCATCCCTCTCATATGTCAAGCATATTGTAGCTAGTTAAATATAAGGGAGATAGGTGTAGGTTTTGAATATAGAATTTAGGGCACAATTTTGAGACAGGGTGGAAAAGAAGCCCATAAAAAAGCTCATCTGAGGATAAATGTTTAGGCTGGTGAATTTTTGATGGAGATCCAGCTTTCTGTGTGTTGCACATGACCTTGACAGCAGGATGACCTCTTTCTCCCGAAGAAGGCGGGGATCGCTCTCCTGTAACTGGTCCTCGACCTGGATGATGAGAAGAGTTTGCCGTGTCTGGATAGTGAAGGTGTAGACACTGTGTTTGTGCGTGAGGTCCCATTTGGGGTGCAGCCTTGCCACTCTTCTGTCAGAAATGTCCAGCCCACATTGGCAGACACCCCTCCAGTCGACCCCAACTATGGGGGTGTCCTAGCCTTTTTGAAGCAGACCAAAGGACAGAAGCAGGGTGCATAACCCAGGGGTGCGCAAATCCTAAATTCTTTGTCAAGGCTGCCAGAGCTACAGTCAAACTTATGCAACAGGATCTAGGTACTCAGTAGATGGCTTTCCATCTGGAGAAGCTTGCACAGTGAATGCGAGATGAGCGAGGCCTGGAGGAGGAGGGGTCCCTGGAATAGAGTAGGGCATGATAGGCCTTCCCTGACCTGTCTCTGCTATTTTGCTCTACTCGTGGCTGCTCACTGTTCCACCTACACCTTACCTTGCTCTTGCTCTTCCTCTCCTATACCCACACTCATGACAGCCATGACCACTGGCACTTTTAACATCAAAGGCTCTCAAGATCCAGTGAAACAGGAGGCTGTCCTGGAGTTCCTGTGCCAGAAGCAGCTGGCCATCACCTTCCTCCAGGAGACGCATTCCAATGGACTCAACCAGGTGGCTTGGAATGCTGCCTGGCGAGGCCACTTGTTCCTGAGCCATGGCACCAACCTTAGCGTTGGGGTTGTGACTCTCCTATAGCTACAACTACGGCATGATATGGTGGTAGCATGGGAGGTCATCCCCAGCTGCCTGCTGACTGCTCACATCACCCTAACACAACACCACCTGCTACTCATCAATGTCTACGCACCCACTGATGGCCAGAAGAGGGTTACTTTCTTCAAGACTTTAGCCACCATCCTGCATGATGCTAGTGAGGATGATGACCTGCTCCTCATAGGTGGAGACTTTAATTACACCATTGACATCTAACTCGACCACACAGGGCCTGAGCCTCACCTGTCCTCAGCCTGCAAGCTGTAGTCTGCCCAGGAGATTGCAGACCTCATTGATGTCTGGCAAGCCCTGCATCTTGATGTGTGCCAGTACACCTGGGCCAGGATGAGTGCCAGTGGTCCCACCATGGCCTGCCTTGATGGCCTTTATGTCACCAGGCACCATCTGCCACTCCTGCGCAGTGGCTGCATCATTCCCTGAGGCCTGTCAGGTCATGGCCTTGACTGCTGTGCCTGATGGGGAGGTCCTGCACATGGGTGCCCTTTTAGTGCTTCAGTGTCAGCCTGCTTCAAGACTATTACTTCCGGGACTGCTTCATCCACTTTTGGTGGGGCTGGGAGGCTGCAAGACTGAGCTACTCTTCCTGGAAGCTATGTTGGGACATGGGAAAGGTACATATCTGGGCTTTTTGCCAGCAGTACACCCATCTGGCCACAAATGAACTGTGCCACTGTATCTGAGAGCTGGAGAAAGTTGTGGCAGATCTCAAGGCTGCCCTGCTGATGGCCATCAGTAATGCGATGGTGCATGACAGCCTCCAGTTCGACAGGAAATGCCTGCATCACTTGGCAGAGAATGCAGCCCAGGGAGCAAGGATCCATGCCTGCTGCCAAGAGCTGGCAGAAACTGACACTTGAACCCACTTCTTCTTCAACCTGGAGTGGTGGAGGGCTGCAAGCAAAGTCTTAGATCACCTCAAGAACCCCAAGGGTCAGGTAATAATGGACCTGGATGAAGTACATGAGTACACCATTGCCTCCTATTGTGACCTGTTTTCAGTTGAGCCATCATGCTCCAAGGCCAAGCAGGAACTCTATGAGGGCCTGCCACACCTCTGAGCCCTGGAGGCAAGCAAGCTTGAGTGGAAATTGTCTCTGGAGGAGCTGGCCTCACCTCTAGCAAAGCCCCAGGCCTTGAAGGGTTAACTGCTGAGTTCTGCAACACCTTCTGGACTCTCTTTGGCCCCTGCCTCCTGCTTGTTTTCCAGGAGAGTCTTGCCAACAAGGTCTTGTCAATCAGCGGCCACTGAGTGGTGCTCATGCTGTTGCCCAAGAAGGAAGACTTTGGCTGCATCAAGAATTGGCAGCTGGTCTCCCTGCTGTGCACGGACTAAAAGATTCTGGCCAAAGTGCTGGTGACTGTCATGGCCTCTGTCATTGGGCCTGAGCAGAATTACTATATGTGGAGCAGGACCATCCAAGACAACTTGTTACTGCTGCGCAACCTACTCTCAGCCAGCAAACACTTTGGCCTAGACATCGGCTTCATCTGTCTGAACCAGGAGAAGGCCTTTGAGCAGGTGGGCCATGCCTATCTCTTCCAGACCCTGGAGGCCTTTGGCTCTGGGCCCCCTTCACTGGAGCCCTCTAGGTCTTGTACCAAGACACCTCCAGCCTGCTCAAGGTGAATGATGTGTCTGCACCTGATTCCCTGCAAGCAGGGGCATCCATAAGGGCTGCCCCCTGTTGGGCATGCTCTATGCCCTGGCCATTCAGCAACTACTGCATGTGGCTGTGATGCAACCTGAGGGGTGTGGCCTTGCCATTGGCCATGGGCCCATCCATTGGCCCTCTGCTCTGGCTGTCAGCATATGCAGACAATGTGACCATCTTCCTTAACACCCAGGAAGACATGTGGACCC
>NW_017729033.1:55578179-55579616 GCF_001723915.1 Gavialis gangeticus | reverse complement strand
GCATGCTCTATGCCCTGGCCATTCAGCAACTACTGCATGTGGCTGTGATGCAACCTGAGGGGTGTGGCCTTGCCATTGGCCATGGGCCCATCCATTGGCCCTCTGCTCTGGCTGTCAGCATATGCAGACAATGTGACCATCTTCCTTAACACCCAGGAAGACATGTGGACCCTGACAGACTGCCAGCAAGCCTATGAATGTGCCTCCTCAGCCTGTATCAACTGAGCCAAGAGTGATACCCTGATGCTTGGTGCATGGATCAGTGTGACCGCTCCCCCCCGGATTTTCCAGAGGGCCTCACCTGGAGACCCACCTGCAATGGTGGTGCTGGCACCTACCCAACCTCTCCTATGGTAGATGTGTCCTCATTGCAAACAACCTGGTAGTGGAGACCCCGTGGCAGTGGTGTGCCATACTTGATCCACCACAGGATCTACTCAAGAGGCTCCAGTGCCTCCTGGTAGATATTTTCTGGGATGGGTGTCAATGGCTCCCATGAGCTGTTCTTTATGAACCTGTCATCGAGGGGGGCCAGAGCCTGGTTGACCTCATGAGCAAGGTGGCTGCCTTCTGCCTGCAATCCCTTCAGCAACTCCTCTACAGTGAGGAGAGCCTACCCTGGTAACAACTGGCATGCTGGTTCCTGCAGAAGGCAAGGGCCCTTGGCTTTGACTGACAGCTCTTCCTGCTGTACTTCACACTCCTGAACTGAGCGGTGCTTCTGGTCTTCTACTGTGGCATGGTACGAGCCTGGCAGGTACAACATTTTCCCTATAGCCCCAGCCCCAACACTTGTATTTCCTGCAGCTGCTGAGGGAGTCCCTGGTGCACAAACAAGCTCTGAGGTGCCCCGTGCCAAGCCTAACCTCCACCAGCCTCATGGCCACTTTCATCCAGGCTCGTGTCCTCCACCTGAGCCATCTCCTTGACCCAGCTCAGTTGCCCTGACTCTCACCCAAGGTCCTGACTACCCAGCTAGGCATACACTCCATCTGCAGCGTGGGCTGTCTCCTGTGTGACATCCAGGCTGCCTTCCTACCAGAGGCAACATCCACCCTGGATGACCATCTCCAGGCATGCCAGGTCCCCCACACCATGGATGCCCCAAGAATGTTTTTCCCATACTGACAGTCACCCCAGTCATGGCTGGCAAGCTGTCTGGCGGGCCCAGCACCCTGCTGATACTCCTTATGCCTCCTGACAGTGACATGGGTTGCCCCTTTGCTTCTCTGTCACATAGAATTCAATATGCCTGGGTGGTTCACATCTGCCATGCCCAAATGCTGTTGGGCCACCCTAATACACTGTGGCAATGGTGCCTGTGGATGCCTCAGGAGGCCTCAAATGCCTCTACACAAATGCTTGCAGTATGGGAAACAGGCAGGAGGAACTTGGCCTACTGCTAGCTGACACCAACCCAGACATAGTGGGGCTCAC
>NW_017729033.1:55577755-55578168 GCF_001723915.1 Gavialis gangeticus | reverse complement strand
TTGCCTTCATTTTCCTGAGCAGGGACCAGATCAGCCCCCCCACTAGGCCCATTTCAGGCCCCAGGGGAAGCACACCTAGGTCAAGGGTCAGTGAGGATCTAGTGAGGGAATTTCTGGAAGGACTCGATATATTTAAATCAGCTGTCTGGATGATCTCCACACCAGAGTGCTGAGGGAATTAGCTGAGGTCATTGCAGAATCCCTGGCATGGCTTTACGAGCACTCATGGTGCTGTAGTGTGGTGCTGGAGGACTGGAAGAGGGCCAACGTGGTTCCCATCTTCAAAAAAGGGAGGAAGGAGGACCCAGGAAACTATAGGTCAGTTAGTCATACCTCGATCTGGAGTAAGCTTTTTGAGAGAGTTATCCTGGCACATGTCCATAAGGGGCCAGCTGGGGAGATTATGCTTAGGG
>NW_017729033.1:55558517-55572755 GCF_001723915.1 Gavialis gangeticus | reverse complement strand
ATGCACCTGGGGAGGAAGAACCAGCACCAGACCTACAGGCTGGGGAACTTACTTCTCATCAGTGCAGAGGCAGAAATGGATCTTGGAGTCATCATTGATCCCAAGATGAACATGGGCCGGCAGTGTGGGGATGCAGTCAGGAAAGCCAACCGCACCTTGTCATGCATCCACAGATGCATCTCAAGCATGTCCAAGGAGGTGATACTCGTCCTCTATGTGATGCTGGTCAGGCCACGGCTGGAGTACTGCAACCGGTTCTGGGAGTTGCACTTCAGGAGGGATGTGGACAACATGGAGAGGGTCCAGAGGAGGGCCACTCACATGATCAGAGGGCAGCAGGGAAGGCCCTCTGAGGAGAGGCTACGGGACCTGAACCTGTTCATCCTCCACAAGAGAAGGCTGAGGGGGGGATCTAGTGGCCTGTTACAAAATAGTCAGAGGGGACCAGCAGGCATTGGGATAGTCTCTGTTCCCCTGGGCACTAGACTAGAAATAACGGTCACGAGCTGTCAGAGGGTAAATTCAGATTACATATCACGAGGCGCTACTTCACTGTCAGGGTGGTTAGGATCTGGAACCAACTTCCAAGCAAAGTGGTGCTGGCTCCTACCTTGGGGGTCTTTAAGACAAGGCTAGACAATCACCTGGCTGAGGCCGTTTGACCCCAGTACTCTTTCCTGCATTGGTAGGGGTTCGGACTTGATGATCTGCTCCAGTCCCTTACAACCCTACTAACTATGAAACTATGCCAGATTCCCCACTGGCCCATCTGGCTTTCACATATTTTATAAGCTGCCAACCACCAAGAAGGCTGGTGACCTGCAGTGGTGGTTGCTGAATGGTATTCTAGCCACTGGCACATTTGCATCCCACTTTGACCCAGCCACCTCAATGGCCTGCCCCTTCTGCCCCAGGGGCATTGAGGAGAACCTCTTTCATGCATTCTTTGACTGTCCCCGCCTGTGGCTGCTCTTTGCCACCCTCGAGCTGCTCCTGTGCACACTGGGCAGGAGCCTCTCAGAGACAAGCTATGTGTGCTCCTACCCATACTGGCCAAGCAAGGCACCATCTGCCTGGCTGACTTCGTACTGGTTCAGACCAAGATGGCCATCCTCAAGAGCTGCTGCAACTGGCTTGCTGGGACCGGCTCAGACAATGTCCTGCGGCTTTTTGACCTCCTGGTGCAGGCATGCCTCTTGCTGTAGTTTGAGCACGCTGTGCTCCAGGGGGTAGTGCCCACCTTCAAGGCACACTGGGCTCTTGAGGGAGCGCTGTGCCGTGTGGAGGATGGTTGTCTTGAATACACGCTCTGATGTCATGACCGATCTGGGCGACCAGGCAGGTTCGGTGCCAGACTGCGACTATGAGCTCATGCTATGCCCTGGGCCCTCACCAATCTGCTTTTTGCTTTGCATGGGAAGCTGAAGGTGTTGTCACATGTATGATTGAATAGAGCAAGGTAGGAATCATTTGTTTATAGAGGGCTTTGGTCTGTACAAATGTGTGGCCAGTGTCCCAACCGCATAATGGCATGTTAAGCATGACATGTAATACAGTGAAAGTATCTGTCGTAGTGTGATGTTATGAATGTAATCATGCATTGCTCTTGGCTTGATGCTAATTTGTTTGTCTTTGCTTTGTATATTGGCCCTGGACCCTGGAGGAACCAACTTTTTGTGCACCAAACCCCAGAATAAAGTAATTAAAAAGTCAAAGCCCTCTCTCCCTTCCTTCCTTCCTCTGATATACAACACCAGTGACTGGCCTCTTTTTTTTTAAAAATAAATGCTAAAAAACAGTGCATTGGTATAAACTGAACTGTGTGTTCATGTGATAGTCAGAAACCTCTATCAACATCTAAATACATGCTACTTATTACAGGACATAAAATACCAATAGAAAGATAAGTACTTGTTTAACAATAAAATTGCTTAAATAGAGTATCACATAAAAGTGTGTAATATTTCCAGTCTGCAGTTTCCAAAAAGAAATTGTGGGCTGGCTTCTGAAGAGTTTCTCCCAAATTATTAATACAAATGAGTGTGAATCAAGTCCTTTATATTCTACATTAATGACAACCCATACAAATTAAATAATTACTCCTTTACATCAGAAATGTAAGGGATTATCAGTGTATGATATTTGATGTTTGATGGAATAGTGCAATCATGGTAAACATTAAAAGATTCTAGTTCTCCCTGCAACTCGGGGAATGATTCCCTTGGCCCTATGAATTTGTGATTTTTTTTGTTGTTTTTGAAAAGCAGTTCTTTTTCTACTTCAGTGGTGGGGGGGTTACAAGCTATTAGTGTAACTTGGTATTAGGAAAATGTTTTAACTATTTTATATCAATATGTATATTATATGGTACTTTTATTACTTTATATTCTCTAGAGAGGAAAATAAAAGCATAACTTAAAGATATTTCACTGTTAGCGATGTAGCTTCACCAATAACCAAGCCAATCAGAAGGTAGTACCCTCTTTGTGTATAAAAAAAGCAGAAGATAATGCATGTTTATTAAACAGTATGAAAGAACAGATAATATTACACATTGCCTTAGAGACGCTGTATTTTCTGAGAACTAAAATCATGTATAACCACAGATCAAGGGATAAACACAGATGCGGTATAACTTGCTAATGGGGAAGCATAAACCTCAGATGATGTAAAAGCTTTGCACGTGAACATGAGAAAAAAATGAATGCATGCTAACAGAAGCATAAAGGATGGTTTCTGGATGTGTAAGACCAAAATTACTACTGGAAAAGAAGTCTTTGCATACAATGGGAGCAATGCTGGTCCCAAATATGTGGAACTAAAGGCAAAGTAAAACATATGTCGTTTAATTAGATATGTTACAATAAAGTTGCAATCTCAGAAGTAAAAGTAGTGCCATGCCCAGTACAGTCAGGATTCCTCCCCTAATCATGTCTACATGGTGAAAGGCTGCCATTAATGCCTTAATCAGATGCCTAATAGAGCACTTTATTCCTGTGAACAAAAGTGGTGGTTCTCACAGCCTCAACTCCCAGGCCAAAGGTTCCTCAGAACCAATCATAAATTCTTGTGACATTCATACATTTTTATCCCTTAAGGAATAAAAAGGAAGAGTGGGTTTTTTGAGGTGTAATTGGGCAGTGTTGTGCCCTAAAGGATAGTAATGGTGGTGTTTGGGATTTTGGTTGTAGCAGGATTGCTGGAAGTGGCCATAAGAAAAGCAGTGACTGCTCATATTTTTTGGTCCCCCCTAAATGGAGGGGTCACCACTCACACTACTAGTTGTAGTAAATCATTGAATTATTTTCTTTGCAATGGCTTTGATAATCTTGTGTGCATTTGGACACTACCAATGGCAGGCCTAATCCATTGGGTACTCATCATTCCAAGCTATATTGCTGTTGAGCCCAATTAAATTCTGTATAAATTGAATCTCATTCCACCAGGTGAGCCTCATCAGTACACACTCTTTTAATTGCCACATAATAAGATTTGCTTTTTGAGGTTATTCTTTTTTCACAAAAAGATAATAGAGCTCATAGGGCATGTGAGGAAGTTCATGTTAGAATGATAGATTTTATAACCTCTCCCCTCTGTGCCCAGGGAGCCAATCACTTCCTTAAAAGTCTTGTTTGCCCACAAGCTTGGGCAGTGCATGCCAACCTCCCCTTCACAGCTAACAAGGGAAGAGAAAGCCTTAAAGAGGTGAGGATTTCCTTTATTTCCCCACAAGGCCAGACAAATCTCTCCTGACTTGAGGTCAATTTTTGAAGTCCTAATCTGACTTTCAGACACCCTAGAACTTAATCTGACATTTCAGACATCCCAAGTCTCAAGTGCCATACTAACATATTAATTCCAATGATGTGCAGAAAATTCTGCATTTAGTTCAAGGTATTACATAACATTGGAACCCTACAATCCTTCAGTAAATGGTGGTTTCTCATACACATCAACTTTTAAGATGAAATATTGCCAATTAGAGATCATCTTTTTACTGTCTTGATGTCTTTACCCTCTCCACTGAGGAATTTGAAGCCTGGAATACTCAAAGGATCTTAGATTATGACTAACCAAACAACAGTAATCCAACTTTACTTTGAATATTAACGTGACTTTGTTTATCTCAGAACTTGGAAACATCTGCATTTTTCATTATGTTAAAAGGGAACATTTTAATCTACTCTGAGCTTAAAATATCAATCCATTTTTTTGTAATCCAGTTTTTTGTGATACTTTTGAACATACTTGACTAATCTTTACATGGCTAGTATCTATGGGATGGTAAAAATTGAGGAGCCCTTTATCAAAACACCAAGGTCTATTGAAGTGTTATGTAATTATCTTACAAAATAGAAGTGTCTAAGTCCTGATCAGTTAACATTTAGTAGATCAAAGCCTTGAAAATAATTCTTCAGAAAGTGGAATTTATTAAAAACAAACAAACAAAATACTTGAATGAATTTCCTGCTTATGAGATGTTATGGCTTGACAGCTCTAACAACCCTAGTCATCAGTATTCATCTACAGAAAAGGTACAGTGGAACAATACAGTTTTCTACATGTTTTTACCAATGTAAAATACAGGATGAATGAGTGACTCTGAGAAACTAGTGAGGACTTGAATACTGAAATTGGGAACAGATAGAAATTAGGAAAAAACTATTAAAAAATTAAACCAACACAAATAAGTATGGGTGCATGCCAGTGTGCCTTGAGGGAAATAAAATATGGCCACAAATAAAGGAAGTCAGTAAATGTAGGAGGGATATAAATATAGGGTATATAAATTATATATACAGAAAGGTATGAAAGAGAAAGTACTACAAAATAAACCTGACACTTTCTTATGAAAACTCTAAATGATATCAAGCATGGATTCAATTGTTTAATAATGTAGTGAAAGCTGGGAAACACATGTCACAAACCTGTCCACAGAGTACTCCTGGAGCCCCCCAGATTCTCCTTACTGTCCTGTGGCTTGTGCCAAAGAACAGACCAAGGTTTTCCCTGGGATAACCCTATACCCCTGGAAGCCTTGACCCCATGGCCCTTATGCCAAACCCCAGAGCTGCATTAAGGGAGTCTTTGCCAGGTAGATTCCCCCTGCATTCTGAAAGAATCTAGGTTCCTCTTTCCGTGAACTGGGTTAGCCTGGAATATCATTCACCTTGAGATCACTTTTTACCACAGACAAGTGGTAAGGAGGCAAAATGACAAAACGATTTATTATATAGGGGAAAAGATTTATATAAAAAACCTCAACAAATAGTTGAAAGACAGAACAAAAAGACATGTAAATATTATTATCCTGTCATTTGGCTATCACTATACCTTCTGCTACTACTCCTAGTGTCTTCCTGTTGACTGTGCCCCAACATGTACTCTCTCAAAGCCTGGGAAAATCTAAAGAACTGGGCCATCTCATAGATAGCACCTAAAATACTTCCTAAGCACCCTCCACCACCTACATCAGCATTGTTCTAATTGCTTGCGAGTCTCCCAGTCCTCTAGACATTTATTTCCTGCCCAGGGCAAGTGGAATTCCATTCCTCTGAGATGCCTTCCTTACCAAGCATTTGAATTGAATTTCTCACTGCAGGCAGACAAAACTTTGCATGCTCATCCCAACAATAGCTCCTTCTGCTATTTTTGACAATTTTTCTTACCCAGTAACAGAATAGCAAGAGATACTTAGCAGTTTATCCTACTGCCTTTTCTTAAAAGTATGCGTCCTTCATATCCTTTAAATAAGCCAGTCAAATGGGTCACCAACTGGCTGGAGGGTTGTACCCAGAGAGTGGTGGTGGTTGGGTCATTTTCGACCTGGAGGGATGTGGGCAGTGGGGTTCTGCAGGGCTTGTTCCTTGGTCCTCGGGCCCGCACTGTTCAACATCTTCATCAGTGACTTGGATGAGGGGGTAAAAAGCACCCTGTTCATATTTGCTGATGATACTAAGATGTGGGGGGTGTGGGTACGCTAGAAGGGAGGAATAGGCTGCCATCAGACCTAGACAGATTACAGGGGTGGGCAGACAAGTTGAAGGTGCTGCACCTGGGGAGGAAGAACCAGCACCATACCTACAGGTTGGGGAACTCCCTTCTCGTCAGTACAGAGGCAGAAAAGGATCTTGGAGCCATCATTGATGCCAAGATGAACATGGGCCGGCAGTGTGGGGATGCAGTCAGGAAGGCCAACTGCACTTTGTCATGCATCCACAGATGGATCTCTAGCAGGTCCAAGAAGTTGATACTCTCCCTCAATGAGGCGCTGGTTAGGCCGCAGTTGGAGTACTGCGTCCAGTTCTGGGCGCCGCACTTCAAGAGGGATGTGGACAACATGGAGAGGGTCCAGAGGAGGGCCGCTCACATGATCAGGGGCAGCCAGGCAGGCCCTATGTGGAGAGGCTAAGGGACCTGAACCTGTTCAGCCTCCACAAGAGAAAGCTGATAGGGAATCTAGTGGCCTGTTACAAACTAGTCAGAGGGGACCAGCAGGCATTAGGGGAGTCCCTGTTCCCCCAAGCACTACCAGGAGAGACTAGGAATAATGGTCACAAGCTGGCAGAGGGTAGATCCAGACTAGACATCAGGAGGCGCTACTTCACAGTCAGGGCGGCTAGGGTCTGGAACCAACTTCCAAGAGAAGTGGTGCTGGCTCCTACCCTGGGGGTCTTGAAGAGGAGGCTAGATGAACACCTTGCTGGGGTCGTTTGACCCCAGTACTCTTTCCTGCCATGGCAGGGGGTCGGACTCGATAATCTGCTCAGGTCCCTTCTGACCCTACAAACTATGAAACTATGAAACCATGTTCAAAATCATAAAAAATATCTACAGACAGTTGTCAGAACCAAATTTGATGGCAGTGCTGGTAAACACAGGGTTAAGTACTGACATGCGTAGACAAGCTATGGAAAATCCCCAGAGGGCTGACAACCATGCCCAGCACGTGCCCCCTGTATGACCCCAGGCTTGTCAATCATGGCTCAGCCATGAGGTAACTTGACTTGTTACCATGCACATGCCCAGTCTTGCTCCAAGCATGACATAATTTGACTAGGAATTTCCACAGAAAAAGTTACCTGATTGGCTACTTGTTTAATATAAAAGGCTTGTAAGTTTCTGCCCACGGAGGAGACCAGACCTAACCTGAGAGCAGAGACTGCCACTGAAGAGACTGCCTCTCAGGAGAGCCTCCCAGGCCTAGGGCCCTGGTTCGTCTGCCAGAGCTCTGCTGGTCTCCCTGCTACTGTGGATTCGCGGCATACTTCTGCCTCAACTAACATTCGTCTTTGTATTGATCACCCGTTACTGAACCTTGTTTTGGCATTGACTACGACTAGTTCTTCACAACCCAGTTCACGTATCTTCGACACTGTTACCGACTCGGCCTCGTCTGCGTTTCTTCTTCGTTCTCTTCATTGACTGTTCATCATACCTCGTTCATCACCGGTTCATCTGTTCTTCCCCAACTGAAAGTGCATTACAGTTTCCCCCTGTATGAGCTGTTGACCAGTTCTGGGACTATTGAGTCGGGCAACCGCACCTAGCCTCTGGGCTAGAAAGCAAGGGCTCGACTCAGGAACCCGGTGAACCAACAGACCTCCTTAGTTATTTCTGTTTATGCACTGTAACTGAACAAGCAAGCTCTTCTGCCTACGCTACATTACCATCAGTGGTGTAAATAAAATAAAATCTATTCTGTTTTGAAACCGCACGTGTCCCGAACCGGTCTGACTCCTCACCGCTACTCCCGCCTGATTCGATCCATACCCCAGCCCACCGTGACCTTGGGGCCTGTCCCCGACAACAGTATAGCTTAATCCATACAGAGATAAAATCAACAGAAAAGAATACAGCACAATGTTGGCTTTCCAATGACACCACACATGCCATATCAGTAAAGCAAACATGAGAATTCTATATAATGAACCACAACCCATTCCCTCACCCCCCCAAATTTGGTAGGGTTTGTGATAATAGAGATAACAGAAATAGCTGTTGGAAATTGAGAGAATCTATTGGTATCCACTTTCTAAGCAGCACAGTAGTTTTTTCTGGAACACTGAAAACAGCAGGCTAATCAAGTTTCAGACATGCCAGTCTGTGATAAGGCCAATAAAACCTTTGGGTCAACATGTAGGACATTATATTTGTGATGTGTTAAAATATCATTTTTCATTGACAAAGCTAACCATAGCAACGGCATTAGGTTTTTGGGTGGCTTTTGTTTCTTTTGTTTTGTTTTGTTTTGTTTTTTGATCTTCTAGATGTAATCCTCCACTTGTGCCCTAACCTCCTTCCCCTCTCCGAGATTATTATTTATGGTACCATTTATTATCTGCTAAGTGCTTTCCGATCACAATAAGGTAGTCCCTTTTCTAAGTGGCTCAGCCTAAGGACTGTTACTAATAGCCAAGTTTCTAGTAGCAAGCAAGTAAATAACAAGAAGCAATTAATAATATAAGTAATTTAATTCACTGTAAACAGCATGGCACAAGTGGGTCTTCAAAAGGGTATATACAAAGGGTAAGTGATTCATAAACAAGCTATGGGATTTGTACAACTTCCATTCCTACTTCTGCATATTGTCTTATTTGTCTTTTGAGCTGGGGGGGTGGGGGAGAGAGAGAGAGAGAGAGAGAGAGAGAGAGAGAGAACGAGAATAAATCTAACAACCCCAGACAATGTTTAAAGGTATATCTTGCAATATCTGTATCTTTAAGGCTTCAGATTTACTAAGCACTCCCTCAGATTATTTTTTCTACTCCTTTACCATCCCTGCTACAGTTATTTGATGGAGTTTCCCGATTGCTAGCCAGGATGGAAATCCTATCTCTTCAAGTCCCATGTGTGCTATGATGCCCTTTGGCCAGAGAACAAACATATCAGCATCACTCTGTCATGACTATCATTATGGTAATAAACTGAAAGCCGTACAGCCTGCTGTATTACTCAGGGAATTGATATAGATTCCATTTTACTACCCTCACTCGTGACTGCTGCATTTAGTTACTTGGATAGCATCTTTCCCTCAATGAAAAGGAAATATACTAAGTCAATGGCATTATACCAGGAATAAATTTGTCCCAAAACATGGAGATTGTTTCTCCAGTTACACAAATAGAGACATTTTTGGGGGGAAGGAAACATGCTGGGCACTTCCTGACTGCAGAATCTGTGCCATTGCTGTAGCATAGGAAGTGATAAATTATTTACTGAGGTTCTAGATACATCCCCCACTACTGGCATCACTGCCCCCCCCACCCTCCCCAAATCCACCTTTATATGCATCTGTTGCTGTCTGGTTACCTGAATCACATCACATTTTTACTCACTTACAAAGCCTTACCTGCCAAAAATTGATATCAGCCAATATAGTATTGGCTCAGAAGAGCAATTATCATTTTAGATAATTAGGTTATAATGATCCTTTATGCCATTACAGCTCATAGTTGGCAGAAGAATGATAAGCAGGTGGATTGAGATTTTCTAACAGGCTATCATCAATGTAGTCATGTTGTCTTGTTAAGTAAAATACTATGCAGTATTCCCTACTCTCTATCTAATGCTTTTATTCTAAGTTAAGCAGGGTTTGTTTGTTTGTTTTGGGGGGAGCAGCTACATTTATTTATACACTTTTTTACAATTATTGGACTAATTAGGAGTAGTTACTGCTTGTCAGTATATGAGGGACCATCAGTTTTGTAGGTATGGTCTTTTGCAAACCTCTTTCAAAAAAAAGAAAAGAAAAGAAATACACACATCACTTAGTTTAAGAAAATTAAAATTCAAGGTGGGCCTGAAAAAGTGTAGGTAAAATAACTCAAAAAGGCGGGTGTGATCCTACACTGCTGTAGTTTTGGAGTGGCACTATGTCATCTTACACTTGCTAAGGATCTGTCCAGGTATTTGGTTAAAAATTCTCTGTGTCATTGCTACTTTATACCAAGTGCTTAACTTGATTTTATTTCAAAATGTAAACTATAGGCTGTAATATCAAGTCAACATATCATATTGATGTTACTGATACTTATTCTAACGCCTAGAAATATCAGAGTTGCTTCTCCGATGACTCCCTATTATTCTCCCTGACATACTTTAAAGTCCACAGGGATTTTCACTTTCACAGTCAAAAAGCTTTTTTAAAAAATATTGCACACACATTCCTCTAGCTCTTTGTTTGGATGTTGAGGTATCAAATACAAGATTGTTGTCATTTTGACTACCACATTACATTCTCATACACCTGAACGTCTTGCTGCAGAGGTGAACAGGAAGGCAGTAATTCTGTGACAACAGTACCAATAACAATAACTGAACAGAACAGAGTTGTGTCTCCATGTATGCGTATGAACACAGTATCTTTGTGATTATTTGTGATATACTGCAAAAGAGCCTGCTTGGTTACCCAGCAGACAAATTGTTCAGTCTCATTGTTCCTTTATCACCATTTTCCTTCTTCCTGATATAATTAACTCAGTTATGACATTTGGTCACCATACAATCATGGGCATACATACAGAAAAAGGAAAACCTTTAAGATAGGGCTCACCCTATGCATCTTTGTTGTTCCTTAACTAAGATCCTGTATTTGGCTTGTGGAGTGGCAAAGATCATTTTGTTGTCACTGACAAATTCAAAAATTAAAGGGACTTGGGGTAAGGAATACTTTGTTTCAATTTCTTTTGAAAATGAAACTGAGGGCAATTTAAAGACAAAAACAACTCTGAATAGAAAAAAAAGCTAAACATTTCACTTCGAAAATGTGAAAACAAAAAAAATTGATTCCTTTGAAATTTCCCTTTTCTGAACAAACTAACTTTTTAAAGTCAACGTAGCTGGGGAAAGAAAAAGTTTTACTGCAACATGTGTTGTCTGAAAAATTTCACCCAGCTCTTACACCTGCTGCTAATGAGAATGAAAAAATCTAATGATTCAACATTTACTTAAAGTCAGAAAAAAAAGTATTTATATCTATGTAATCTCACATCCATTGCACTCTGAATATTTGGCATTAAGTTGGAAGCTACTGACACAAAGACTGGGAGTAAATGCAGCATGCAAAAGGAATTTAGAGTATAATACCTGTTTTGTGTTTCCTCTGATCCCTAATCGTATCTGACAGTGTTCACATGACTTTAAAACCCACCTGTACAGAAGCATGTCTTTCTAATCAGTACTACAGCATTTATGATCAGTGCTGGTATCATTAGATTTATCTGAGATAAAGAACAGTCATGCAATAGTTGAACAAATAATTTAAGATGCCAATTAGGGAACCAGTCAACCAGTTAAAAGTCAGACAGCATAACTGCTGTGTGGGATACGTGGGTCCAAAAGCAACCCTGAGGTATTTTGTTCTGTGGAACAGTTATCTAACTAAGGTGGAACTCTCAGCTTCCACTAATAGGACTAAAATTTGAACTTTATGTTTGCATTCAGGAGGCACATCTACACGAGATGCCTAATGTGCATTGGACTAGGTCTACTGTGCATTAGTATAGCTGGCAAAAAATGATGCTAATGCACTAATGCACAGTAGACTTAATCTAATGTGCATTAAGTGTCACATAAAAAGCATTTATCTGCACTAACGTGCAGTACTGCCAATTACAGCACATTCAGTTAGTACCTGTTATTACAGGTACTAAACTTAATGCACTGTAATTACAATGCATTAATGAATATGTAGACACACCCAGTGAATATCTGGATGCAGGAGAGGCAATACAATAAGGGACTGGATGAAAGCCAGGAACTCCCTTTGAGCAAGATAATTCCCTGACTTGCCTTTCTCATTGTGGCACATACCCACCTGCACATGTACTGGTAGATTTTCAAGCACTCTTTGATCTGCATCATCTGCTACAGAAAACAAAGAACAAATTCAGAGCACGGAACACTTTTTAAAAAACCTCTAAAAACTGAGATGGGGGGAAACAGCTGTAAATGAAGTTGCCTTTTTCAAAAAGTGTGAAGTAAATTTTGCATTGTCCTTTCTCCTTTTGTTTAGTTTCCTGTGTAAGCAGTCACAGTTAAATGAACAGATTGAAATTCTGCCAGTACCATCATTGTGACTTTTTAAAGATGTGTTACTTACACAGTGAAGTTCACATTCAGCAACTGGTTTTCAGCATGCACATTTCTCCCACTTGTCAGCAAAGTTGGCAAGACACAAAAGGATCAAATGACTTGTGTAAGATCACATGATAATTTATTAACTCATAGTAACAAAATCAGATGAGGTCCCAGAGGTGCCCTAACGACAGAGCCTAAATACTCCTCACAGATGAAATGAGAAAGCTTTATAAATCGTTCACAATAATGTCAAAAATCTGTAGTGTAACTTTTTATGCTTTCATGAAGCATTCTTCAGGCTAGAACATTTACATAGGAAATAAAGTAAATTAAAAAGGGGGATTAAGACAAATACTACTGGAAATGTTAAAGTTTTAATTAAATGAACTTTTCAATTAATTAAATGATTCAGTATCTCTGAATTACCTGAGGAAGTTTGTTCCACTGATGTTGTCCTGCACAGAAAATGTCTATAACTATTCCACAAAAAAGCCATATGGAAATGCCTATATTTCATTTTGTGACATGATCAAAATATAGCATTTGTCTTATTTATCACTTAATAATAAAGTTTGCAAAGGACTTCCTGAATCAGAGAAAAAAAGCGCTGGAAGGAATCTCATGAAGTTGCCCAGTTGAACTCCTTGCTCAAGACAGGATTATACCTACATAAGCCACCCAGAGCTGAAAGATCCTGTTGCCCACTGTACCTTCCTATTCTGAAAAGATGTTTTCAATAACCTGATGAATAATATGCATTACTAATAAACTTGGCAGGTATCATAGAAGTAAAAAGATTTAAATAATGAAGATGAGTCACTGATGTGGAGTCATTTGGATCAGTTGGTAAAACAAGTCAAATCAATGGGATAGAGCTATAAACAATATATAGATGTGACAGTTCTGAACAGTGAAGCACCTAGCAGAAACAATGGCTTTGAATTGTTCCTATACTTACTAAACTTGTGTTCTGTGTGGGAGTTAATCCAGTAGGAGGAATTAGGGTACATCTACTACATTTAGATCTGCAGGTGAAATTAGGCACTCCCCCAGACCCACTCCCAGACTCGCCCATGCCCTGCAACCCAGCTACCTGGCACAGGCTCTGTTGGCTGTTTGCATGGTGTTGCACCACTGCAAGTGTGAAGGTCACACCCCAGGGGTGGGAAGAGTATTTGGCCTGGCACCAGAACCCCCCTAGGCAGTAGAGGTCAGGAGGTGGAAGGTTTTTCCACACAGAACAGGAGGGTGGAGAATGGGGAACTGCATCCTGGAGGACTGCCACTGTGTGGAGTGGCCTCACATGAATGGAGATGGGTAATATGGATCAGAGATAAACCTGCCCTCGAGTGGCAAAGCTTTAAGCTGCCTAAAGTGTGCTTAAAACTAGTTTCAGGCATTAATTAACCCCTGTGTGGACAATCCAGGGGTTAAGAGCTCCAGGAACTGCCAAAAATAATGCATAACAAGACCTAAAAACAGCAAAAGAGTTACATGTTCTGGAGCAGACACACCAGACACCTCTCCCCATGGCAGCAGACAATAAATCTTCCTGAGTCCATCACCCAAGGAGAGTCCTTCCAGGAATCTAGGAAGAAGTTCCTAAGATTCTTGCTTTGGTTTTGGCAAACAAATAATTGAAACTTGTCGGGCAACACGGAGCTGGGAAGCCAAGCTCGCGGTGTTGGTCACGGTGGTGCGGCTGGGTGGCGGCAAATTGGATACGGACAGGTGGGAGTTTTGGCGATGGAGTCTGAGCAGCACGGGAAGCGTAATGGTTCCTTAAACAAGATGGAATTTATTTAACTTACGCTTAGATGCGTAGGAAACGATGTCTTCAGTTACAGTGAACAAACAGGTGAACAAACAAAGGGGTCTGTTGGCCCACAGCGTTCTCCAACAAACCCTTGCTTTCTACCTCTGACGAGGTAGGTGCGGCTGCCTGCTGGATAGTCCTAGGGCTGGTCAACAGCTCATAAATTGGTAACACACAACAAACTGTAACGATGTGACGCCAGTCCAGTAAGGACAACGAAGAGCCGAAATGGTGTCCGAAGCAGAAGTCAGGAGCCGGTGAAACGAAGCGAGGATACAGCCAGAGCTGGTGAGGAACGATCTGAATCGATGTTGGTGGTCGATGCCAAAGGTAAGTCGAAG
>NW_017729033.1:55553655-55558484 GCF_001723915.1 Gavialis gangeticus | reverse complement strand
ACTTTTATCTGAATTTAGTGGCCAATCAGAACACTCAGAGGGAAGAAATTTCTAGTCAGATTACCTCATGCTTTAGCTGTTGCTGAGCATGCGTCTGTGGGGAAAGTAGGTCAGACATGACTGACAGGTCCGCAGGTCACCCAGGGGGCACGAGCTGGGTGAGCCTTGGAACTTTCCACTCACAGACTTCAACTGCGCATGTCAGGTACAGAACTTTTGTGTTGGCAGCATATACTTAGGATTTTTCTGAGACAAAACTGAAATGTTTCAAATTTATCATTTTGGGCTCTGTGGCAGGGCACTGTTTGTGCCTGCCACTTTAAGACCTGGGGCCAAGCAGCCAGCAGGTGCTTAATTGGAGGCACAGCAACATCACCTGGCTGTAAGACTTCATGGAACACCTTGGAGGTAAGGGAGGAGCTGTAGGAGATGGTCAGGAGGCTCCTGGTCCTGGGCATGACCTAAACTGGCTCCCTGCCAGGAGTGGGTGGCTTGGTGGGGCTTTCAGTGGTGTGGGAGCCCCCAGGAAATGCCAGGGTAGTTACCACCCTGCTGAAAGGCGGGTTATGGCACCTTAACCCCAGCTCCCACAGCCAGGTGGGTTACCCCCTTTTAGGGTCTGAAAGTTGGACCCCAGCAAGAGAGTGGGGGGGACCTGTCTTGAAATCCCCTGATTGGTCAATGCCGGGGCCAGGACCAGAACGGTTGAAGGGCCAGGGGTCTACTGCGAGGGATGCCCAGAGCTGAGGGCCTGGGGTTCTGACTGGCCCAGAGGTGAGGCCAGGGCCGGCATAGCCAAAGTTCCTGGGGGACCACGCCCATAAGGGGGAGCAGCTCAGGGAGCTATGCAGCCTAGAATGAAGGCGGAGTAGGCCGCCTGTGTGGAGGGATCCAGGTGGGGTTCAAATAGTAGGATTCTGGGGCCCAGAGTGGGGCTGGTGATGTTGACAACAGAGGATGCCATCTGCGAGGCATAGGCTGCAGTGTAGGAGAGGTATGGAGCCGCAGATAGTGACCTCTGGCATCGGGGCAAGAAATGGGCAGCCTCCTGCTTAATTAACAACTATTAATTAACAGCAAGGCATGGTGGGTGAAAAGGCAGGTGGTTAGCCCAGAAACAGGTGGGCAGGCCACAGGGAAATCAGCCCAGAGAAGGCCCCCTGTTACAGGCTCATTACACAAAGCTTTTTTTTTAATTGAATTTGTGCTTTGTTGGAAAATGTTGGCAAAACCTAATCCTAAACCCTAATGTAAAACATCAGCCAAGAAAATATCTAATCAGACCTATTCTATGAATTAATTTGAGTATCTGATCACTAAGATGCTTATTCTGATAATAGGTGACACCTAATCCCAATTCATGGGTTTTACCCATCTAGATTTGACCTCCTTTCATTGTGAGTAAGGTTTTGAAATCTGGAAAAAAATGTGCCTTCAACTCTTTTATCTCAGCCACCTTGCTTTCTTAATCAAAGCTGGAACCTAGAAACATGGCTTCAAATCATTAAATCACTAGAGGCACCAGAAATACTTTTTAGTGCTCTTTCACTTCCTAGATCCATGAATTCGATAATGGATAAGAGTATTTTTTCCATCTTTGAAATGGATTCCATTTATTTACCACACCAAATGACCTAATCTATTATCTTCATCAGAAAAAACATATTGACAAGTTGGGAAGAAATTTTTCATTTAAATATTTGTTTATAAGTACAGAAATAGGAATGATGCATACTTTATGCAGGAAGAAAAAGAAATAAGGTAACAACACAAAATCTTTAAATGTACTTCAAGAGTATAATTTCACAAAAGAGAATGTTTCAGCTATTAAATGGCAGCAAAATCTGCAGAAAAAAATTGAGTGGCATTTGAAGTTGAAGTGAGGTCAAAATAATTGCAGATTCTGTGTGAAGGTACCTTTTTATTTAATCTTAAGTAAATAAAAATCAAGAAATGCATCATTTATAACGATGGGTATTGCTCTGAAGTCAGTTTATGGAAGATAGAAAAAGTACATAAATATATTTAAAATGAGAAATCAGCTGAAATTATGTAAGGCAATAAGCCATGCAAAAGGGCATACATTTTGACTTATTTAGTCTGATAATAACTGACTGGAATAAGAATTGCTGAATGAATAAATAGTTTCATAAATGTTTATGCTCTAGATTTCCAGATATTATTTTTTTATTTTATTCCATTAAATAAAATGTATTGAATGACCAAAAATATGTGAAGCAATTTTAAAGAGCTATTAAAGAAGTAGTTTCCAAGCACGATTGAATCAGTGTTGGGCAGACTTCAAAAGGTTTGAAAGTTTGATTTAGATAAGCAATTGCTTTTTAGATAGTTATTTGATCCCATTTAAACTTCTTAAAGCCTACTTATGCTTTGAATCCAGTTGACTCTCTCTCAGTTAAATTAATCCTGTAATAGTGATGCTTGGGAAAATGATAGCAACTTCATTTTTATTTATTTGTTGTCATTAAAACTACAACAAGCTGGGAAGAAAATAAATATTGAAGATTTCGTGAATGATGAATTTAAAAGATGTTCCCTTCTACAGCATAACAAGGTCAAGAAAATATGTTTTCAGGGTCATGGGGGCCAGAATGGGGAGAGAATGAAAGATGGTAAGAAAGAACTGGGAGAATGGGTATACTGAATTCTAGAGTCGACCCGAAGTTAGGGTGCTCATCTACAATGCAAGAGAAACCAGTTTGAGTAACTACATTGTCTGATTCAGACTAGCAATTTGAACCTTGAAAAATCTGTGACCAGCTGTCCTTTAGATATAACTTTGAATACACTCAAGGAGCAGGTGTCATTTTCTCATAATCACTTTTCAGACCAGAGACATACTTAAAGCCTCAGAAAAATTGGAAGAAGTTTTAAAGGAATTTTTGCAGGTGTTCACAGTTAGGAATGAATCCTGAAGAGATAGAAAATGATGAACATAAAAGCACTAATGGAAGATAAGACTTAGGGGCACGCCGGGATATTTCAGAGAGTTATCTTTACCTTCCGTTGTGGGGAAAGTCTTAGAAACTATTTTGGAAGATCAAATGAGGAAATACTTTGAAAAGCTCAGCTTGATTAGGAACAGAAATATAGATTTGGGATAGGAAAGTTGTACTTTACAAACTTTTTGGAATTCTTTAAGGCCATCACTACAGGTAGTCTAGTGGGGAGAGGAATTTAACATATGTTCAAAGAAGATTTGGCAACATTTTCTACTATTTTTCTAAGGGATGGATAAATGAAAGAAGTGGACGACCTGATTATAAGGGGGGGAGACAGGAAAGGAAACCAATAAGAAGTTTCCAGTTGTGAATTTATGGGTGTAATTTATTGTTGCCTGATAGAGTGGTAATAGAGGTTGACTTTTCTCTTACTCTCTCCTCTCTTCCTCCCACAGTGGCAGGAAGCATAGAAGCTTCCCAAAACTTCTTTATTGATACATGTACCTTAAAAGGATTTGTCACCAAGTTTCTTTATAAAACTAAATTGATTCCACAGTCCTTCTGTCTGACTTAACAGAGCAAATGTGAAGTTCAACTGAATTCAGTGCGACTCAATACAGGCATGTCAGAAGGATCAGAGATGATTCTAGGAGAAAGTCCTTGGTCTGTTTCACTGCTTGTAAAATGAGCAGATAGAGATTTCCTTGAACTTGTTACATGAACATTGTAAATGAATAAATTTGTTTAACTGTGGGATTGATTGTGATAGTTTAGGGTTGACTGATATTCAGCATTCAAGGTCTTGGCTAGCTCTAATTGATTAGATATAACACTATTATTTCTGTCCCCTGATTAAATAAGCATGTACAAAATTATTTGAGGTATTTCCCAGTCTTGCTGCTAGCACTGAAACTATTGAACCAAAGGAGGGAACATAGACCTCATGCCAAAACAATCCTGTGTTTCCTCACTTCTTTGAAAAGATTTAATAGCAAAGTGCTTTTATGAAGTATCATACAACTCATGATTCATTACTTTTTCTAAACATATTAAAGTACATTATGAAGTACTATAAATAATTCAAATAAAATTTCAGTTGTCAAAATAAATTAACAGAATTACAGAATCTGTTTTCTGAAATATTATCCTTGCCTTTCTAATTATATCTGATAGCTTATGAGCTAATTCACAAAACTCAGTAATTGGCAATTGGTCTCCTAGTCAGTTTTGGATATTAAAACAGCAAAAATGTACCACAAAGTAACTTAACATGGTACTATAAATGAGAAATTCAGGTACCTTCCAGCTACATATGGAAAACTAGAGATGCGGAACAATTTTTACAGGATTAAGCCACCAATACCAGCTGAAGTTTCCATCTGGAATACCTCGGGAACTACAGAATGGTTGACTTTATCTCAATATCTGGGAAGTTACTGCAGCATATCCTAAGGAAGGCTATTTGCAAACATCTGGAGCAGGAAAGGTTGAGAGCAAACCGCCAGCATGGATTTATGGAAAACAAATAATATAAAACAAACCTGATATCTTTCGTTGACAAAGCAACTATTTGGATAGCTGAAGAGAATACTGTGGATACAGGGCACATCTACACAAGACATTACATCACAGTAGTAATGAACTATGGCAACATAGCTCATCACTACAGTGACACAGCATCAGTGGACACAAAGTGTGATGCCAGCACTACGTTGCTGTAGTGATGAGTTACTGTCGTGATGGTCTATAGTGAGGTGATTTAGCTGCTAAAAATAACCGTGCACTGCCGGGATGGTACAGTAATGGCTGTTACTGTGCTGTCATTTAGTACTTCCTAAAGCAAGTACTAAATGATGGTGCAGTAAT
>NW_017729033.1:55551709-55553495 GCF_001723915.1 Gavialis gangeticus | reverse complement strand
GGGGGGGGGGCATGTGAAGATGTACCCACAGTGCATTTGGACTTCAGCAAGGCTTTTGACAAGGTCCCACACAACCTTATTATAAACATATTGGAGAAATATGGGCTGGATAAAACTACCAGAAGGTGGACAGATAACTGGCTCAATAGTTGCAATCAAAAGGTAATTACTAACAAGTCCATATTGCTGGCCTGATTTCCTAAATCACCAGCCAATACTCTGTTCAGGATCAGATGCAACCATTAAACGCCAATCACAACATGTCCAATCAATACCAAAAGACTTCTATTGATACACAATAGCAGCATATGATTATTAGCAAGCAGGCAAAGCTCTCACCACACACTGGGCTTTTAGGAATGATCACAGAAGGCAGACATGGACCAATGGATTGAAGTTCCAGCAAAGTCAATTTAGTTTGGATATGCAGAAAAAGTTCTTCACTGTAAGAGTAGCGAGGCAGTGGAATAGACTGCCTGGGGAAGTTGTGGACACTCTGTCACTGATGGTGTTCAAAAAGAGGTTGGAAAGGCACTGGGTGGGGGTGATCTAGGCATAGCTATGCCTATTTTCTACCATGGGTATCTTATATACTTCTAGGCTTTGCTGGTTGCTCCCTCCCTCCCCACTTCCCGTTTTTCTGCTATATGTGTCAGGGTGTTTTTAAACCTCCCCAGAGACATTGGGTGTTGGTTATAGCTAAGGCTGGGGACTTAAAGTGGAGAGTACTGATTCTCCTGCTAGAAGCAAAGTTGGAGGTTCCTAGCTAGGGGTTCTTGCCTCTCTGCTCAGAGTGAGACCAATCACCATATCTGGGGTCAGGAAGGAATTTTACTCCATGGTCAGATTAATACAGACTGTGGGGGTTTCTCTCTTCTTCTGTAGTTAGACATGGAGGACGGGGGTGTGCTCCCACCCTAGGACCTCTTGTGCATATATAGGCAGTATTTTATAGGAGCAGGACATTTTATAACGTGGTTCCTCTGCTTTACCTGTGGCAGGTTGTGGTGTTAGGTAGGGCTGCGTGAAATTTTGCTGGCTGTTTCGTTTCAACGCTGTTTTGACTCATTTCAAGCTCAAAACATTGAAATCAAAATGAAATGAAGGGCTCTGAAACATCAGTTGAAACGTTTTGAATTTCGAAGCTGAAGCTGGGCTTGCTTTCAGGGATACTGAAGGTAAGGAGAGGGTGGGGAGAGATGGGGAAAGCACTGTTGTGATATTAACTATATAGTAGGGGTGTGCAAAGTGGGCTCTAGTCAATCTGGATTTGGCCTGAATCAATGATCACTGTCCCCGATTTGATTCAGCTGAATCCAAATTTGAAGATTCGATGCTGATTCTGAGAATCAGTGATCTGGACATAGACACAGCTTTAAACATTTTTTCTACATACCTCAAGGTACCAGCACAGCTTGTGAATGCTGCAATGCTGGGGTGGATGGAGCATACCACAGGAGAGTGAGGTTGCTGTCCACGTGTTCGGCGGTGAACCCAGAAGTGAACCCGAAGTACTTCCAAGGGGAAGAGCTAGACCAGGAATTCTTAAGTCAGCTCATGGAAGTAGTTAGATCAAAGGACATGGTCATCATGGGTGACCTGAACTTTCCAGACATTTGCTGGGAAGAGCAGTCATCCAGGTCTGACTGCTCACATACGTTCCTAGCCCAAATGCAGGACCTCCATCTAACCCAGGAGGTGCACAGCCCTGCCAAGGGAGACACCTTGTTGGACCTGGTGCTGGCCGCAGGCGATGACCTGGTGAGGGGGCTGCGGGTGCTCGACC
>NW_017729033.1:55546481-55546709 GCF_001723915.1 Gavialis gangeticus | reverse complement strand
CCCCAACATGGATCAAAGGGAGCAGGAGGACGCAAAAGCCCCCAAGGCTCAACAAAAGCATCCAGGAATGACTCCTAGCTAAAAGGGAGACGTACACCCAATGCAAGGGAGGGGCCATCACCAGGGAAAACTATACTACGGTTGCTTGGGTATGCAGGGTGGCAGTCAGGAAGGCCAAGGTGGAGATGGAACTGGGACTAGCTTCCCGGATCAAGGACAACAAGAAGT
>NW_017729033.1:55540225-55541481 GCF_001723915.1 Gavialis gangeticus | reverse complement strand
GCATGAACTTTTGTAATCTGCAGCCTCCTTTGTCAATTTGCTATAAATGGACTTGGAGGCTAGGGACAAAAGTTAAACATAAGCCAGTTTAAGTGATTGATTGGAAACTGATTTAAACCTGTAACAGTACAGAAGTCCTTTGCACATAAATCGCTTCCAAAATGTCCAACACCCTTTGAAGAGAAACCTGGTTGCATGTAGTTTCAGACTAACTGATTTAGGTCAAACTGGTTTATGGAACTTCCGTCTCAGATACTTTTCTGGTTAACTCAGTCCCCCAAAATCCCAAGATCCTTTGCAGCTCTGGGTGAGGCAGTCTAATGGAGCAGGGACTGTCTCACCCCTATTCTTCTTTCCTGCCTGTATCTGTCAGCTCATAGGGATGGGGGGAAGGGGAACAGGCCCCCAGATGCCCCTAGCCAGGGTCTACACTGCATGTGGGGGGAAGCAGTCCTGCTGGCTGGATGTCTACCCATACAACCCAATATGGGGGGCACTGGGGACTTCCCCCCCACCTCAGCCCACAGTCCCCCAGCCCACAGCAGCCTCAGAGAGCTAGGGGGAATCATTTCCCTCCCAAACCCCAGGGCTGCTTGTCTGAGCTGTTGCAAGTCTTGGGGATAGCTCAGGACAGCCTTCTCCTGCTCCTTTGCAGCTGGTTTGGCATGAACTATTGGGAACCTGAGGTAAAGATTTTTGTAGTGGAGTGGAAGAATTTCTCTCTGCTTTCTGAAGATGCTCCATGTTATCCCTGAGACTTGCAGCAGCTAAGGCAAGCAACCCTGGGGTCCTGGAGGGGAAAACTTCCCCTCAGCTCTCTGGGGCTGCCCTAGGCTGCGGGAACCTGGGTTAGGGTGGGAGGAAGCCTCCCAAGGTGGGGGGACCCTGGTGCCCCAATGCTGGGCTGCATGTACAAGCATCTGGCCTGGAGGACTCCTTCTTCTGTCCTGTGGCAGTGGCTGAAGCAATAGGGGATAGGGGAAATTCCCCTCAGCTCCCCAGGTCTGCCTGGGTTGGGGGAAACCCCCCTGTGGGGGGACAGCAGGGGGTTGGGAGCATGTATTGGGGAGCCATTTGAGAACACTTGGCTGGGCTGACAATGGCCAGCAGGTTGGGAGATATGCTCTAGTGCCCCTCTCTTACTGGCCTGGGTTAGTGCAGGTCTCCCCTTGCCTTTCCAATTGAAAACTGAATGTCAGTTCAATTGGCTATCAGTTCAACCTATGCAGCTTAGAGGAAGCTACCTAGATTGAATC
>NW_017729033.1:55538065-55540214 GCF_001723915.1 Gavialis gangeticus | reverse complement strand
TGATGATCTGCTCAGGTCCTTTCTGACCCTACTAACTATAAAACTATGAAACTACTTCTAGTCCACTTCTGGGTCCACCAGGGAGCATGCAGGGGCCCCCCCACCCCACCCATGGCTCCCCAGCTTGGCAATCAGCCATGGGGGGGTCCCTCCAGACCCAGGAGGCACCAGTCACTGAGCTAGGGGATCATGGGGGAGGAGCCTTGCATGATCCCCGGTGGACCCAGAAGTGGACCAGAAGTGGTTTTGGTCCTTTTCTGGGTCTGCTGTCGAGTGCACTGGGGACCCCTCTCTTGTGCTTCTGTGGGACACTCCATGCACCCCAGCATCACAGGATTCACAAGTTGCCTGCTACCTAGAGGTGTGTAGAATAAAACATTTAAAGCTGTGTCTATGGCAGAATCTCCGAATCTTTCCAAATCTCTCCAAATCACAACTGCAGGTGCTTCCTCAACCTCATGAAAGGTTTTTCAATCTGAAACCTTGTTAAGATATACTTCTCTAACTAGTCAGTTGGTCTACTAAAAGATACCATATTAGATTGACCCAAAGAACCTTGTCTGGCAGTACCATGTTCTTAGATCAACACCCCTACCACCTGTCTCCAGCCAGCTGACTGGAAGGATGCTGGGCCCTGGGCTCATCTAAGGCCCAGGGATGGGGCTGGCAGGAAGAGTTCTCTGCTGGAAAAGAATCTCCTGCAGGAGAGGAAAGAAAGGCTCTAGCCTGTGACAGTTTGACTGCCTGAGATGCTGCTGGTGCTACTGTGCTGTTAATAAGTTATTATTATCTGTTGTTATTTAAAGTGGTGGGCCAGACTGAGGCTGTAGGGGTGGTTGAGAGACCTCATTGGGGCACACTACTGTGTCACGTAGAGGCCCAGGGCCAGTGAGAGTGCGCCTTAACACACACACACAGTCACATATGTCACAAGTTTTTCTTGTCAGCAGCTTGAGGTTCAGGTTCCCAGACACCCCTGCACCTATCTCCTTGAAACTTGGCAGACTTCATGCCCTCAGAAATGGCTATCATCCCTGCTGTTTTCATCCAAATCTGCCAAAAAAATAACAAAGTTATAGACAGTTTTGTGCTTCCCCATTGTAGCCTAGGGGCAAAACATCATAATAGTGAAACAGTTTCAATGAAACGGAACACTGCTTTGAAATGAGATAAAACTCAAAATGAAACACTATCTTGTCAAAACAGCAAAATGGAAGTTGAAATGAAATGGTGCTGTTTCACACAGCCCTAGCGTTGGGGGGCAGGGGGGGTTGTGTTGAGGGTAGTCTTATATAGAGTTTAGATTATGGCTTATATAGAATAGTTTGGATTGGGTTGAACAAGATCACCTCAAGAGGTCTCTTCCAGCCCTTCTTCTTTATGGCTCTGACTCATCCAACAATAGTCTACCTATTAAGTAATGAATGTCTAGCTGTCAATCTATTTTTTACACCCACCATAATATTATCCAGAAAACATGTACATAAATCTGTCACATCTATTTCTCAACAGATGTGTTGGCTCTTTCCTCTTGTTACACTACTAGAGCTAATTCAAATACACTAAATATATATTTTTTCTCACTGGAAAATGCTGTTTTATTAAAACATCAAATTTTTTTGCATAAGTACTACAGGTCCTACAGAACACTGCTGTTGGAAAGTTCTCAGATCTAGTCAAAATCAGAAATGGAGAAGGAGGAGAGGGAGAGGCAAAACAGCCGGAAGCCAGGAAATCCAGCTTCCAATCTCTGCTCTGAATGAGGCAGGACAGGAACATTGAATCATAGAAAGGTTGGGCCGGAAGTGACCTTATGAGGTCATTTAGTCCGGCCCTGTTCAAGGCGGGATCATCTCTGTCTGTGCCATCCCAACCAAATGTGTCTAACCTGCTCTTAAAAACTTCCAAGAATAGAGATTCCACAATTTCTCTATGTAGCTTGTTACAATCCTTGAATACCTTTAAAGGTATAAAGTTTCTCTTAATCTCCAACCTAAATTTCTTCTGCTGCAGCTTGAGTTATTAGCTCCTAATCCTGTCCTCTGTAGCCACAGATATGGTCCATCCCCCGTTTCTGTAATCACCCATCAGGAATTTGAAAACTGGCATCAAATCCCTGCCTAACTCTTCTCCTCTACAAACTAAATTA
>NW_017729033.1:55528388-55533065 GCF_001723915.1 Gavialis gangeticus | reverse complement strand
TCTGTAGCCACAGATATGGTCCATCCCCCGTTTCTGTAATCACCCATCAGGAATTTGAAAACTGGCATCAAATCCCTGCCTAACTCTTCTCCTCTACAGACTAAATTAACCCTAGTTCTTTCAAGTTTTCCTTATGATTCTTTCCTTTGAGAACCCTGATCATTTCTGTTTGATTGTGGGCTTTTCTGATCTGAATAACCTAACAATTGCCCTATAGGCTTTTGTGGCAGTTTCTCTCACTTATGCTTTTTCTCACAAGTAAATATATAAAGACAATCAACTGTGTATCAGTAAAAACACAGATTTTGACATCTCCATTCTGGTGGAGATATGGAATTGTTTACTGGGCAGCTTTTCCAACAACTGCCCTGGACAAGTTCCCTGCAATAAGTAGAATTGTACTGTTAAGATCAAGCTTACATGAAAAGAAGGTATTTTAATAGCAAGACAGCATTAGATTAAAGTGCTTTGAGCTCATGATCCTCAGAGTAATATCATCAAAGGATGAGGAGCATCAGATGCAGAAGGAATCTAAAGAGAGACAATTTCTGAAAATGCTTCTCTTCCCCACTCAAGGCTAAGTCAAAGTCAAGATTATCGAAAGTGCCTAGTGATGTTCATTTGTCTTAATTGTTGGGTGCTTACTGGGTACATTTTAAAGATCTTTTTCAGAGGTGAAACCACACAACATGAAAATTTAGTTCCTTTAAAGCTGACACCCCTAACATTACTAAGCCTTTTTTAATACCATCATCTCTGAGAGCAGGTTAAATGTCTAGCGAAACTGGATAAACATCTAGTACTATACTTCCTTTGTGCTGCTACATATTGGGCTAGCTGCAGAGTCCAAACTCTGTGTTCAACCCCTTTTAGAATGTTTTGTAACAGTTAAGGGGAAACGTAACTAAAAATATGCATCAATGTGCCTGCATTATGGATCAAAAGAAAAAAGGAATCAGTTCATTGACAGTGAAAAATGAAAAAAAATATTAAGAGCCACAGTTACTCTTAAGGTATTCAGAACTAGTGATGAATTCAGCAGGAATCCAATGCGGTGGTTAGCTCTGGCCACTGAAGGACCATTCCTCACAGTGAAGCATTAGCCTCAAGCACTTGCTTTTTCCATCAAATTGTTTTGTTCCTTTTTCTGTCATTGCTAAGTCTGTCTCTCATAAATTTAGCATGAGCAGATTCCTTTCATCCAGATTCCAGTTTTCTTCAGGCATTGAAGTGCTGGGAAATGAAGCTGTCAATGATGGATAAGGACAATGTACAGCTTGGTGTCAGTGAGATGTTCCTGGCATATTACCCATTGGCACCTCTGGTGGCTATAGTTATAAAATAGGAGATATGAATGGACTCAGATCTGTGTTTACTCCATGAGCAATTCAGCTTTAAGCAATTGTGCTTCTCTTCCGAGGTCTCATGGAAGTCAGCAGCAGCTCCTCATCAACTCTGTCATAGACACTGCATCATTTTCATTTTTTTAAATATACTTTAAAATTGAGAGCACTAGATAAATAGACAAAAGCTCCTTTTTATTCCATTGTTATATTTAGTAATCTAAAGCCAAGTAATGATAATTTTTATAAAAAGAAAATGGTAAATTCCTAAAATGGAGTAAGATAGGCAGATTCTTGAATGGCTATGTGCCTGATGAATCCATCTTCTGAGGGTGGGTATAAAGACTCCAGCTCAGAAATTACTCCAGAAGTTCAACCAGTATTTTTAAAATTAGGCACATGGTTAAATAGCGGGGACCTAAGAAAATATAAGTGACAGAAGGAGGATGCTGTAATTTCTAACTGGTAGTCCTACAGCCTTTGATAAGTTGGGCCATAAAACATACTAAGTAGAGTCAAGGTTTTTGTAATCAATGTTAAATTAGATAGAAAACTGCCTGCTGTGAAAAGTGTTATTGTAAATGTCAGGGAGTCATTTTGCAGAGAAGTAACCAAAGGAGTCACTTGAAACTCAGTTATGAAACCAATTGTATTTGGAAAAAAAAAAAAAAGAAAAGAAAAAGTGAAGTTAGAGGAATGATCTGATCTTCACAAAAATGCAATCACAATTAGCTCTAATTGCTAGCTTTCAGTGAGCACTTTTCAAAGTTTTTATTTCTTCTTTCCATTAAGAAAGATATTTCCACTTTGAGCAATATTCCTTAAAATTATGAGAAAAATACCAATCAAAATAGTATGTTTCCTACCAAAATAAAGCTAAAAGGAAACTTTTTGTTTAGAAAATTGAGTAGATAAAAATTATCCAAGCTAGCCCAAAAGCTGACATTTATCTTATCTGGCTCTTCTTATTCGTGTTTACCTAAGGATGATTAAAAATACCTAGCTTTTATATAGCACTTCTTATCAGAATTTCTCAAAGATTTCTACAGAGGAGATCAGTCTCAATGTCCCCATTTCATAGATGGAGAAACAGAAGTGCAAGAGAGATGTCTTGTCCAGTGACACATAGCAGGTCTGTAGCAGAGCCATGAATTTTAAACAGTAAAAAATAAAAATTATTTGAAATCCATATCAGATTTGACACATACACATTAGCCGATCAATAACATACATGTCCTTCTTTAAACAGTAAGAATCAATTCTGTTGCTTTCAATAGGACACAGATTAAGCCTTTATTTTAGCCACTACATATTTGCAATGCAATAGAAAAATGTAGACAATGATGACGACAATTAATAAACACTATGCCAAAATGGATGCTCAAAGATAAGCTTCTAAATCCATATTTAAGAAGATAGACAACCTTTGTACACACTATATTTTGACATGGGAAATGCTTTTGATCTGCTATCAGTTTAGTCTATTTAAAGAACCAGTGAGAATTTTGTATTAGACTACTGATTTTAAAAGGAATGGTAAAAAGTACTGTACCCACTTGCTCCTATCGGTGTCAGTGCAATTTATGGAATTCAGGAGTCTGCACTAACAATTGCATTGCAGGACTGGAGCCTTTGCCCTGGTCCTGTAAGCGTACATACACATTTAAGCACTAAAGTCGATAACATTTTGTACTTAAAGTTAATCATATTTTTAAGCTCTTTGCAGGATAAGGGCCTTTGACTGGAAGAATACTTGTCTTCACATAACGCTACAGAAACATTCTCACAATGTTGGTACTATAGAAATAATAAATATTATTGTTACTGAACCAGCCAGCTCATTACTGACCTGTGTATTAACCTCCAGTTCAACATCTGGGCAGCAGAGGATTCCATAACCTCCAGATTCTAAAGGAAGCACAGTGTCAAGTTTAAGGGGATCAGATACTTTGAGGGAGCCTGAGACTGCATGTGAAAAAAAGGCAAAATCTCACAGTTTTGTGTGTTAAATACCAGTCTTTGATGCAGGGCCAGATAGCAGGGGCTAGGGGACCTGAGAGCTGAGCAGAGATACAAAATTACAAATGGTTCTAGTAAGGGTCCAGGTGAAATTGCATATATATATTTGCAAGCATGGTGGATTAAGCCATGGGGGAGTGGGGGCGGGAGGTGCACATCTGTGTGCGTGTAATTTTTAGAGAAGATAACGTATGTTTCTAAAACATAACTTTTTTCATCTCAGTATGAAAAAACAACAGTCTCTACTACAGCACTTTAATTACATTACCTTAAACTATATTTTAATCTAACCTTGGTCAGCCTATTTTTTTGCATCTCTTCCATGCCCATTCTATAGAGGGTCCGGGGAATGTGTAGATGAAACGGGGGCCCTATATTGAAGTAGTGGGTTTTAAAAAACATCTCTTCAATTTAGATTAAACCCCAGTGTAATGTGCACACCCTGCTGACTTACTGCCTCTCCAGTGGGGAGGACAGGGCTAGCTGCCAGCGGGTGGAGCAGTTCCTGCACTGCAGTGGGGCTAGTACTTCCCTCCAGGGCAGCGGCAACACCTCCCCAGGTGGCACCTGCCCACAGGCACCCAGCTCAGGCGGTCCTGGGGGGCACTGCGGCCATAGAGGGAAACAGGCTTGGTGTGGGGTGGGGGGAGATCAGGCTCATCCTTTTCTTGGGTAGAACCTGCCTTCCCAGGCTGCTGCGAGGCTGCCTGCAGGGCTCCCTGCAGTGCCACAGAGCTGCACGAAGCCAAGTGCTTTGCTCTGTGACTTAGGGGCAGCAAACTAAAACTCTTCAAAGGAGTTTGTTTCTTGCTCCTCATGTCATTTAAGGCGCATGTTTGCTACAGCGTCTGGAATTAATGCACCATATGCTGCTGAGGTGTGCAAACACTGACACCATTAAAACAGTGCAAAAGCATTTAGCCCACTTTAAAGTGTCATGTACACATACCTCTTGTTTTGTCTACACAGCCTGGGATCGCAGCAAACTGCAACCTGGCAAGCTGTCTGTTTAGCACAAGGCATAAACACTGATGCATTAGTTCCAGAAGTGCCCAGTTCAGTCTCTGAAGGGAGCCATTATACTTATTCCTTCACACCATGTCTTAGTAACTTAAATTAGACATTTCACTGAGGGCCAGGGCTCTGATAATTTAAATAGTGCCAGCCCTTGTGGGATCTTCATCAGGCTAAAAGATTCATACCCGCATATCCTATTCAGGATTATGAGTCAGGTGAACAAATGTATCAAGTACATTTAATTTGCATGTATAGATTCTACAATAAAATAAGCAAATAAAAAAGCCTCATTATAATG
>NW_017729033.1:55521653-55523388 GCF_001723915.1 Gavialis gangeticus | reverse complement strand
TCGAGTACATTTAATTTGCATGTATAGATTCTACAATAAAATAAGCAAATAAAAAAGCCTTATTATAATGGCAATACATTAGAAACATGTTAATTCTTTCTAGGGAAAATGCCAATGCCAGTTCTAAACATTCTGTGAATATTGGATTTCTACATTCTTTTTTTTTCACTATTTTTCTGTATATTTAATGCTGGTGTATTTAGACGCACATTTTGAAATTAAAACCAACCCTAAAAATGAAGTCTCAAAAGGATAGTTTGTTTGTCTTTACAGTTATCATTTTCCATATTCTCTAAGGGAACACTTAACATAATGATGAGTCCCATTTATGGTCAAGCCTAGTGTTAATGGCTAGAAGTGGGTGGGGTTTTCTATATTTCACAACCAATCTCTTGTGCAGCTTCACTGACAAATACAACTCTGTGTGTTCTTCTGTTTTGAAGGCAAGCATTTAGCCCAGTCAGCACTGTTGTAAATTTCTAAACACAAGCTAGACAGAATTGAATTCAATCTTTTATGTGCCTTGGGACACATCCAACACGTTTCTGATTTTCTTCTGAAATACTGCTGACTTGGAGCAGGTGTGCCTTAAAATAACAAGAACTCATCAAGGCACAATTGTTATCATTCTGACTGCTCCTTCTTAACTCCTTCCTGTTGAGCACACCTGGTCACATAGAGATCATGAATTCTTTGGAGCATGCTACAGACAACCATGAATAAAGATATTTTTCTGTGAGGATAAGGCAAGATAGTTGTATTAACAGCCGGTGAAGGACATAGACAGTGGGACTTGGTAGTCTTGAGAGCTGTTCAGAGACAGAAACCCACCTGTGTTTTGCTTTCCTTACTGCCTTTCCTTTTTTCATTTCAGTATAGCAGGTGTGCATTTTTGGTAACAAGCTGTCTTCTGGCAACGTTCTTATGTATTTCTATAGTTTTAATTTTACTCAGTAGAAAATTACAAAAAAGTTATAGGCTTCAGTTAGACTTTTAAATCTGTTGTCCATAAACACCTAAGAAGCAATATTTTCATAACCTCCAGCCAAACTATGCTTACGTCTGTGAACCCTACCTACACTCCACATTAAAAATATATACTTTCAATGACACTATAATGCACCATACAACATTATAAGTTGATACCTTTTCAAAAATCATAACTTACATGAATTTTACCTCAAAAGCCACTTTGAAGTTTGGACACTCATGATGTAAAACAATGGCAGTCAGCTGAGGGGAAGGTTTAGGCAATTCACCATAGAATAATGTGTATGTTAGGATCAAAATATTAACTGTTCCTTGAATGGAGTCTGCAAAGTGGCCAGATATCATTGAGATGTTGCTGTATCTAATGATATAGTCAAAGGAGCACCTTACTATAAGGTAAAAGGGCTCAGGGCTTTACCAAACAACGGACGCTCCGTAGCAACTGACTGTGCAATCTCTTATCTCACAGCATGAGATGAGATCACCTATTTCATAGCAGCTGATCCCTTGGTGAAATATGGCAATCTACCTCAGTTTATCTTCTTTTTTACCATGAGGTAAGACCTTGCACATGGTTCAGCAGCAGACAGACACTAACTCCCTGTCCCCATTTCATTTTGTTGTTAGTCCTAGTGGTGCTTTGTCTATGTCACAGACTGTGTCGAGATGAGTGCGGCTGTGTCTAGATGAGTGTGGCACTGCACATTCAGGTGTTCCCTGCACTGCTACCTTGCAATATGCGGGG
>NW_017729033.1:55507511-55516653 GCF_001723915.1 Gavialis gangeticus | reverse complement strand
CCTTGCAATATGCGGGGGGTGGGGGGGAGGGGGGAGAGGTGGAGAGTTGATCCCAGGGTGGGAAAAAAAACCCACGCAGAAAAAAACAGAGCATTGCATATGACAGCAGCACGTGCCATGGGGATGCTGCAGCTGTGGCTCCCAGGTGCAAGAGTGCCACAGCTGCAGCATCCCCAGCCACCAGAATCCCAGGTAAGGCTGCTGGGGTCAGCACAGATGCGGGCCCCAGCCTCCCCTACCACACCTGGTATAACTTGCTACATGCCAGAGCCTGCATGGCACAGGCATTCCCCAGGGACAAGTAGCAGTGGCACAAGGTGTGCATGCCACTGCTACTTGTCCACAGGGAACCAAACATCTGTACTCGTTTGACCATGTATTAACATCTGTACTCATTTGGCCATAAGGTATATACCTAGATTGATAGGAAGTTGGTGCTATTGTACTTGTATGTATTTCATTAGGTTTGCCACGGACACAAATGTGCTTTAGAGGAATAAAGCACATGGTTAATACATAGACTTAGCAAACATTAGATGCAATATAATGCATTGTGCCTGCTATAGCTGCTGCCAAAATTCTACCCTACTATGTCTGTGGTGCTGTGGGGCCCCCAAAAAGATACCAGCAAAGCAGTAAGTAGTAGCTTTAAACACATTTAAAAAGGAGTATGTTTTCTTTATAATCTCTTATATTTCCTCCATCTTCTTTTGTACTCTCAAATCCTAAACAAGCAGCTGTCATTATTGTTGATGACCACTGAGTCTTTCTACCTTCTCCTTACTCACTCCAAGCACCTAGTCAATCCCAAGATGATTTGTTGCACCCTCTCTGCTTTCTTCCTTAGTATCTGCAGCATATACTACTGCCTTTCACCTCACTCTGCTACCTATTGTTATCCAAACAATAGGTAGCAGAGAGTGGGAAGCCACAGACTTGGGACCCACTGTCTCTCAGAACAGTGGCAGCTCTTGCCTTTCCATCTTGCCTTCATGTACTATGGAAAGGAGGAAGATACTAAGCTCAGAAGGAGAATGCTACATGAAAGCTAAACAGGGAATAAGACAAAAGACTGGAAGGTAGAGCTGTTTTTCTTACAGCTCCTGACTGCAGATATTAGTATTCTGCCTCCATATCCAGTCTTTAAGCCTTCTCTGTGTCTCTTTCTTTCCTGGCAGCCAGCCTTCCTGGCTGGGCTGATAGAAGGCAGCTGGCTTCAAGACTCCCTCTTGCCCTTCCCTGGCTCAGCTGCTCTGCAGGAAGTGAGTGTGGTAGCTGCCAGCTGGAGAGGCGGGAAAATCCTGTGGAGTTGCAAGCCCTTGGAAAGAAGAACATGAGAGCTGGAGCAGGCTACCTGGGGTGAAAGGCAATAATATATGTTGTAAAGATGCATACTTTTGCAAATACCAGGGAAGAAAGCAGGGAGGGGACAAAAAGTCATCTTGCAATGAAGAGAGGAGGGAAGTGAAGTGCATAAGAACTGATTCTTAATTTTGGGAAACCTGTATAAACATGGTTAGGATTTTCAGCTTAACTCACTGGGAAAAATTCCCAAAACAGATAATGAGTACGTAGATACAATTTTTTTAGTTAAACATTTCTATTTTTTTAACACCTAAAATGAGCAGTTCAACTGAAAATGGCTGAACTGCTGTATTTATGCTTTATAAAACATCTTTTGCAAAATGTTTATCACATCATGGCAGTTTCTAGTGTACATGTATTCTTGTCTTTCTGTGTTACTGTGCATTGCTTTCTATTTGGATTTTAGAACAGAAAAATGCTGCTTGTTAACAAGTTAACTTAAACCCTCTTTCAAGTCTGTCTCCCTAAAGTGGTGACAGTTTTGTTTTTCACTGCAGTACTAGGTAGGGTTACAGATATTGTTTATCACTTCTAACCAGGGGTGGATCCAGGGGGATGCAGCATCACTGGCACCCTGATTCAGCTAGGTTTAGCATGCACATTGAACTCTCTAAGCTCACCAGCATGTCAACACTACTGCTAGATATCGTGTGCCATGAACCCTGAGCTTAGCAGCTGATCAATTAGTGTGGACTCGAGTCACAACTGGTGCTTTCAAAGCAGCTCCAGAGCCCAGGGGTAAGTACTGCCACGGAGACTCATTCTCTCTTTTCCACTGCTGCTGAATTCAGCAGAAGGGGCAGGAGAAAGAGAGAGGAGGAGGAAGGTGCTCACCCCCTAAGTTCCAGAGATGTATGAAATAATGGCTATAGCTAGAGCCCGCGCCCATCAGATAATGAGCTCAGAGACATGGCACATGTGGAGCTCTAGCAGGATCTCTGATGAAATGCCAGTGAGCTGAGGGAGTTCATGGTGCATGCATTGCGCAGCTGGACCTCCTCCTCCTGATCCTAGACCTACCCATGCTTACTATGATTTAATTCACTGAGGGTGGTCAAAATGTTGTTGTTATCATCATTGAAATGTTTACAAGTTCACTGTGCCTTTCTGGAAGATATACAATTGTTTGGTGTCTGTTATATCAGAGATCAAGTGTGACGGTCATCTCTTGCCTTAAGTCTGAGAAGCAGTTTTAGTTCTGCTTGAAGATATTTGTTTTAGATTTATGTAAATTAAAATATAAATAAGCTGTGTAATAATTAAAGCCCCAGTTAAGGAAAGCACTTAAGTATGTGCATAAATTCATCCTTATGCTGAACATCTTTAAAGTATAAGCTGCTAGTAGTCAGAGTTAAGTGCTTGCTTAAAAACTAGTTTTGAATATGGATAGTATTCTCAACTGAGGCCTGGAGCATTTCTTTCTGTATTCTACCAACAAAAAATAGCGCATTTCTTGGCAGTTTGCTTCAGTAGTTCAGATGAGTCAAGCAGTATCTGCAAACAGTGAGCACTTTTTGCCTTTTGAAAAGTCAGCTATGTCTCCTTTACCCACCTGTCAGTCTGAAATAAATCATGTTCTAGAATTATTAAGTTTTCAGGTCACCTAGTTTCCAGGTCTTATCAGAAAGACCATAGTTTTGTAAGTATTAAGTTCATAGATCAGATTATAACTTTATAGAAAAAGCAGATAAAGATTTTTTGCAGTGAGATTATTTTTCTGCCCTTTCTGGGATGACAGTATCTGTGATTTTTAGTTTTTGGAACACTCACTGGTAAGCAAATGGAGAATGGCTTAAAATATCAGAATGATTGAATATTGTCATCTTGGATTTTTTTCAATATAATAATTTTTCAGACTTTAGAACCTCTGTTTTATGTACTTTATTTTTTGATCCACATTAATCATATATTGCTTATAACCAAAAAGGAAATACACTTTATTTGTACAAATTATGGACTAAATTATATATTCTACTTCTGCGTGCAGTGGAGGAAAGTACTTTTAGAGTAATGGTGTGAGGTGGAGATTGTGGAAAATCACAAAGCAACCATCTCCCAAAATGAAGATTTGTTGCCTAGAAGTCATTGGTATTGTCTCTCCCTCCTGGCACCATTTTGTGAACTGCTCATAGAGATCAAGTTGGGAAGTTTGAGGGGGGCTGTTCTGTCTTAGAAATTCCAGGGAAATCTGAAAGGTGAAAGACCTGGAATCTGAGAAGAGTAGAACAGCTTGGATATTGTTAATTAGCAAAGCCATTTTTGAGTGAAAATATTTATTTCTGACATTTTTTCATAATTATTTTGAAAATTAAATGTAATTATATAATACATATATTTTAAAAGTTATATCTTTAAAATCATTTAAATTTTATATGCATTTTATTTTGGCATTTGTATTAGTTTAATATTATGAAAAGCAGTTGCTGGTGCCCTGCTGGTAGGGTGTCTTATAATTAGAGTGGTGATCATTCCACCCAACTGATTAAGCCTGAAAACTTGTGAAAAGGTAATTGTACCAAATACTTAACATTTAATGTGGATATGTTCCTGTGGAAAAGGGAAAGGTGGCAGGATGTACAAATCCCACAAAAAGGTGGAAGGAAGTTAAGGAGTGTTGCAAATCTGAGTTTTCTTGAAGACTTCTTCTCTTTCTGACTAGGGTAGTGTTACCATATTTCCCGTTTCAAAAGAGGACACCTGTGTGTGTAGGGGGGGGAGGGGGGCAGTGATATGCCCATGCCCTACCCCTGCCCCTCACTCCTGACCCACAGCCCCCTGGCCCTGCCTGTGCCCTGCACTCGCAACCTATACTCCCCCACCCCCCACCCTGTCAGTGCCCCTCACTCGCAATTCACAGCCCCAGCGCCAAAAGTGAGGTTGACCAGTCTGTAATTTTCCCATATTCTCCTTCTTCCCCCTCCTAAAAATGGGCACTATATTTGCCTTTTTTTCAATTGTCTGGGACCTTTCTTGATCACTCAACAAGTTTTCAAAGATAATGGCCAGTGGCTCTGCAATCACATCAACCAACTCTCTCACCCTCAGGTGATTGTGTCTGATCCCATGGCCTTGCACACATCCAGCTTTTCTAAGTAGTTCTTAACCTGTTCTTTTGCTACTGTCAGATGTTCATCTCCTCCGCAAACTGTGCTGCCAGGTAATATACTTTGGAAGCTGACCTTGCATGTGAAAACTGAAGTAAAAAGGCATTGAGTACTTGAGCCCTTTCCACATAATCTGTCACTAGGCTGCCTCCCCATTCAGTAAGGGACCCACACTTTTTCTGATCTTCCTCTTGTTAAAGACATGCTTGCAGAAACCGTTCTTGTTACCCTTCATGTCCTTGCTAGCTGCAACTCCAATTGTGCTTTGACCTTCCTGATTTCATCCCTGTTCATGTTTACACTTTTTTGTAAGCTTTCTTTTTGTGTTTTAACTGACTGAAGAATTTTCTACTTAGCCAAGCTGATTTTTCTGCCATACTTGCTAGTCTTCCTGCACATCACAATGGTTCATTTCTGTGACTTCAGTAAGGTTTGTTTAAAATACAGCCAGCTCCCCTGGACTCCTCCCCACCTCAGACAGGTTTCCCAGGGGATCATGCCCTCAGTGAGCTGAAGCCTGCTTTTCTGAAATCCAGGGTCTTTATTCTGCTGTTCTCCTTCCTAATGTCTTCTCAGCATCCTGAATTTAATCATTTCATGGTCACTGCTGCCCAAGTTGTCATCCACTGATACATTCCCCACCATTTTTCCCTCTTTGTGAGCAGCAGGTCAAGAAGAACATTGTTCATAATTGGCCTCTCCAAATCTTACACCAGGAAGTTGTCTCCAGAACACTCCAAAAACCTCCTGGATTGCCTTCACATTTCTGTATTGAACTTTCAGCATAACCCAGGGAACGTTTAGCCCCATAAGAACTGGGGCCTGTGATGTAGAAGCTTGTGCTAGCTGTTTGAAGAAACCTTCATCCATGTTATCCTCCTGGTCTAGTTGTCTATAGCAGACATCCATCACCACACCACCCTTGTTATTTGCCCCTCTGACCCTAATCTAAAGACTTTCAAGAGGCCCATCTCCAGTTTTACACTGGAACTCTAAGCAATCATGTAGCTCTTTTACATAAAGAGCAACCCCTCCTCTTCTCCCCTGCCTGTCCTTTCTTAACAGTTTATACCCAACCATGGTAGTGCTCCAGTCATAGGTAATGTGTAGGGGGTGCATGCAAGTGCACGTGCACCCCCTGAGATTGGCAGTGCACCCCCTGACAGAAGCACCTCTGATGCTGCTGGTGGTGCCTGCGGGCAATCGCTGCTCACCGCACCTTCCCCCTTCCCCCTGCCAACATTGCTATGGCCATCTGCAGGAGCTCCCCACTCCCTGCCACCACACCCCTGCTGCCACCTGCTGGTGGTTGTTGTGACCCAGGCCTCTGGGGCATGTGTTGTTCATGGCTTCAGTCATGTGAGCTGTCCTACCACGTCTCTGTTGTTCTGATTGTGTCATAGTTCTTTGATTGTCAGAGGACTTCCAGTTCTTCCTGCATGTTACCCAGGCTCTGTTCGTTCATGCACAGATATCTGAGGTAATAGAAGTTAATTGAACTCATGTTTAGAGTAGAAGGTTAAGTAGAAAAGTAAGAACACCACTGCCCACAGTTCAACTACACTCTGGAACTTTGTATTACTCCCCAAGAAAGGGCCATGTATAGTGGTTCCCCAGAGCTGCTTCTTGCTGCCTTTCTTTTCTGAGCTGCCTTTTCATGATTTGCCTACCACACCTTGATGGAATATACTGACATGAGCTGAACCCATCATTGGGCACCAGAGTTTTTGAACACCCGGTCCTTGTCTGGTTAAGGATGCACAAGTCCTGCCCAAGTTTGCTCTAACTGCACTGGTTGGCTCTGGGCCCACTGTTCAGGATCACAGGTTTCTGTCCCCTTTACTACCTACATCAGCCCTTCCAGGTCCAGCATACAGACAGTTTTTCATCACACTCATGCCTGTTTGCCAACACTGGTTTCTTGTCCTCTGCACTGGATGTATCCCTTCCTCTCTATTCATCACTCCTCGTGAGAGCTGGGGTTTTGTGGTATTGCCTTTGCCCCCCTTTTTCATGGCCTCCTCCACTCCTTCAGCCACTGTGGGATCCACTGGGTTGAGGAACCCATCTGGGCATCAATCAACTTCTAACACAAAATCCCTTATTGCAGGTTCGCCTTGACCTGGGCCACTCTTCTTCCAACTCAAAAACAAACACAGAAGAGAAAATAAGGCTTGACACCTATCAGTCTCATAGCTTTGCTACTGCTAGAGTTCCTCATCTAGCCAGCCTGCTGCCTGCCTGCTGGACTCCTGTAGCTTTTCCCTTTTAGTAAACCCTACCAAAACATGAGTCACTCCCTCTGACTTGAACACAACAAGGCCAGCTGCTGGGTGCTCACGGGGTCAGAGCCACAGTACTTCACACAAGACTACAGATTTGTTCCAAATTAGTGACATTTTTGTAACCATTCTGTATATCTGTGCCTTGAAAATATTGATCCACAAGATCCAGATCCTATGGATATTCCTATTCCTGTCCCTGGAAACTAACAAAATTTCCGTTTTTCACAAATGTCAGAGATCTGTGTTTCTGAGGCACTATGACAAGGGTTCTGGTCATCAACAATCTTTCCATAGAAATTAATGTCAATATGGTCCCATTATAAATAAGCTTGATCCCTTTAATTAACCCCTATACTTTCTATGCAATTCCTATAATCCCCTCTCCTGTTAGAAAGACAGGCAGACAGACAGACTTTTTTTTTGACTTTTTATAAATGTTTATGAGGGGAAAGGCAGGAGCAATACAGCAAAACAATAAAGGACAGACCACACAGGGGCCCAGGTGCAGAGGACAGAGCCCGGGGCTAGCCTGCAAGGTCTGCCCTTATTGACAAAAACAAAAACATCCAGTAGCACAGCAATCCACTAGGGCCCATGCCAGTACCCCAGAAGGAGTGTGTGTGTGTGGGTGGGGGGCAGCAGCAGTGTGACAGTGGGAGGGCCAAACAGGCATCCTCAACACCACAGAACACCACCAAAATGGTCCAAAATGCCTGGAAGGCAGGTGCTGTCCACTGAAAAAACTGCATGTGAGAATTGCAGTGACGGGTGTGCCCAGACCAAAAACCAGAAGAGCCATAGGGCAGCATCAATACTGGCCCCAGTGAGCTGACTCCTTCAGCTCTGGAGGATGGCTGTCTTGGCCAAACCAAACACAAAGTTGACCAAGCAGATGCACCTGCCTAATCTGCCCACTATGAAAAAGAAAACAAATAGGCAATGTCTGAGAGGCCTAAGTCTAGCACCACAAGCAAGGCACCAAGAGCCAGTGCCACTATATGCCACCACCACCTGAGTCAGGACAAGTGGAAAGGATGAGGGTGCAGTGGATATGAACTTCCCATTTGTACAGGGCCCACCAGGGACATCAAGGCAAAACCCCAGCCTCACTGTCAGGAGGCACAGGAAGAGTGAAATACTGGGTCCACCACCCAGATTTCTATCCATTGACTGTGATCCAAGAGTCTGGATGGGCTGAGACAGCCACCCCAAAGTGTTGGCAGGTAAAGCCTGGCAATGTGCAAGTGGACATGGCATGCCATGGCAATCCAACCAGTGGTCAGCATCAGCCAGATGTACCACCTCACCTCAGCTTGGAAATGGCCAAATGGCAATGAAGCCCAGTTCCTCCAAAGCAGTCCACATTGGCTAGGTTGAGGATGGATGGGATTCTGGTAAAGCTGCTCATCTATTGTGCAAATTAAGGTCCCCACCAAGGAGAAGATTGTTGCTATCAGCTGCTCTCTGTAAAAATATCAGCCAGGGTCAAAAATAGGGTGAGCCATTCCTACCCAACATCAGGTGCAGAGATGGTAATAAGAAGGAGGCAATGTAGTGCCAACAAGAGACGGTCAGCAGGCAGTCAGAGTCGACCTCTTGGGCAACCGTCAAGTCAGGTGTCAGCTGTGGCGACAAGAGGATCATGACTTCTGTGCTGAGGGAAGTGCTATGACCCAGGAACAGATGGCCCTGCTAGGCAGCACGCCAATTGGCTTAATTAGCTGCTGCATGAGCATGCATTTCATGCAGAAAGGTGACATTTAGTTGGCTCTGGCTCAGGAAATCAAAGAGAGCCTTCTGCATCATAGGGGCTGGGAAGCTGGTGGTATTGAGAGAGCCAAAGACCATACAGGCATGTATGAGGGGCATAGAAAGGGGGACAGGCAAGTCAAAAGAGCAGACAAGAACACCAGAGACAAGTGAGTGTGCAAGACAGGGAAAAAATGGCCATACAACCTGCCACCCTATACATCACCTTGCAAGCACCCAACATCACCCGCAAGCTTCCTCAGGTGAAAACTGTAATGCTGCATCTCTGGAATGGAGTGAAGCACTGCAGCTTTGGCAGAAAGCATGAACATCTCAGGTTTCGAGAACCATTTGTGAATGCTCTTTCCATCCTTCTGCAGGTGAGTGGTTTGATCAAGAAACTTAAGAAGGCACTCAACAGAGTAACCAGCACAGGGAGTTTCTGCAGAAGCAGGAACAGGTTCCATTTCTGGGGTGGAGACCTTCACTGTGGAAGAGGGAGCTGTAGCTGCATTGGGGGATGCCACCTTTTGAGGCAGAACTTCCATCAACTCATCCTCAAAGGCAGAATCAGAATCTGACCCTGAAGAGAAGGGTATATGTCCTGCACCAAGAGCTGCCTAAGCCTGGGGGGGGGGG
>NW_017729033.1:55505176-55507328 GCF_001723915.1 Gavialis gangeticus | reverse complement strand
CCGGGGGGGGGGGGGGACTTGACCCTTAACCAGGAGTCTCAGCATCAGGCCCTATGGGAGCAGCATCCTCCAAGGGGTCCTGGGGGGCAGGGGAGGGCATCAGTCCCTGAATTCTTAGGAGGGGCTATCTCCTGGGCCAGGCACTCCTGCACCTGGAGCCACTTGTGGCTCCCAGAGGGCCCAATCTCCATGTTGACCTCATCAGGCTCAGGGAGCTGAGAAGTGGGGGGAGGGCTGGCAGACCCCCCTGCCACCGCCTCTGCCCCCAGATCACCCCCAACCACTACAGGGCCTGGGAGTGGGGTCAAGGAGGCAGGCAGAGGCGGGGGTTTCTGTTCACCAACCTCAGCTCCCCTTGAAGTGGCAGGAGGTCTTGAGGGGATGATGAGGCCTTTTTAGAAGACCCCTTCTATTTGTGGGACTTGCCCATCCTAGCAGGAGGAGCTAAAACCTCACCTATGAGGGGAGGAAAGGGGGGCCTGGGTCTACTGCCATGGAGCCAGCTGACTCTGACAAAGTGGGGAGCAGCTGGGAGGAAGGCCTATCCCCATTACCGGACAGGGCTGCTTCACCAGAGGTGGATGAACCACCACTGGGCATAGCCACAGGTGGCTCAACTGGGGCTGACTTCTTTGGGCACTGGGTAGCCAGATGGGACCTGCTACCACAGTGAAAGCATGAGGTGTCCCCAGTGGTGACATAAAACTTGTACTACTGCCCATCAATCAGGAAAGGCATGGAGTGGGGCAAACTCTGACCCTCCCTGTCAAGAATCATGAACATCTGCTATTTAAAGACAAGTTGCGCTGGAGGTCAGGGTTTGTGCTGCCAAGCAGCAGTCTATGAACAGGGCCTATCACCATGCCATAAGGGCTCAGGCGGTTGGTGAGTTTGTTGTCCAAGAAAAATAGGGGGACATTAGCACCTACCACCCAAACAGCTGGTGTGTCTAAAGGTGTTGTGAGGCAAAAAACAACCCCGATGGACATACCGGCTACCACAACCTCAAACACCAAAGAAGAGCAGCTGAGGAAAATGATAGGGACCAAACTCACCTGGGCAACATAAAGGACATTTTTGTAGCCTACCAGCACCCCCACAGCAGCAGCACACTAATCCACTCCAATGGAGGGAGAGGCATGAAGCTGGAGACCAAAGCTCTGGTTCAGAGGGGTAGAAGCCCCAGCAGTGAACTGCTGGGAGCTACCTTCAGTCATTACAGCAAAAACAGGGTTAACCCTGCAAAGAACCAGAGAGGTGGGGGATGGGCAGCCCTCTGCTTCAGGGAACAAAGAAGCTGGAAAACAAACAACCAAACACCAGGGGAGGGGGAAAGGTGAGCAATATGCCTGGGAGGAGAAGGGAAAAGAATAAGCAGCAGAGCAGTTGCAGTGAGAGATGGGAAAAATAACATAAACCTGGGGTCAGGGGAGAGGGCAGGAGAAAGGGCTTTAAATGGATGAAGAAAAGGCAGGAAAAAGTAATGAAAAGTGGGAAGCTACAGTGGGAAATGTATCAGACTGTCTGGGGGAGAGAGAACAAAGCAAGAGAAGTAGAAAGGATCACAAAACAGGGAGAAGATCTCAGAGCTACAAGCAAACACTCCTGTTAGCAACCATTTTGAAAGAAGGAAAGAAAGCAACAAAAGACAAACAAAATATTTTATTAGAAAATCTGAATTGATAAGTGGCAGTTTGTGGCAGCTAGCACACATGCTATATTCACATAACTTCATCATAACTTATTTATATAGATGAAGTACATTTGCAACTGTCTCCCATTATTATGGTGCTAAGGCTTCCCCCTCTACCCCCAAGGTGAAGTTTTCAAATTCAGATAATCTCATGATCCAAAATTAGGAAAAAAGAAAAACATTAGTGTCTGTAACTCTTCAGAAGATACCTTAATAAGTCTCTTTTCCATGTAAAATTAAGAAATAATTTAATATTCTTAGGATAGTATGATTTATAAAACAAAAAAAAGTGCTTATGAATTGTGTACTAACTATCATAGTTTCATAGTTTCTAGGGTCGGAAGGGACCTGAGAAGATCATCTAGTCCGACCCCCCGCCATGGCAGGAAAGAGTACTGGAGTTAAACGACCCCAGCAAGGTGTTCATCTAACCTCTTCTTAAAAACCCCCAGGGTAGGA
>NW_017729033.1:55503327-55504823 GCF_001723915.1 Gavialis gangeticus | reverse complement strand
CCTTTTTTGAAGATGGGAACCACATTGGCCCTCTTCCAGTCCTCCGGCACCTCTCCAGTGTACCACGAGTGCTCGTAAAGCCGTGCCAGGGGACCTGCAATAACCTCGGCCAGCTCCTTTAGAACTCTAGGGTGGAGATCATCCGGACCGGCTGATTTGAATACTTCCAGCCCCTCCAGAAGCTCCCTTACTAAGTCCTCACTAACCCTTGGCCCAGGTGTGCCTCCCTCAGGGCCCGAAGGGGGCCCAGCTGGGATGTTGCTGTTCTGGTCCCTACTTAGGAAGATGGAGGCAAAGAAATCATTAAACATGTTAGCTTTGTCATCTGGTGTGACGACCAAGTTTCCCAACGCATCCTGCAAGGGCCCCACATTACCTGGGACCTTCTTTTTACCCCCTATGTATTTAAAAAAGGACTTCTTATTGTCCTTAATCTGGAAAGCTAGCCCCAGTTCTGTCTCTGCCTTGGCCTTCCTAACTACCCCACTACATCCCCAAGGAACTGCAGAATAGCCCTCCTTGGTGATGACCCCTTCTTTCCATTGGGTGTAGGCCACCTTTTTAGCAAGGAGACATTCCCGGATGCTTTTGGTGAGCCATGGGGGCTTATGAGCCCTTCTGCTCCCTTTGATCCTCGTTGGGATTGCCTTCCTTTGGACTTGGAGGATCATCTCCTTGAGGAGCAACCACTCTCCTTGGACACCTGTCTCCCCTCCGGGACCTCAGTGCTTCCCCAACTATCCCTCTTAGCTCATTGAAATTTGCCCTCCTAAAATCCAGGGCCGCCCATGTCTAGGGTGTGTTCATTGTGTGCAATGTCCTCCCAGAGCCACCTATGCTCATCTTCATATCTTAATGGTCAGACAGTTCTCTATCTCAGTGACTGGAGATTTCAGTGACTCTTCTGAGGGAGGTGAGATTTCCTAATAGATCTTACTGCATGGTATGTCCCTTGTGGTGCATTTTAAAGCAGTATCTGATTATCACTGCATCTCTACTGGATAATAAAGTAGTTTTGTCATTGTAATTGACATGATTTATTATAGAATGGCTGTTACATTTTCCTAATATTTTACTTAGTCCACCTCTGGGGCTCAAGCATTGATCCACTTTCCTACAGTTAAGGTTTTTCTTTTAGCTTCTACTCATGCGCTTTATGGCTAGGGACAAAAACATTACACATTAATTTGTGTAAGTTATCAGAAACCAGATCAACTCTGTAACACAACAGAAGTTCAGTGTACATAAAGTGTTTCCAAAATGGCTGATACAGGTTTAAGATAAACCTGGATGGATGCAGTATAAAACTTCACTGATTTAGGTTAAATCTGTTATTGAACTTCTGTCCCAGATCCTCTCCAGATTCAGATTATCTCTCAGCCCCCCAGCACCCCAGGAAGTTTTTCACCTCCCTCACAAACCCTCTTTTGCTGGGTGGGAGGGCTAGGCTTAGCCCAAACTATCTGCTATAGCTGAGCGTGGAGGAATGCTCTAGT
>NW_017729033.1:55493349-55498327 GCF_001723915.1 Gavialis gangeticus | reverse complement strand
GCTTAGCCCAAACTATCTGCTATAGCTGAGCGTGGAGGCATGCTCTAGTACCTCCCCGCCAGCTTCTGGCCTGGGCCACTGCAAGTATGTTGGGTGCATTTCCAGAATCAGAAGTGAATGTCTTTCACTTACTTATCCATTTAATCTATATATCTTAGACTAAACTGTAAAGATTGAATCAATTCAGCCCTGGGCTTTTTGACTGTCTGTACTTAGCTTATATGTCTTCCTGTGATATTTCTGCCTGAAATAATCTGTCATTGTCTTAGAAACACTTTCTTTCTCCTTTAATCATCTTTCTTGATTAGGGATTGATGCCCCATTTTCCTGTGCACTAGAAAATGGGAGAGGACACAGGACATTTTCTGCTTAATTAAGTTGTTTACCAAGGAGCAATACAGGCTGAAGAATGTAGTGACTATACTTTATATCAGCTTCAATGATCAGTGTGTACTAGAGAGTCTGTTTTGTATGTCCATCCGGCAAAAAGGGTTATTTTTGGTGAGGTAGCCTTAGTTAAGGCTGCGAATACATTTCCATTATAAACTTGAAATTTGCCACTCTGCAAAGTCTTCTAAAGTCATGAACAGCAATATCAATCTCAAAATTGGTAAATTAGTTTTGGGTTAGATTAATTTTTTTCTTTCAAATCTGAAGTGAAATGCATGTGGGTCCTCTAAATTATGGTACCTAAATTATGGCACCTAAACAGAATTTTAACCTTTTCCCCCAACAGGATCTGAAAATAAAATAAAATAAAAGTACATGAGAAATAGAATTTACTTCACTGAACACAATTAGTGTATAATCTACTGCACAGTACCATAGGTTTCAGTATTTTTAGACAGACAACAATCAAGATTGCATTTCATGTATGTAGACAGCCTAACTGCAATGTTACTGCCATTTTAATTTACAATAAAACTGTAAAAGTCTTATCTCTTTCCAGCAGAGAGTGAACACAAATGAGGGTCTGTACATCTGTGTTCCTCTTCTTTTTTCTCTCTAGGTTTTTTCCCTTAGATATACATTGCCTGCATTTTTTAGTTCATTTTGTAACCTTTAGCCTCATCTGTTTTCAAGGGCGCTTCAATTTAAGAACAGTAGCAACTGCAGTAACAGCAGCAGGGATTCAGCCTGGGCAGCTATGAAGAGTATTTCAGTAATGAAAGGGATAATTATGGCTCCCTGCCTCTGCTGTAATTGAAAATCTAGTATAGTGCCTTTTCCATTTAATTTTATTGCTTGAGTTCAAATCATTGTACAGGAGGGAAAGCAACTCTAGAATAATCTCTCTAATGTTGCTTTCCTGTCCATTCATGAGGTTGAAACCTAGCATTAAAGTTGAACGGAAGAGCAATTAGATATATTCAATTATTGCTGAGTGAGGGAACCATAATTATGAATTTCAATACTGAAAAAGTATTGCTTGCCAAATATTTACTTACTAGTCTGACTACCAGATTATCTCCTTTGGACTGGAAAATAGCTAACATGTTAACACAATGGTCTGGATAATTTATGCTGAATTACAATGGACATCCTTTATTTATTTATTGCTTCCTTCCTTGATATTTATTTATACTACAGTATATGCAGTCTTATTCCAAAATAACCATTCCATTTATCGACAAATCATGAACATAAATTTGTAAAGTGATGGGTACTCGCTTCCAATAGCATTAATTGTTGGTGACAGCATTCATTACATTGCACATGCCCTCACTCAGAACAATAACTACTTTCCTATCTAAAATTATTTTAAAACTGACTACACCTCTGGTGACTGTATTAGTGGAATTTCAACATCAGTATATGTATCAGCAGCACAGTAGCCTTAATTTGTGGAAAACCTGTTATGAAATATGTACTAATTATTTGCAATCCATTTAATATATCTCTAAGAGGATTGTCTCTGGAAAGGTGTGTGTTATATATACCTTTGGATTGGCCCTTTGCTTCCCTCCTTTAATCCATGAGGGAGCAACCCATTCTCTGTTCAGTGTGTCAGTGGAATCAGAGGTCCCTTTGTTTCCATATTATTTCGAGGTATTATAAATATACCACAACAATAATTTCAGTGGACCCAAATTTGTCTTCATTTAACCTGGTATATTTTTGTTGAAATGAATGTCATCAGTTTGGATTTACTTCAGGATAACTGACCAAAATGGGCTCAGTGTATTTAAAGCATGGAATCCAGAAATATTGGAAATTTTTGAGCAAAATAAGGAAAGGATCTTCAAGGTCATGAAATGAAAACAGAGCTTCAATTTGATGAGCTTTAGTTCAAGCGCCCCCACTGCCATTTTTCAGTGTGGAGATGTTGATACATGTGACACTCCAGGCACTTTAATTAGAGCTCTCAGAGCCTCTCTAATTAAAGCATCCCCGCCCCCCCCGCCACACACACACACTCCCAGAGGACTCCTTTAATCACCTGTAATGACTGTCAAGTAGACTTGTGCTCCTAAAGCATTCAAATATTTTTCTGTGATTGCCATCCATATCCAATACTATATCCTGTGACCAGTTCATATATTATTATGTACTGGTGGTAAGATCCTTTAAATGTACACAACTGCATACCCAGCACATTTTTGCTACAAGCATTTATTGTGATTGCATAATTTCTTTGAATATAAGAGTTATTTGAGAAATAATCTTTACACCAAAGTTCCTTTCCAACTGCAAGCTCTCTGAGGGCTTTAAGTTAAAACATGCTTCAGGCTGTATTCAGAATCAAACACATTACTCTGGTCATCCTAGATGCATCCGGATGAACAGGAACATGCACTTTGGGGCTCCTCAAAGGCTTTTGAGGTGCTGCAAAATGCATGCAGTGCATGTGAAAATGTTCTCTATGTGGTATATTTGTAGCATGGAGCCAAAATTAGATATTGGAAATCCTGGAATGTAGAAAAGTGCTTAAAAAAAAAAGCGGGGTGGTGCATGTGGTTGGAGTGTGCAGTGCCTGAACCAGAGCCTGGATGGCCAGAGCAATGCTTCAGCTGCTGGTCAGGCTCTGTGCATGTGGGTTGCTGCCACTGAAGCACCAGGAGGCCCCAGGACCCCAGGTAAGGCAGCTGGGGTAATCTCAGGTGCTGGCCCCAGCATCCCCAACCCTACCTGGGGCAATTTGCCATGTGCCAGAGCGTGTGTGTAGGGGCATTCCCTGGGGACAAGTAAAAGTGTCATGACTATATGCCACTGCTATCTGTCTCCAGGGAAATGCACATTCCGACTCAGCTAGACAGTCCCCTTGATGCTCCCCTTGAGTCCTTTTTATTTCTTCTCACAACTTCTCTTCCTTCCACTGTGCCACAGTTTTTCCTTCTACTGTTCAGCTCTTTCTTGATTTTCCATTTTATCTTCAGCCATATTCAGGGTTAAAGTTGCATAAAGATAATATAAAAAACCTTGAAATCTTCAGTCAAGTGAAACATTAGCTCTGTCTAATAATTAGCAACATTTTTTACTCTTTTCTACCTTATCCATCAGCTGATTGAGAGATTTACAGACTTTTACCTCAAAATATTCCTACAGAATCACAGGACAAAACTGGTATTAAAAATATAATGAAATAGTCCCCTTACCTTTTAAATCATTGCTGAACTCAGAGTAGCTTCTGAAGAGCATGTAAACACATCATTTAAACAAACCAAGTACTTTTCTACACAACACATAGTTAACTTGTGGAATTCATTGCCACAGGAACTGATGAAGGCAAATAGCATAGCTAGGTTCAAAAAGGGATGTGATAAATCCATGGATGATAGGTCTGTTAATGGGTAGTGAACAGAATAGTTGGAGATGTTTATTCTCACATCTCTAAACCAATAATGGTGGGTGCTAGGAAGAGTATTGAAAAAGGGGTAGATGACTCCAGAGAGATGCAGTTTTGTGGTTTCCCTCTATAGTATCCACTTCTGTCGCTGTCAGAAACAGGATACTGGGTAAGATGCACCATTGGTCTACCCTGGTATGTCACATCTTCCAATCATAAACATAGTAAGGGTCATTTTCTTTGCAAGTCATGAAGCCAAGATAAACACAATGTGATCCTGTGGGAATGTATTATAATTATGAACTTCAGTTGGATTTTGTGGAATGCTGTATTTTGTTATAAATATCTTCCATGTTTAGTAATATTTCTTGAATATTTTCTGGATAATTAGCATTTTCAGGTTGTCCAGTGATTTCACTGTGGACAAAGCACCATAATAGCTGGCTATGTTCAAACACAGACTGTGGTAGATAAACTTCCACTCTATTAAGTATTTGACCTTGGCTTTTATTGGTAGTCATTGCAAAAGCTACAATGATAGATCACCTCCTGTGTGTCTTAAAAAGTAGATCTGTGGCTGTTGGGTATAATATAGTTTTTGATCACATTATCAAGGAGGAGTACCCTCTCCTGATATCACTTGTAAAGCCAAAAATAGGCATTCATTTCTATGGTGGAAATGTGGAAATATCTGGGTCCTTTATAGAAATCTTTGTGGGAGATGGTGTATAGGCATTCAACTTACAGCTGCCCCCTATCTATTGCCCTCTGCACCTTCGCCGAACTGGGGTCATCCTGGTTCAAAGAAGGCATTAGTTTTTCCACTTCTAGTCCCCAGGAGGTAGAAAGGAGTGGGGAAAACTTCCCATACCTTTTCCAGATTGAACTGGGGTCTGGGGAACAAATAGAAAGCATCCTCCATTCACTATCTTGTGGGACACAGCGGAGGAAGCAGGGGGAAAAGCCCCCATATCATTCCCAAAGCCAAACAGTGCCAGGCTTATAGTTGCTAGGGTTCGAAGGGACCTGAGCAAATCATCAAGTCTGACTCCCTGCCATGGGCAGGAAAGAATATTGGGGTCAAATGACCCCAGCAAGATTTCTATCTAGCCTCCTTTTGAAGATCCCCAGGGTAGGAGCGAGTACCACTTCCCTTGGAACTTGGTTCCAGATCCTAGTCACCCTGACTCT
>NW_017729033.1:55487692-55488349 GCF_001723915.1 Gavialis gangeticus | reverse complement strand
ATCAAGTCCGACCCCCTGCCACAGGCAGGAAAGAATGCTGGGGTCAGGTGACCCCGGCAAGGTGTACATCTAGCCTCCTCTTAAAACCCCCAGGGTAGGAGCAAGGACCACTTCTCTTGGAAGTTGGTTCCAGATCCTGGCCCCCCTGACTGTGAAGCAGTGCCTCCTGATATCCAGCCTAAATCTGCTCTCTGTCAGCTTATGGCCTTTGTTCCTTGTTCTTCCTGGTAGTGCTCGGGGCAACAGGAACTTTCCCATTGCCTGCTGGTCTCCCTTGGCCAGTTTATAGATGGCCACCAAATCCCCTCTCAGCCTTCTCTTGTGGAGGCTGAACAGGTTCAGGTCTCATAGCCTCTCCTCATAGGGCCTGCCCTGCTGCCCCCCGATCATGCGATTGGCCCTCCTCTGGACCCTCTTGATGTTGTCCGCATCCCTCCTGAAGTGCAGCACCCAGAACTGGGCACAGTACTCCAGCTGCAGCCTGACCAGTGTCACAGAGAGGGGGAGGATCACCTCCTTGGACCTGCTCATGATGCATCTGTGGATCCATGACAAGGTGCAGTTAGTCTTCCTGACTACATCCCCGCATTGGCAGCCCATGTTCATCTTAAAGTCTATAGTGACTCCAAGATCCTTTTCTGCTTCTGTGCTGCCGAG
>NW_017729033.1:55474048-55482692 GCF_001723915.1 Gavialis gangeticus | reverse complement strand
CTGGGGGACCCCACTGCCCACATCCCTCCAGGTCAAAAATGACCTGTCCAACACCACTCTCTGGGTGCAGCCCTCCAACCAATTGGCAACCCATTTGACTGTGTAGGCATTGACACCACAGCTGCCTAATTTTTTTAATGAGAATGGGGTGAGAGACAATGTCGAAGGCCTTCCTAAAGTCCAGAAAGACTACGTCCACAGCAACACCTGCATCCAAGGATTTTGTGACCTGATTGTAGAAGTCCACCAGGTTGGTCTGACAGGACCTGCCTCTAATGAACCCATGTTGGTTGCCCCTAAGCATACACTCCCCTGCTTGCCCCTCGCAGATGTGCACCTGGATAATTTTCTCAAAGAGCTTCCCCAGGACTGAGGTAAGACTAACAAGCCTATAATTTCCTGTGTCCTCCTTCCTCTCTTTTTTGAAAATGGGGACCATGTTGGCCCTTTTCCAGTCTTCTGGCACCTTGCCTGAGCACCATGAGTGCTCGTCAAGCTGTGCCAGGAGTCCAGCAATGACCTCTGCTAATTCCCTCAGCACTCTGGGGTGGAGATTGTCAGAACCTGCTGATTTGAACATGCCCAGTCCCACCAGAAATTCCCTGACTAGGTCCTCTCTGACCCTGGGCCTGGCTACGCCTCCCCTGGCACCATTGGGGATCCTGGTGGGGGAGATGTCCTGGTTCCTGCTCAGAAAAATGGAAGCAAATAAATTGTTAAATAGGTTAGCTTTGTCATCTGGTGAAAGCACTAGTTTTCATAGCATGTCCTGCAGAGGCCCCACATTACCCAGAACCTTCTTTTTACCCTGTATGCATTTAAAAAAGGATTTCTTGTGATCCTTGATCTGGGTTGCTAGTCCCAGTTCCATCTCTGCCTTGGCCTTCCTAACAGCCCTCCTACAATTCTGAGTAACAGAAGTATAGTCCTCCCTGGTGATGGTGTCTCCCTTCCGTTGGGTGTATGCTTCCTTCTTAGTTTTGAGTTTCTTAGCTTCTCAGCCATGGGGCCTTTTGAGCACTCTTTCCCCCTTTGATCCATGTTGGGATTGCCACCCTTTGGGCTTGGAGGATCCTCTCCTTCAGGAACGACCACTCTTCTTGGACTCCCAACTCCCCACCCCTCCAGGACCTCAGTGTCCCCCCGACAAGTCTCCTTAGCTCTATGAAACCTGCCCTCCTGAAGTCCAGGGCTGCTGTTTTGCTGTAGGCCTTTGCCACCCTGTGCTGGATGGTGAATTCCAATAGGCAATAATCACTATCACCCAGGTGATTGAGCAGCCACAATCCCCTCACCAGGTCGTCGCTTGTGGCCAGGACCAGGTCTAACAAGTCATTTCCCCTGGTGGGACTGTGCACCTCCTGGGTTAGATGGAGGTCCTGTAACACGGCTAGGAACCTACGTGACTGCTCTTCCCAGCAATGTCACCCAGTAGGTGATGGAAGCAGTGAGGCAAATCTCCCTGACCTTTCCCCTGACTAGGGACCTCCAGTCTTGGCAGCAGGTGGGTAGCAGAGAAGAGGAAACAACTGGCCAAACCTATTGCCTGCTCCCACATCCTTGCAGGAGAGAAGTGGTGGGAAAGTATACAGGTATTATTTACTGTGGGAGAAACTTTACTACAGAAGTTATTTTCCTTATTGAAAAAGGCAGATTTTTCTCCTGCAGGTGGCATTTTTTTCTGCTGGAGAAATTCAATGAATGCTATAAGCTTGTAGTTTCTATTGGGAGACCAGCAATTCTCCTGGTAGACACTTAACACCTGTATTTAGCTTATGTCTATATTGTTCCAAAAAAGTATTTCTACAATCGGTCTCATATCATTGTTTAAGCTAATTTTGGCTTCATATTTTGCAACAGTACTACAATCATTCCCATCTTAGGTGAGCCTGTGGAGAGGTGAATCCCTAAGTGACAAATGGCACAGAAACTCAGCTGAATATTGGGTCTCCTTTTCAACATGTTCATCATTTATTTATGCTTAAGCATACTCTTACTTTAATCTTCTTCTTCCCTTGTTTGTCCTGTCTAAATGGGGTCACTGTATTGATCATTGCTCTCCACTGACTTTAGTCATACATATCTTCTTCTTCCAACTCCTTTTCTCTCATGTACTTCTCCACTATATCTCTCCATCTCATCTTTGGTCTTCCTCTTCCCCTTCTTGGTAGGGTCATTCTGGTAACTTCTTTTCCCACATATTGTTCTGGATTCCTTTGAACATGCCCATACCATGCCAGTCTTCTTTCTCATACATTCTTAGATGCCTCCATAGGCGATGTGTAGGAGGGGCATGGAGGGCACGTGACCCCCCCCTGAAATTGGCCTTCACTGGCTGGAGAGTTGGGAGTGTGGGCCTGTGCCTCTCCCCGCCTTCACCCCCCCGAGAGAGAAGTGCCGGCAGTACTTCCAGTTTTGCTGGTGGCACTTCTGTGGTTGGCAATCAGCCACTGCCCCCCCATCAGCAATCGTCTGCTGGTGCCCCCACAGAACCAGGAGGCACCAGTCACCCATGGGTGCTTCTGATACCATCACTGATTCTCTGATGCAAGTACTCTTCACTTTATATATCTTCATCACTCCACATATCCATCATAGTATTCTCATCTCTGTCACTTTCAGTCATCTTTCTTGAGTTTTCTTCACGTGCCATGTCTCCACTCTGTAAGATAGCACTGGACACACATCTTGTAGACTTTTCCCTTCAGGTTCACTGATACTCTTCTGTCACATAATAACTCTTTCTTCTCCAATAACTCTGGCAATTACATTCAGAAATTGAGCATTGCAGCATTAATTTTTGAGGCAACGATCCACAGAATTTGAATTGCCACAGATCATTTCCTTTGAAAAGTCACTGACATCACCCCACTCAATTAAGTTGCCAGTTAAGTTTAAAATGCACTTTTCTGGTACTCAGAGGGTGCATCTACACAAGATGCTACATTGCCATAGTTCACTGCTATGGTTACATAGCGTTGGGTACAAACCATGATGCCAATGCTGCTAAGCAGTAGCAGCAAGCTACTGTGCAGTAGCTCATTGCTACTGTGCAGTAGCATTGGAAATTACCTGTGCAGTGCTGGGACTGGACAATAATGGCTGTTCTTACTTAAGCAAGTACTAAATGACTCCACAGTAACAAGTGTGCAGTCCAGCACACATGTAGATGTGCCCAGATAAGTTAAAAGTAATCTCCTTATGTAGGCTTAGTCCCCTCTTCAATCCTCTCACATTGCTCTCATATTACAGTAAAGTTTCAATATTTTAAAATGTCTCTGCAATAGTAATGTCTGAATAAAGTTCTTAGTTGTAGATGTGCATGAACTGTGAGGAACAAAAGGAAAAACCTTCCTGAAGTCCCTTGCTAAAGCCATGACTTTCATTCTAAATGGAGGCTGAGCATCCATTATGTTGTGCAGGAGTTGGTCAAGGCATGCTTGTGAAGTTTGTTCTAAGTAGGTGACATTGGTGTGTCAGGTGAAAATTAGGCATAGATCTGCTTTGCATAAAGTCTTCCAGTGGACTGAAGCCCAGCACTGCCTGCCACCTTGCTTAAAAGTTCATATGTGTTGCTCAAATATGCACTGCATCTCAAGTTTTTTCTGTGGCTGCATTTTATTAACTTGTTGCATTTTTTTACAGACTACTAGATTTTGAATGTTGTACAAGCTTTAAAATGATATATAATGTGTGGGTATAAAGTAAGTACAAATACCTATTTAATGGGTAGCATAATTAACATTGTGGCTCACCTGATTACTTTCTGATTTGGAAATTATTGGAGTTGTGCATGAGCTGATGTATTTATAATATTAAATAGCATAGTAAAAATGGGGAAAAAAGATGTGGTAAATGAAATCTTTTAATGATCTTTTCTTTACTAGAAAAGCAACCTATGGGAATATGTATGACTAAAAATAATATTAGTTGTGATTTAATTGCATAGAAAGCTTGGCAGAGTTCAATAGAAATTTTACTGATGCATAGGCAACAACCAGAGAGGCTACTTTCTCAGCCAAATACAACTGTTTAAATCAAGATGTGGTGCCATTTGCTAAAGTAAAATGAACTAGAAACAGTTGGAATTAATAGTTTGTTAAGAGTTACATGTTTATTTTGTCCTAAATTTAGGAAGCATAGGCAAATGTTTCTATATAGATTGTTTCATACCTTATTTCAATATTATGCACTACAGATGTATTTAATAGCTGCCTAAGGGCAAGGTGCAGTTATGGAACACTTTCAGTTTTACTCCAGCATTTGTAGGACAATACAACTGTAGAAGAGGTTACAAGAATCTATTAAAAGGAACTCTAAAAATATTGTAGAAATTATTCACTAACTGACCCAAACTACTTGATAATAGATACAATAGAAAAGTAGGATTATGCTTTTCAGAGCTGTACATTAGGAGTTGTCAAAAAAGCCAATCACTTAGTTACTATTGAAAAGATCACCACCTACCACCAGGTTCTGTGATGAAATACTCATTATTCTTACAAGCTATTTGCCTTTGTGCTTAGACTTAATAAATGTTTCCAGTTAAATAATCCAATTCTACCTGGATTGTACTTTGAAGCGAAACAGTTGCTGAGAGCATTTACAGGTTGTTATATAAAAGCAGAGGCAATGGCATGTCACAGCAACAATTTCATAACTCTAGTCAACAGTGGACACAGAATTTCAAATTATTGAGCAAATATGCACCATTGGTTCCTGGTTGAGGCTTTTTTAGATGGGGCTGCTGGGAGGTCAAAAAGTTTATGGCAGATATAACTGCATAAATCTCTATGGTTGTATTTAAAAAAAGAAAGCTAGGAAAGAATGAAATAAAATCCCTCAGCCTTATTTCCACCCTGCAGCCATAAAAAGGAACCAGTGTTCAGTTGTCACGGGTCATAACATGGGGAAGGTGTTTTAGCACATAACCCAACTTTCCATCTTAGATAATTTAGAAGCATACTTTATTGAAATTCTAATAACTAAAGTAAGCATTTTTAATATTGAAGGATCATATGAAAAATAATAGTTTCAAATGGAAAAAATAACTTCAAAGGCCAAAAAGAATAGATTTTCATTACTGTCAAAAGCTAACATTCTTCCTTGACTGCTCTCTGTATGTTAGAGAATATTTTTTTTCTGTGGTGAACTTAATAAAGACTGGTTTTCTAGTCAAACTCTCAAGCCAGATAGTTTCATTAGCTATTTTATCCAGTACCAGTGGAAAAATATAATTGCAAACAGTTTAGAGTTTGAAATAGAGTTTGTGTTTTCTTAAAAAAGAACTATGGGGTCTAGATAATTTCTTGAACCATGTAACCCACTGGAATCTGAAAAACTGGAAGATTTAATAAAATATTCTTGGAAATATGGTATTTCCTGCTTCCATTCCACCTATAAGCACCAATGATTGGTAATGCTAGATTCTGTTTGGATCTTGATAACAAAATCGGATCCTAAATAAACAGTAATATCATCCACACTTACAATTAGCTAAATCTGAGTGAGCAGTAGAAATATACTTTCATTAATATTATTTAAATTCCAATTGTGTGCAACCTTTTGCATTTGCTGTCCACTGACAAAGACTACTCAAGCTTTACTATTGTAGAAATGCAGTATTATATATGGAATGAAACTGGTCTATACCCATAACATAAGTTCAGCACACAAAACTTGCCTATATCTGTAATAGAACAGAAATTTGGTATACATGGACTAGTTTAGAAATGATGGAATCCGGTCTAAGATTCTAAGATGATAAAATGCGATGCTGTGGGAGACTTTAATACATAGGGTAGGGGCAGAAATTACACTTAAACTCATATAAGTGATTGCAAACCAGTTCAGATCTGTAAAGCAACAGAAGTTCGGTGCACATAAGCTTCTTTCAAAATGGTTGAAACTGGTTTAAGATAAATCTGGATAAATTTAGTATCAGATTTCACTGATTTAGGTTATATCAGTTTATTAAACTTCTGTCCCAGATCCCCTCCAAATTCAAGTGAAATCACAGTCCCCCAGTATCCCAGGACTCTTCACCTCCTTGGCAAATCCACCCTCACAGGGTGGGCAGGCTAGATTGGGCCTATGCAGAGAAATGTGCTCCAGCACCCCCTGGCTTTTGGCCTGGGCCACTGCAGGCTTGTGGCTGTATTTCCAGAATCCAAAGTCAACGTCTCTTCACTTGCTAATGAGTTCAGTCTACGCAGCTTAGACTAACCTATGAAGATTGAATCGATTCAGCTTTGGCATTTTGATTGTCTGTACATAGCCATAGCAACACTTTTTATCGGTAAGGTATAAAGATATCCAAGAGTGTGGTGGGTGAGGGGAGGGAGGAACAAAGGAGTAATGTGGGAGCTGTACTGCCCTTAGACAGGGTAAAACATGCCTTCAACAGCTTGGCAACCTAGATCCACCAGCATATGAGTCTTCAAAGTCCACTCTTGAATCTCAGTGAGACATGTCACCCATATGCTTAAGAAAGAACAATTTTAATAATGAGGTCAGAGTAGAGTACTAGACCCAATCAGTTTCAATCAGAAAATCAGGGCAATTCAGTCCAGCCCATAAAAGCCAGACTCAGCCCACAGTATCCTTGTCCAGGCAAAGACAGAATTTCTTGCTCCTGAACACACAGGCATTTCTTGCTGGCTCTGCAGTTTGACTTCTGACTCTGGATCCAGCTTTGAATTCTGTTAGAACCACCTTATTTTGGTGTTTGCTCCTGATTCTGTTTTGATTTCAGGCTCTGGCTTTTGGCTTCTGATCCTGGTCTAACTCTTAGCATATTGGGCCTTTTTACATGTGATCTGGGGGTGGGAGAGGGTGCTTTAATTGGAGTGGCCCTGAGAGCATCTGAAGCGTCTCGTGTATCAGCATCTCCACTGATACAGAAGTTTTATTTAAAGCACCCCGTCACTATTTTGAAGCATGGAGACACTGATATGTGAGACATGGAAGCTGGCTGGAACATGCCAATTGCAGTGCATTGAAGCAGCCTTCCTGTGTGTGTGTAGAGGTACCCTTCCCATTTCTAGCTCCAGTTCTGGCTTCTGAACCTGGTATTACTTTTGGACTGTCTTGCCTTTAGCTATGGCTCCCATTTCCAGTACTAATGCCAGACTTTCGGACTTCCAGCTCCTTGGGAACCCAACTGGGACTGGACTCATGCTTCCAGTGCCTAACCACTAGGCTAGATCACCTGTTCTCCTATTGCTAACAGTTTGCCTGGACCACCTTTTTTAGCCTTTTGACCTTTTTTTTCAGGGCAGAACCCAGGGGTAGAAATAAGAACCCCACTCTACCCTGGCAGCTCCCAAGCCTCACAGCAGTCCCTGAATCCTAAGAAATGATGCTGTGGACTTACAGCAAGTGCTGTTAATACCAAATAGAATAAGGCAGCCCAAATGTTCCAGTTCTGCTAGGGCTTAAGTGATGGGTTGAAGGAGAAACTCACCTGAGTTGAGTTCCCCTCTCATTTAGGGCCCTTGATAGTGTATGACTTAAGTGCTGCCTTCCAGAATAGTACCTGGAGAAGAAGAGGGTCCCTCAAAGGATACTCCATACCTTGATCCTAGCTTCCCTGCAATACTAGGAATGGCAACAGGAGGAGCTGTTGATCGGGGGCCCTGAAGAAATATATATAGAAAAACCTAGACAAGGGATTAATTCGTGTCTCCATGTCCCCAGTGGTGGCACCTATATTGTTCATTAAGAAAAATGAAGATTTCCTACAATTGTGCATAGATTTTGGGGCTCTAACCACATGCTCACTCTGCTTAATCAGTGAGCTGCTTGAGAAACTGGGATAAGATTACATATTAAGAAAGCTGGACTTCAGAGCAGCATACAATATGGCCCACATCTGGCAAGGGAACAAATGGAAAACAGAGTTTTGGACCAGATACAGATACTTTGAATATATGGTAATGCTGGGGTGGACAATTATTCAGGCCACAGGGCCACTTAGGGAGCTTTGGTGATCTTTCATGGGCTGGGTTAGCATCCCCCACCTCTGTACTGGTTCAGCACTACCTCCCTCTCAACAGCTCACCAACACTCTCTAAGTGGCTCTGCTCTGCACTGATGAGGTTTCAGGTGAGTGGGAAATGGCATCCAGAAAGACAGGTGGGTGGAGTCATAACTGGGATTGCAGGACATGACAACATGGCACCAGGGCCTGGGACAGAACCACGACCGGCTCCCCGTACATCCCTGTGATGAGTGCTTGTTCCACAGGCAGGGGCATACAGCTAGATATTCACAGCCACAAGCCCCAACCCCATGCTGTCAGCACTCTGCAGTCCCTCCCTGTAGTCTTATCCCTGCCCACCTGTCCTGCTCCTGGATGCCAATCCCCACCTGCCCAGGGCCCCATCCCAGCTCTGAGGCCTGCCACATAGTGGTGGGTGAAGAGTGGATGGGCCTGGGTGCCTGGGTAGCAGGGCTGGGTCCAGTGGCAGCAGCAGCCAGAAGTAACCACCACTGCCTGGGCTTCTAGGGAATGTGTGCGGTCACTACGCCACCCCAGCCCTGCTGCATGCCTTGGGGTAGCATGACTGGTCACACATGCCATGGTCCATGCTGCCCTTTGTGCCTAGGCCAGCAGGGGCTGAGGTACCCACCATAGTCTGGA
>NW_017729033.1:55464326-55469048 GCF_001723915.1 Gavialis gangeticus | reverse complement strand
ATGCCTTGGGGTAGCATGACTGGTCACACATGCCATGGTCCATGCTGCCCTTTGTGCCTAGGCCAGCAGGGGCTGAGGTACCCACCATAGTGTGGAGAAAATCCCTTGGCAGGATGGATTTAGCCCATGGTCCATATTTTGTTGTGCCCCCCCCCATGGTAATGCTGTTCTGGCTCACAAATGTGCTACGCACCTTTCAGCTCTCCCTAAACAGTATCATCTGGAAAGTCCTGGATCACCATGGGATGATCTTCCTGCATGACATTCTTCTCTGAGTCTCTGGAAGAACATGACTGGAAAGATTGGCATAAGCTGTATGCAAAGCTAGAGAAATGTGAATTTTACCACACCATAATCAGCCCTGAGGGATTACAGATGGATCCCAGCAAAGTGGCTGCAGCGCTAGGTTGGGCCTCTCCAAGAGGTGTATGGTTGGTCCAGCATTTTTTGGTCTTCTGCAATTTCAATGAAAGGTTTATTTTAAAATTCTCTGTATTGGTGGTCTCCATCACAGCAATCCTAAAAAAGGGAGTCCACTTTCATTGGTGTCTAGAAACCCAGGCAGTTTTTGGTCATCTAAATCAAGCCTTCAATAGCATTCCTATCCCCTTGCATCCCAGCCAAGCCCTTCCATTCATAGGGGATGCAGACGCTTCCAATTTTTCCATTAGAGATTGTCCTGTCTCAATGTAGGGGGGCCTGAAACTGCTTTACATCGTGCACATGCTACTCAAGGAACATGACTCCGAATGAATATAATTATGATAGTTGGGATGAGGAGCTCCTCATGATCAAGGGGTGCATTTATGCATATGCTTTACTGTTGAGTTGATTAATTACCTTCACAGTAAAGTGTCACTCTTCACACATGCACCAGTATTAAGGTGCAGTAATTAACTCAACTCTAAAATAGTACTGTTGGGAGCAATACTGTTTCACAGAAGAGTAAAATACTGTTTTACTGTGATCAAATACTCATGTGGATAGTGGCCACCGGGCACAAATAATTCCTGGTCAGCCCAGCCAACCAGGGACCAGACACCCAGCTCTTGCCAGCCCCTCCACCACCTGACACCACCACCCAGAGCCAAGGGCTGACCCCCATATCCCCAGCCAGCCCAGGGCTGATCTGCCCTGGCTCTAATTGCTGTAGTTTTGGGTGTATGTGTATACACTATGCTCAGGAGAAGTTAACTGTGAATTGTTTCACCTTAATACCACACTTTTCACGCAAGGTGGCTTTTACTGATTGTACCACAAGTTAGAGATTTTGACTGACCACTGGAACCCAGAATATATCTGGTCAGTAAAAAGCCTGAAACAGTAACATGCTTGATGGTCCCTATTTTTTCCATCTTTTCATTCTGTCTTCACCTATCAGCAACAGTGGCAAAGTAGATGGCTTGCTCCAAAGGATGAATACCTGGAAATCCCCATCCATAATCCTGTACCTTAAGAACTTTACCAGTACAGCCATGGACTGCAGCACTGGTGGCATCGGGAAGGCTTTGGCTTCCATGAACACAGTCCACTCTTTGGAGAGAGAGGCAGTGAGCTGCTGGGAAAAGACAGTTTCCACCTCTCTCCACTGGGGAGGAGGCTATTCTCAGCCAAACTGGCTGACCTGCTCCATCGGGCTTTAAACTAAGACTGCCGGGAGATTGGGGGTGGGGGGGGGGGACTACCACCAGTGCTGGCCCACTGAGCAACCCTTGCAAAGCCAGCAGGCCAAGGCACTTAAGGGAGCCCAGCCCTGGAATGAACTGTAGGCAAGACAAGGGCCCCCAAGGGGACACTTGTGCGCCTATACACAAATGCCAGGAGCTTGGGGAATAAATAGGAGAAAGTTGTCCTCCTGCTAAACACAAATAATTATGGTGTCATAGGAATAATGGAGACCTGGTGGGACTCCACCCATGAGTGGACCATGGGTATAGATGGCTATATCCTGTACAGGAGAGATCAAGTGGACAAAAGGGGTGAAGGTGTAGCTCTCTGTGTCAAGGAGAGCTATGCATCCCTGCAAGCTGACATTGGCACCAAGGGTGGATGACTTGAGACCCTCTGGGTTAAAATCCATGGGGAACATGGCACAGGGGACACTATGGTGGGAGTCTACTACAGACCCCCTACCCAGGATCAAGATCTTGACCAAGAGTTTGCCAAGGAATTGGCTGAGGCCACACACTCCCAGTGCATGGTTGTCATGGGACACTTCAACTACCCAGATACCTCATGGGAAGAGTGCTCAGCCAAATCTGAGCAGTCACAAAGCTTTCTCTCATGCATGGATGAGCTCTAGCTGATGCAGGAACTCTATGAGCCAATGAGAGGTAAAGTGCTGCTCAACCTAGTACTGGCAACCAGGGATGACCTAATCAGTGACCTAATGATCAAAGGGAAGCTGGGTGACAGTGACCATGAGCGGATCACCTTCACCATCTGCTGTAAAGCTGGTAAGTCAGTCAGTAATACAGAAGTCCTCAACTTCAGGAAAGCTGACTTGGACAAGCTAAGGAGGCTTGTCAGTGAGGCCCTAAAGGGCCACAACCCAAAGGGGAGGGGAGTCCAAGATGAGTAGTTGCTCCTCAAGGGAGCAATCCTGGATGTGCAAGCAAAGTCTATCCCATCTCAGAGGGAAGGCAGAAAAAGGGCACAGAAGCTCCCTTGGCTCTCCAAGGAATTAGAAGACCTCCTGCATCTTAAAAGACAGACCTACAAAGGATGGAGGACTGGATCCACCTCCAAGCAGGAATACTCTGCACTGGTCTGGACCTGCAGAGAGTGAACCAGGAAAGCCAAGTCTGCGATGGAACTTCAGATAGGTACACATATCAAGGACAATAAAAATTCCTTTTTCAGACATGTGGGGAGCTGGAGGAAAAGCAAGGGCAACATTAGACCTCTGCTAAACCAGATGGGACAACTGACGCCCAGGAAAAAGCAAACTAGCTAAATGGGTACTTTGCATCAGTTTTTCACCAGTCCCATGGGACACCCCTGCCTACTATGGGACTGGGAGGCCCAGGTGAGGGAGATTCCTTACCCTCCATCAAAGCTGACCTCATGAAGGAACACATTGACAGGCTGGATTACCTTCAAGTCAGCTGGCCCTGATGGTTTATACCCAAGGGTAATCAAGGAGCTGGCAAGCATCATAGCTCAGCCCCTGGCATAGATCTTTGAGAACTCCCGGTGCTCTGGTGAAGTGCCTAAGGACTGGAAGAAGGCCAATGTGGTGTCTATCTTCAAGAGAGGGAGGAAAATGGATCTGGCAAACTACAGGCCCATCAGCCTGACCTCTATCCTGGGGAAGGTCTTGGAAAAGACCAAGGAACCTTAATAGCATAGGCTTTCAAACTGGAGTGGGGAATCCTTTATCATCAAGGACACTTGTATGTCCTGGAATCTATATTGCTCCTGAGACCTTTTTCCCACTTGCAGAGATAAGCCCTTTGATTTCCTGCAACCCTGGACCACTCCTCCCTCACCCTAGACCATGGTTTCTTTGAGTATTATCTTGGATCATCCCTGCTCCCAGGGCCAGAGCTTAATCCGGGTAGCAGTAGATTCTTTCACAGAAATGGCACATTGTATTCTCTGCCATTGGCTGCCCTCTGCTCGTGAAACAGCCCAGCTGTTCCTGAAAGGCATTTTCAGACTTGATGGGATGTCTGCTGGCGCTGTGTAAGACTGGTACCTCAGTTCTTGTCCCATTTCTGGTGGGAATTTTTCTGGCTCTCAAGAGTGGAGCAGCACCTTGCACCTGAATATTACTTACAGACTGATGGGCAGATAAAACAAGTTAACTCGGTATTGGACAAATGCCTATGGCATTTCATAAACTTCCACCAGGATGGCTGAACCACCCTGGTACCTTTGGCTGAATTTACCTACAATGCCACAGACCGTATTTCCACTTGGCATAGCTCCTTCCTATGCCAACAACCCCTACTTTCACCCATCCCACCGTCCTGCTGCAGAACTGGTAACCCACATGCAGCATATACATGAGGACCTGAAAGGCCACCTCTGAGAGGCTAAAGTGGCCTACAGATGCTATGCCTACAAACTATGATCCAAAGCATCTGTGTTCATGGTAAGGGGCAAGAGCCAGCTGCCCGTCCACCAAACTAGGTGACCAATACCTAGGACCATACCCAATTATTTCCATTATCAACAAATGGGCTTCTGCCTACAGCTACCTAACTATGCGGCTCCATCCTGTTTTTAATATTGCCCTGATGAAGCCAAATATGGACAATCCACTCCATGTTCCTCACCTTTGATGGACCAGGGGCATGAAGTGTTCGTGTGCAAGGAGGTCCTTGACAATCAGAAAATACAGGGAAGGCTCCAGTATCTAATAAGGTGCCACCTTTGGTGGCATGCCTTTGCCACCTTTGTAAGGTGGCAAAGGCATGCAGTAAGGCAGCGGCCCTAGATTTTAAGAGGGCAAACTTCAGTGAGCTAAGGAGGATAGTTGGAGAAGCGCTGAGGTCCTGGAGGGGAGGGGAGACAGGTGTCCAAGGAGAGTGGTCGCTCCTTAAGGAGACGATCCTCCAAGCCCAAAGGAAGGTAATCCCAATGAGGATCAAAGGGAGCAGGAGAGCACACAAGCCTCCATGGCTCACCAAAAGCATCCGGGAATGTCTCCTTGCTAAAAAGGAGGCTTACACCCATTGGAAAGAAGGAGTCATCACCAGGGAGGGCTATTCTGCA
>NW_017729033.1:55462864-55463455 GCF_001723915.1 Gavialis gangeticus | reverse complement strand
AGGGCGGCTAGGATCTGGAACCAACTTCCAAGAGAAGTGGTGCAGGCTCCTACCCTGGGGGTTTTTAAGAGGAGGTTAGATGAACACCTTGCTGGGGTCGTTTGACCCCAGTACTCTTTCCTGCCATGGCAGGGGTTCGGACTAGATGGTCTGCTAAGGTCCCTTCTGACCCTAGAAACTATGAAACTGTAAACTGGGAAGGCTATGGGCCAGAGGACCACTCATGGGAACTACAGAAGACATGCATGTCTCTACATTTGAAGACTTGGTATAAGCATTCCATCCAGCCCAGCTGGAAGCTTGGCCCAAATGTGCCCAGACCCTAACAAGTGGGTACTGTAATGAGGCCAGAGTGGAGCACTAGAAGCATTCATTCTCAAGCAGGAAATCAGGGCAATTCATTCCCTAAACAGATGTCACCTGCAGCAAGCCTAGATCAGAGCCCTGGTCCTAGCTGCACTGAATGAAGCAGTCAGTACAGATGTAGCAAAAACCCCAGATTTTCTTTTTTAACACATAAATGATAGATATGCATTCCCTTCCTTTCCCCAATTATTTCTGGCTTTTCTTTCTTTCCCTCTCTATTCTCTA
>NW_017729033.1:55461045-55462512 GCF_001723915.1 Gavialis gangeticus | reverse complement strand
GCACTTCAAGAGGGATGTGGACAGCATGGAGAGGGTCCAGAGGAGGGCCACTCGCATGATCAGGGGACAGCAGGGCAGGCCCTATGAGGAGAGGCTACGGGACCTGAACCTGTTCAGCCTCCAAAAGAGAAGGCTGAGGGGAGATCTAGTGGCCTGTTATAAACTAGTCAGGGGGGATCAGCAGGCACTGGGGGAGTCACTGTTCCCCCGAGCACAGCCAGGAGTGACCAGGAACAATGGTCACAAGCTAGCAGAGGGTAGGTTTAGGTTAGACATCAGGAGGCGCTATTTCACGGTAAGGGTGGCTAGGGTCTGGAACCAACTTCCAAGAGAGGTGGTGCAGGCTCCTACCCTGGGGGTTTTTAAGAGGAGGTTAGATGAACACCTTGCTGGGGTCGTTTGACCCCAGTACTCTTTCCTGCCATGGCAGGGGTTCGGACTAGATGGTCTGCTAAGGTCCCTTCTGACCCTAGAAACTATGAAACTGTAAACTGGGAAGGCTATGGGCCAGAGGACCACTCATGGGAACTACAGAAGACATGCATGTCTCTACATTTGAAGACTTGGTATAAGCATTCCATCCAGCCCAGCTGGAAGCTTGGCCCAAATGTGCCCAGACCCTAACAAGTGGGTACTGTAATGAGGCCAGAGTGGAGCACTAGAAGCATTCATTCTCAAGCAGGAAATCAGGGCAATTCATTCCCTAAACAGATGTCACCTGCAGCAAGCCTAGATCAGAGCCCTGGTCCTAGCTGCACTGAATGAAGCAGTCAGTACAGATGTAGCAAAAACCCCAGATTTTCTTTTTTAACACATAAATGATAGATATGCATTCCCTTCCTTTCCCCAATTATTTCTGGCTTTTCTTTCTTTCCCTCTCTATTCTCTATAAACAAGCATAAGCGAGCTCAGACTTAGGATAAGCTGTAACATTTTTATTTTGGTAGCAAGTTTTTGGTTTTGGATATCACTGTTTTATATTGTATCATTAGGTTTGTATTGATTCTTACTGTTGTATATTGTAGTATTATCATTTTCATATTGATTTGTATTGTTTCATATGGATATTATATGGTTTAGGCCTGTGTTTGTAAGTGAACCAAAGTCATGTCAAGTTTCTATTTTGTATGCCAAGTTCCCATTTTGTGTCCTCTGCACAGGCATCCCCTGCATTGCAACTGTACGAGTCACGTACTCCTCCCATGTAAATTGGTTCTCAGATGAATGAGAGTGATCGGGAATGATTGAAATACAGTGGTAGCAGGCCTCTACTGAATGGCCTGTAATAACTGGGCCATAACCTCGCACTAATTCATCCAGGAACCATGGACCTCACGCAGGAACAGGGACAAGAACCCAGCAGTTGAAAGACAAAAGACCTTGCAGAACCAGCAACTCTACCATTGTACCCCACCATTACAGACACCCGAAACTGCACATTCCTGCATGGAGCACACATGCTCAGTA
>NW_017729033.1:55457382-55460956 GCF_001723915.1 Gavialis gangeticus | reverse complement strand
CGCTTTTCCCCCCTTTTCCCCCCCCCCCCCCAATGTCTCAGCTGTCTACCTCAGTTTCTAACCCCAGTCTACCGTAAGTAACCCCAAGCCTCAGTTCCTCAGCCAGCTTGTCTATAGTCCAGTGGTTCTAATCCTGGTTCTGGCAGCTTTCACTCCGTTCACTTTAACTCTTTCTCACCTGAACCTTCCCTCAAGTATCGCAAGTACCCCAAGCCCATGCATGCACACTGTACCATCCAAGTTAGGAACTCATCTGTGTGTATGTGTAGGTGGGTTGTCTGTGTGTGAACTAGTGAGTGTGTGTGTGTGTGTATGTGTGTGTGTGTATATATATATAATATGGCATTGTGTGCATGATATACAAATTAGTGATCTGTGTCTAACTTTTGGGGTGTATAGTGTATGTGCTTGAATTGGTGACAGGTATGCATGTGCCTAGGCTGGTTTGGATGTGTGTGTGCCTGAGCTGGTAGTGTGTGTGTGTGTATGCACCTAATTGATTTGTGTGTTTGTATATGTGCAATTGTGTCACACCCTCCTGCCTAACAGTGCAATATTGAGATCCTGAGAGTTGGCCTTATCCCACAGGACAACACAGACGAGTCTCTAGATGACTAAGGAGGCTGATATGAATTCTGTATGTTTGACTGCAGACGTAGCAAATAGTTCCAGGAGGAAGGGGTAGATTCTGATGGTGTCAGATCACAGGTCTGTCCCTTTGTCTATTTCTAGGTAAAGGGAGGGGCAAACAGGTTTGAGATTAATTCAAACTGTGAGCAAATTCTTGAGTTTGAGTTTGCTTTTCCCTCATCCATCTCATTTCAGTTTGTCAATCCTTAGTTGCATTACAATTTGTTGGAGTCTCACAGTTAAATACTGAACATTCTGCAAGGTTTACTTCCCTTTGTCAGTAAAGCATACAGGTCAAAAACACTGTTGTTTATGCTGGCTGCTCTCAAAGCTATGCTGTTCCTCATGGAACAGATTTTTTAAAGAAAATTGGTTTTATTCCACGACTTTCTATAATATATCAGTATACATCATGTTATTCATGGCAGGATATTTTATGATTGTGTACTGTAAAATACTCTGCAAATCCATGGATGTAGAATGCTGTAAAATGTTATAAATGGAACCCAGAAATTCAATTAAAGAACATTGTAACCATAAAATGCAACAATATGATATCTAAGAAAAGCCTCTAAAAGTAACTGAGAATTATGGCTTTGAAACTGTTTTATTTGTTCAGATGAAAATCATTTCTATAAATAAAAAAAGTACTATTTGATCAGTCAACTTAGAAATACTGTAAATCACGAATAAAATTAGCATTTGATTTCTGCAGATGTGCATTGCCAGGTTTCTCCATTTTTCTGCTGCCTGTCTGGTATAACCAAGGTATACCTTAGGGACATTTTACTTCCTTTTGGTTTATAAGGATTATGCCAGAATTATTGTAGAGTATTAGACAGTATGCAGTAGTAGTTTCAGTGGGTAGTAATTCTGCTAGGTATTCTCTGAGGTGATTAATCATTACCCCTTATTTTAGTAAGTGACTAATTTCTGTTGTCAGAGATTTACTGCCCACTGTTTGGCATGTGACAAAGTGATTCCAAACTGTACTTTCCGAGTTCCTTTAACTAATGCAAAGCTGAAGTAATTGTGCTGTGGTGTTAGTGGCATTTCAGTGGAAAGTGAAAAACTGAACCCAGACAAGTTTGGGAGACTCTTTAGATTTTTTCTGTATTTACCAAGGACTACAACTAGATTTGGGATTATTTGCAGAGAAATCAACTTAAAGTGAATCAAGAATTAAACATTTGTGATTATTTTCTCCACTGATTCATTTTAACGGATTTTAATTTTAAAATCCATTAAAAATCCATTTTTTAAAATTCATTTTAATTATTTATTTTGGCATTTCTAAGTCCATTACCAACATGTTGAATAAAAATTATATAGGAGTTCTTATGATATAGATGATGGTATTTTAAAACATGATCTGTGTTCTAATTCAATCTATTGCTAATCTTTTATCTACAACTTCTGTGTTCAAACTAGTGTACAGCATAGAAATTACAAGCAGGAAAGGAGGGGTTCTTGTCCCCCTCCACCCCAGATCCAGATCTTTGATGTCCATCACTGTACTTTAGCAGTCATACTCATGAACAAATGTAAATAGTAAAAGGTTTTGTTTAAAGTAGGGTAGGCAAGCAAATCAGTTGACTGGTCAAAAATTGTCAGCTGAATAGTTCTTACCATAGATGATAGAATTTTTACAATAAAACTATTTTTTTTGTAGTTTTCTTGACAGAGATAGGATATTTAATTGTTTTTGACACATTTATGAATGGAAAATTTGTTCTTTTTCTGTGTTTCATTTGGACCTACTGGCAATTTTTTTAGTTTTTGACTGATATTTGATAGGTCAATTGGCTGAAATTTATTTTACTGGTCAATACTCAACCCTAATTTAAAGTAGTGACTATTTTTCCAGTTTAACTTTAGCATATTAAGGTATAGTACTTAGGGCACTGTACCAGATTAAAGACTCAGGCTTATAGTCTGTTCCTTCAGAGGCATAAGGGTGTTTGAGCATCCTGGGATGCGGTGGCCTATGGGGCAGTGTCAGTGACTGCACTGCTAGTGGTGTGATACAGGTGAGCCAGCAACACAGCTGCTGCCACTTTTGTACCCATCTAGGTTCAGTGCCTGAGGGGGAGGTATTCTAGTTGTATCCTCCCTTGTTTCACTACTGGGTTCTAATTCAATCTATTGCTAATTTAACTGTTGTCTACAACTTTTGTGTTCAGACTGGTGAATAGTATAGAGAGTTCAAGAAGGAAGGATGAGGTTTCATTGAAATATTATTGCAACAGCCACTTCAGAAGCAAGCTGTGACTTCCTTTATACTAGAGTTCACCCATATACTCTGCAAACATGAGCTCTAGATACTTCCTTTTATGTGGTGGGGGGGAAGCAAGGGGACATTATGGCTAGAGACAGAAGTTAAACATACATCAGTTTAAGTGACCATAAGCTGGTTTAAACCTTCTAATTAAACCTTAATTAGAAGTTCAATGCACATAAACCAGTTTCAAAATGGTCAAAACTGGCTTACAATAAACCTAGTTGAATGTAGTATCAGCCTTAACTGATTTAGGTCAAACTGGTTTATAAAACTTCTGTCCAAAACCCCTTTCTGGTTCAAGTTAAATCACAGTCTCCCATCATCCCAGGATGCTTTGCAGCAGTGGAAATGCATAGAGGGTGCAAGGGGGTGTATTTGCACCCCCTGAGAGCACTTGTGCACCTCCGGACAGCCAGCGCTCCCCACTTAGGTGACAGGCAGGGGAGGTGGGTGGGAGCAGCGGTGACCCCACTGTGAGTGCCGGCCAAGGAGCAGGTTGGCACACTTGGTTGCAGGGGAGGGATGGTGGGGGGTACATGACCCCTGACTCAGGAGGCACCAGTCGCTCATGTTTTGCAGCCCTGGGCTGGTCTAGGCTGTCTGCTGGAGAAGAACAGGGCTGGCCCCTCCCTTCTTCTCTTTACCTGGAGCAGTGAGGGCTGG
>NW_017729033.1:55452080-55452382 GCF_001723915.1 Gavialis gangeticus | reverse complement strand
CCCCTCCCTTCTTCTCTTTACCTGGAGCAGTGAGGGCTGGCTGGCAAATGGGTGGGGGTGGGAAACCTGGCTGGGGCACAGGTCAGTATTTCTGGCAGGAGCAGAGCAACCCCTGTTAGGCATTCCCCCCTACTCAAAGCTTGAGCAAAGGGAGCATGGCTAGATGCTGGTCCTGGCAGCAGTCTGAGATGAGAGGGTGGGGAGGGAAAGGGAGTTAATTCTCCCCTTCCTCCTTTTTCCCACTGGCATGGACCCCAGCCAGAGTCTACCAGGCAGCCCTTACCAGGAACCCCCCCCCCCCC
>NW_017729033.1:55443049-55451887 GCF_001723915.1 Gavialis gangeticus | reverse complement strand
CCCCCCCCCCCCGCTTGCTGCTTGAGCACTGGGGGGCATGGGCTGCCCTGGCAGAAGCCTGAGGTGATGGTGGGGGGTTAATTTCCCTTCTTCCATCCTCCCCTTCATCTTCTACACCCTCTGCCACTCAAGCAGCAAGTAGTGTAGAGAAATGGGTGTGGCCAGACCCTGACAGACCCTCCCCACCTTTGCCTCAGGCTGCTGCCAGGGCTGGCCACCCCCACCACCAGCTGCTCAAGCAGCAAAGGGGGAGGGGGAGGGAAATGCCTGGCAGGGGCTGCTGCACCTCTGCCTGGCAGACACCGGCTGGTTTCTTATGCTGGTGGGAGAGGGATGGGAAGGGAGGATTAAACCTCCCTTCCTCCCTCTGTTCACTTTAGGCTGCTGTTGGAACTAGCATCTGGCCACACCCCATACTGCTCAAGCAGCGAGGTAGAGGGAAATGCCGGACACTCTGACTGGGGACTGTGCAGACCAGGGTGAGGACTTAAACCCCTCTCCAGTCAGCCTGTCAGGCCCTGGCTACCCTTCCCCCACCTCTAGCTTTCTGCCCATGGGCGACTGTTGCCTCCTGAGTCTAGGAGGGTACCAGAGGCCAATCACCAACCAGGGGGGATCTGAGGGGTCTCCTAGTGGCTGATTGTTGAGCCCAGAAGTGCCAGCAGCAAAACTGGAAATGCTGTTGGCACTTCTCTTGGCATCCCCACTCCCCACTCCCCAGCCAGTGAGGGCCAAACCCAGAGGATGGGGGGACGTTCCCCCCCATGCCCCCTCCACATATCATCTATGCTTCTGGGCACTGCTGAAGGGAAGGCAAGACTTGATCTAGCATCCACTGGCTTCTAGCCTGAGCCATTCCAGGCATGTGGCTGAATTTGTGGAATCAAAAATGAATGTCTATTCACTTTCTTCTCAGTTCAATCTGCACAGGTTAGACAAACCTGCAAAGAGTGAATTGAGTCAGGCTTAGGCTTTTTGAATGACTGTACTTAGTCTGTATTCTCATGCTGGCTCATAGTGCAAGCAACAGATCTTTAAATGTATATCTTGAGACTTGCCATAGTTGGCAGACCTGCATTCTTGTTAGTCTATGCTTCTAGCTTGGTATTAATTTCTGTGAAATGCTTTAAAAATGGGCTAGGTTACAACTGGAGTATCTTCTTTCTCTACAGGGGCTTGTCCCTTTTCAGTACATCAAAAAAAATATTTGTGCCCTATTGTAGCAGTCTGTATTAATAGCCACTCTCTTAAAAGGGGTATTAGTCAGAAGTCAATGGGAATTTGCATGGTGGACTCATCTGTTATGTTCAACCCTATAATCAACCCTATTTAATGTAATGGTACGTTCTCTAAATACAATGTGGGTTCTTAAGTAAAGGAAGTAATTATTGCATACTTGCATCTGAAAACAATTCTAAACTACCTTACTAAAGTAATGTCCTGGGCATTAAACTTTTAGTGTTAATGCCTCAGGGAGCTTGCTTATTAAACTTGTAGTAAATCACTCATCCTTGTATAAGGATCAGATTAAGGATTTACACGTTAGTAAAAGGTTAAGCAAATCTCCATGCTTTTGATACTTTTAATTTGCATCTTTAATGAACTGTAGCATCCCCAGGATTGCTGGTTTGGTTTCTTTATATTTTCCTACATGGTTCTTGATTTTACTTTTGATTTGCAATCTTTTCAAATGTGAAGAAAGAATTAAAATATAATTTAGGGGAAACAGTCTCAGAAAAGAATGTATGGATTACAGAACATTTTTTTTTCATTGGATCCATATGGGGGAATTTTCTATAAGTTACAATAGATCACCTGTCCACACAAGCAGCAAATTATCACTAATCACAGTATAGTGTTTTTCTATAATTAAAATCTTCACAAGTATAGAGAAATATTGTAATATTCTATGTCAAATAGTAAAATTATAGGCTTATAAAGTATTACTCTTTGCATGTACATAGTACTGAAATGATTAAATATGACTCTTTATGCCCCAAGTACTGAGTTTTATAACTTAGTCATCTTTAATAATCTTGGAGTCACAAAAGGATTATTTTCTTGTACTTTCTCTGTATAAATTCCACTTTTGAGCCAAAGCAGATATTTTCCAATGAATATTTCATTGAAGATCAATGAAAATCTGCTAGTTTATAGTAAAATATATCTTAAATATGATTCTTTTAAAAATCACTACAGTTCATAGGATAACATTTTACAGAGATATTACTGTTAACAGATGGAAATATCTGATGAAGAAAAGCAAACTATGAAACTAGTGTGAATAATAAATGGTGCTGTCTCAAATTACTGATTCAGCTTTTCTGGGACATTTCTAGTCTAGCTATTTAGAACTTCATAGAAAAAGCTTTTGTTTTTGTTTTTTTACAGAATAACTTTTCAATTATTGATTTTTCTTTTATGCTTTTGAGAGTACCTTTAAAGGTCTTATGTTAAAAAATCATTGATGTTAGCTGGAATTAAGCCAAATTGGTTTTGCGAACTGGGAGAATATTAACAGTATGCACAGCTGTCTGCAAGTACTAGGGTCTTTACAGCTTGTGAGAGAAGGTATATGAGTCATTGCCCTCCTCTGCAGCCTCCAAATTATTCAAAGACAGCTGAGATTGGGCTCATCCTTTTGTGCTGAAGATTCTCCAGTTTGGGGGAGTACCCAACTGATGTAGAGCTTGTACGAAACACAGTTTACGTCATGAAGCCAATAATCAAATAACTGGAAGCAAATGGAAATGGTAATTAAAAAACAGTATGAGGTTACCATAATAATTCATACCAAATTAACCCAATATATTTCTTTCAGGCAGTTGACATTTTTAAAGCAAGAGAAATGTGACGCACAAAGTTTCTCTGGACCTTACTAAAACATTTAATACAGTTACACATAAGACAATAGTAGTGAGGGTCAGGATTAATGTGAGAACTGTAAAGTGGTTAAGGAACTGTCTTAAGGAGAGATGATAACAAATTCTGTTGAATGGGAAAATAGCAGGCAAGAGATAGAATAGTAATGAAATGCTTCAAGGAGTGGTCTTGAAAACTAATATTTTCATTAATGATGTTAGCAGAAAAATCAGAATTGAGCTCATTTTAAAGTTGCTGATAATGGTTCATCTGCATAGAGGAGGATCAGAATATCATGCAAGCATAATGGAATTACCTCAAAACTGGAATGATAGATATAAAATATAATAGCACAAAGGCAAAGTCATTCACTTGGTATTATTAGGGAAAAAAAGAAGAAGAAAAAGAACTCTATGAGCCAGAGTCTTTTCCTTTAGATATGACAAAGGGGGATAACAACTGGATATCCAAGTGTTACAGAGTATACTGATCAAATAGCAGATGACACAAAGCTGGGAAGCCCTGAAACCTCTTTAGGAAAAAGGATTAAAATTTGAGGGTTTCTTGATGAAATTGGAGAATAGGGCTATAGACAACGAATAACATCCAACAAAGAGAAATATAAGGTGATCCATGCAGGGAACTGCGCACATTACCAAAATCAGGCTAATTGATTTGTAGAACGGTTGAGAAGGATCCTAGTTTTATGGGAGACCAAAAGCTCAAGAAGAATGACCGATAGTATACCATTTCAAAGAAACAAAAAAGGGGTGGGGCAGGAATACAATTTTAGGTTCTATGCACATGTAGAAAGTGACATTATCACTCTTGGGGCTTCTTGGGCTTCAGCTAGAATAATGTATCCCAGCTGGGAACCACATTGAAGATGAATGTTGACAATATGGAGAGCATCTAAAGGGTCCAAAGGAGTTAGAAAGCAAGGATTATGAGGAAAGACTATAGAAACAGGTGTTAGGAGAAATAGAAATGAAGACAGCACTTGACATCAGCATTCAAATATGAAAGGCAGAGAAGCATTTTTTCACTTTCTATAAAAGACATGTAGAAATACATCCAAATGCAGCTAAACAAATATCAAGCTAAACTTCCCACATGTAGGAACTATAAAATAATAGAACAAATTGCCTAGGGGAGTTATGAAATCCTCTTCATTAGAGGTTTTCTAAATGAAGCTGGTTGGCATTTGGAGTGGTTTTGGAACAGTGAGTTCTATATCTGAGGAAGGGCTAAATGATCTTTGAGGTCTCCTTCAGCCCTGTGATTATATCTTACGATTCTAAATAGCAGAGCCATAAACTGGTGTCAGGACAGAGTTAGATAAGTGTATGAAAGGAATTATGTCATTTCCTCAGGCACCTGGGAATTGATGGTGCAGGAGGAATATTTCTGTTTTCTTTCCTATATTCTATATACCATGCAACAGTCCTGCATCTTTGCACATTTGTGTAAGGGTTTGAAGCAGGTGTACCCAAAATTTATTAATGTAGTTATGTAGTGTGTGTGTATATGCATGTGTGTGTGTATAAATAAATAAATAAAGTGTGTGTGTGTGTATATATGTATAGGTGTGTATATGTATGTATATAGATATATATGTATATGTGTGTGTATGTATCCACTCTATCTCTATGTATCACATAGATATATCTATATATAGATTTCATAGACATTAGGGCTGGAAGGGACCCCAGATGATCATCGAGTCCAGCCTCCCACCCCAGGGGCAGGAAGTCAGCAGGGATCATACGATCCCAGCAAGATAAGCATCCAAATGTGTTTTGAAGCTGTTCAAAGCGGGCGCTTGAACCGCCTCTGGCGGCAGTCTGTTCCAAACTTTGGGGGCTCGGACAGTGAAGAAGTTCTTTCTTATGGTTAGCCTGAACTGGTCACAGTGGAGTTTGTGACCATTCGATCTTGTCATCCCTTGGGGGGCTCTGGTGAACAGATCTTCTCCCAGATCCTGATAAGCACCCCTGATAAACTTATACGTGGCCACCAAATCACCCCTGAGCCTGCGCTTTTCTAGGCGGAAGAGTCCCATAGTTCTCAGCCTCTCATCGTAAGGTCTGTTTTCCTGATTTCTGATCATGTGCATGGGTCTCCTTTGGACTCTCTCAAGCTTCTCCACATACGATAGGTCCCCTATATGATACATAGAGATAGAGTATATATATATTCTAATATTATAAAAGTCTAAGTCTTTCTGTCTGTCCATCCATAACGCTTTATTCGTGCCCCAATTGGCTAACAGAAACAGCCGATCAAAGTGTTCTAAGCATGGGGGAGTGCCACCATGATTCCAATGCCATGCTGATGACTGGACAGGGGGTGGCGGAGTACTCCCCCACCCTGCTCCCAGCAACAGGCAGAATAGAGGCAGCACAGGGTTTTAGGTGGCAGTACTCAATCCCAGGCCTCTCCCCTCCTCGCCCCTCATCATTCTTGACAGGCAATTGGCTAGTATATATATAAGAACCAATATATATGAACTGAAGAACTGATAAATCTTGATTGTTTTTTCGGGTTTTGAAGGGTATTGCTATACATAGCACTTTTTCACACTTTTCTGCCTGTTCAAACCTGTGCTTGCAATTAGAGAGAATTTGTAAAAGACTTATAAGAAATATTATATTTAGTGAAAACTTTAGAGAATATTTTCACTTAATAGAATGAAGCTCTAACTTTTAATTATCTGAGTTAATACATTAATCAAAGTTCAAGATATATTTCTGAAATAATTCACTTTTTATTAAAACTGATTGAAATAGTTCACTGAAAAAATACTTATTTCCATTTGGAAAAAAAATCCGTGTCACCCATTTTCTCCCTTTTTCATTAAAAAACAGAACACTTTTTGCTTAGTTTCTCAGTTGTCTATTTCAGCTTTGATAAAAAATAAGAAGTTCTGATGGTTTTCTAAAAGCAAGTATTTTTCTGTCAAACCGGAGCTGGCGAGCCAAGCTCATGGTATTGGTCATGGTGGTGCAGCCGGGTGGTAGCAAATTGGATATGGACAGGTGGGAGTTTTCGCGATGGAGTCTGAGTGGCACAGGAAGCGTATTGGTTCCTTAAACAAGATGGAATTTATTTAACTTACGCTTAGATGCGTAGAAAACGATGTCTTCAGTTATAGTAAACAAACAGGTGAACAAACAAAGGGGTCTGTTGGCCCACAGGGTTCCCCAACAAGCCCTTGCTTTCTACCCCTGACGGGGTAGGTGCGGCTGCCTGTTGGATAGTCCTAGGGCTGGTCAACAGCTCATAATTTGATAACACACAACGAACTGTAACGTAACGATGAACAATGTGATGCCAGTCCGGTAAGGACAACGAAGAGCCGAAATGGTGTCCGAAGCAGAAGTCAGGAGCCGGTGTGATGAACTGAGGACACAGCCAAAGCCGGTGAGGACGATCTGGATCAATGTCGGTAGCCAATGCTGAAGGTAAGTCAAAGCCAGGAAATCAAAACAGCAATGCAGTACTAGCAAGTGATACCAAATGCCAATCGAGGGAGGAGATCAATAGGCCCAGAAGCCTGACTGAAAGACAGTCCCTGGAACACCAGCCTTTGTCTCCAGCTAACGCGATCTCCCCCTGAGGGTGGGGCTCACTGAACTTTTATCTGAATTTAGTGGCCAATCAGAACACTCACAGAGAAGAAATTTCTAGTCAGATTACCTCATGCTTTAGCTGTTGCTGAGCATGCGTCTGTGGGGAAAGTAGGTCAATCATGACTGACAGGTCCGTAGGTCACCCAGGGGGCACAAGCTGGGTGAGCCTTGGAACTTTCCACTCACAGACTTCAACCACGCATGTCAGTTACAGTTCTTCTGTGTTGGCAGCATATACTTAAGATTTTTTCCGAGACATTTTCTAAGAAGTATTTTGAATATCACTCCTGACAATCAGGTGTTCTTGTCAGACTACATAAAATTATATTTTTCAAAATTTATCACAGAAATAATTGATAGTTTCTGAAGAATTCCAATTATTCCCCTCATGTTACAAATGGATAAACTGAATTATGATATCAAGGTGTTTAAAAAGTGCCTAGTCCTTCAATAAGTAGACAATGCAAAGCCTAATAAATGCAAAGATCCCATTGTACTGTATCAGTCATAGCTACAATTAGAATCCAATCATAAAATCTTAACTTATGAAAATGGAATTTTGTCCATTCATGTCCTTTGAGCCAGATTTCAATCCTGATCTCTTCGTTTCCAGCTGCATACTCTATCACTGCAACTTGATTTCACAGTACATACTTATGGTTCATTTTAGATTGAAGGCCAAATGTCAATCTGAAAAAAAGTAAAAATAAATCATTCCTTGTGGTTTTGTCTAGCTAAAATTATTTTTTTAAAACATGAATGGGACTGTTTAAAACATTGTTAACACCCATGAACACACACAACATTCACATGTAAAAGTAATAAATGCTTGTCATACTTCTGAATTTTATAGTTGTCTTTGTCACAACTTTGAGGCTATTTTATAGAATATGAATGCTTTTTTTATACTGCTATGCTTTGGGAAAAAAGAAAAACATCAATACAGAAGGAAAAACAAAGTACAAATCTTATGGGAGCTAATATATATATCTCCAAACTACTCAACTACATTAGTAATTTTTGTGTAGTAATCTGGATAAAATCAGGTCCTAATAAATAGACTCTCTCATAAATCATATTAACTGAAAATGCTGTTTGTAATGAGTGACATTTCTGACTTTGGGTATGTACAGCAACAACACTTAGATGGACCTAACTGGGGTTAGGTCCGTCTAAGTGCCCCATCATGCAAACACTCAGAAGGTATAAATCACCCCCCAAAATGACACAGCTGATCTAAATTTGTTCATCTGGGAGGGTACACTAACTTGGACTGGGATTGGGTTAGTCCAGTCTAGGAAAGATTGTCAAAAATTTGTGATCGCATAAATGCCTGCAAATGTTTGCAGTGAGGTCTCAAGGCTAGGAAAGGCCAGCTGCTTGCCCCAGCTCTGGGGCTGTGCTATTCCTACCCCCACTGACCTGTACCAGGCTATTTTTAGCCCTCTGATCTCCCTTCAAGTAGGCAACCCTTCCACTCTCCCATTATAAACCCACCAACCCCCATGATTCTATCAAAACCCCATCATGCCTGCCAAACTCTCCCATAGAGATCCTAGTCCCCACCTCTCCATCCCACCTGCCTCTCCCTGTGCCCCCCTGTTACTTGCAAGATTTCTCCATGAAAATTCTGGGGTAGCAAACAGCTATATTTGCTGCTTCCAGTATATGCTTGGATGACTTAAAGGAAGCTACATGTCTGTAGACTGGCTATAGTGAATGGCTGCACATGCCCTTTGGTTGGAAACATCTCTAAGTCAGTGATTTTATTAAGAGTCTTGGAGTCATTTTGGTTTTCTTACTCTGCATTCAGGCACTTGTTTGCCATTTGAAGCTTTATTAATTGATTAACAAGATAAAATATATATTAATTAATGTGGAAATATCTTCAGTTGTTTCACTGAGCTAGATGATTTTAAGTTTTTCCTTTTAGTTTCTATTATTTAGCCTCTGGGTGTTATACTAGATATAGGTCAAAGGAGGGGTGAATGGAAACAAATCAATTAGTGAGGCTATTCCAGTCTCAAAACTTAATTTATTCAGCAAATAAGCAATACCACTGTTTCAGCAAGGCTTTAAGTACAACACTCAACTTCTAAGCAAGACCTAACAGTCAACAAAGATATTTTTACACAAGCCTTCCAATGGACATAGTGACCTCAGCTGGCCAGGTGTCTGTCACCATTCTGGGGTTCAAGTACCTGTTGTTTCTTTTCCTCTGTATAGATCTCCCCAACTTTAAGTTTTATTGCCTAGGTTTTAATATACTTTTTGTAAAGTTCCCTTCTGTCCCAGATATAGTTTCATAATTTCTAGGGTCAGAAGGGACCTGAGAAGATCATCT
>NW_017729033.1:55441950-55443038 GCF_001723915.1 Gavialis gangeticus | reverse complement strand
CTGACCCAAGAAATCCTGGTCAAGCTCCTCACCCTGGTTATAAATATCTACCACCGACCATTCACACTGGTCATGTTCCTGTTTGGCTGCCATCTTTATCTTGCTGTCTTGGACTGCTAAACCACATCCGCTTTGAAATTTTGCTGACATGAGTTATAAAAAAGGTCACTGTGATGTACTGGCCTTTGCATTTAGTTAGTGACATTAGTTATGTCAAGGCACAAAATGGCTTTGCTTATGTTAAACATTTTTCTAAGCCAGTTTTCAGGCCTGCATGAGTATGAAACATCTAGTCTTGTCACGTGAACCATACTTACTTGCCCATAATACTTGATTATGTTATCTAACTATACACTGACTTTAGTGGGTCCAGGGATATTTTTATAAGCTAGGGACAAACGTTCAAAAAAGCATGAGCCTGAACTGATTCAATCTTTTCAGGTTAGTCTAACCTGACTAGGCTGAACTGTTTTGTAACTAGACAAACATTCTCTCTGGACTGAGGAAATGCAGGCACATGCCTGCAATAGCTCAGGCTAGAAGCTGGGGTGTGTTACAGCAGCCCCCCCTTCCCATGCACAGTGCTGAGTTGAGGGGGTGGGGGGTGTGACCAGGCCCTGGCAGGACCTTTCATTAGGGAGGTCTGCCTGCACCACCCCAGGCTTTTCCCTACCCACTGCTCAGGGGGTGGGAGTGTAGCCAGCCCCCAGCCCCCCACACTGAGGTTACTACTCCTTCCCTGGTTCTTTATACTGTCTGCAGCAAACTGACAGGCAAGCAAGCCCACAGGAGGCTGATAGCAGTGTTTATCACTTCATCAACCAAACAATAGCCTCTCTCCATTAGTTCAAACTATTTTTAAACAGCTTACCAGCTGACCTGTTGTTTAGCTCTGAAAAGGTCTAAATGATCACTATTCTGTCTGCCTGTCCCAGTGAAATTGGAGACACTCATGGACAGAGACACCTCTCAGCATTAGCTAGCATATCATATGCCTAGGGTCTATGGGGCCAGGGTCCATGCTGTGGGAGATAGGAGGGAGGGAATCCCCATTTATCCAGCAAGCTGGGGGGGGGGGGGGGAAGGGG
>NW_017729033.1:55402623-55436950 GCF_001723915.1 Gavialis gangeticus | reverse complement strand
CAGGAAGCAGATGGGAGGGGCCAGCCCTTCTGTGGAGCAGAGAGCCCTGCCCAGCCCAGAAGCATGCTGGGATGTTGGAGGATTCTGGTTTATCTTAAACCAGCAAGGGGTCTGGCACATTCATTGCATAAAACAGTTTGAACCAAATCAGTTCAGTCTGAACCTATGTTCAACCAGGTTTATCTCATATTGGTTTCAGCCATTTTCAAACTGCTTTATGTGCACTAAATGATTGTTCTGTTACAGGTTTAAACTAGTTTCTGTTCACTTAAACCAATTTATGTGTAATGTGTGTCCCTAGCCATAGTGCTCAAACCAGATTAGAACATAGGATTAGAAGCTAAATAAATTCACATTCTGTTACATGGATGCCAGATGGAATTTGCCCCACATATCCATAATGTTAACTCCCTTCCAGTGAATTTCCATGGAGGTTCCATCTCTTGAGTATTTTTAGGGTATAATTATATGTTCCACCTTTCATTTGATTCATGAATTACCTGTGTTAATTTTAATATCAAGCACAGAGTAATGATTATATGAAAAAGGCACAAGCCTAAATATATTGTATGAATCTTCTATTGTCTATTAATCTGCTGTTACTCTGCAGCTATATGCTCAAAGTTAAATAACAATGAAGTACTATTAAGGATCTAAAAACTGTTTTCACTGTGATTGTTTTTGAATAACTGAATAAACTAAAACTTCAAAACAGAAAAATCCCTGGGACCTGTATTCCTCATTACCTCTGAGAAATGTGTGTGTTGCAACATAAAAGAGAAAAATGTTAACACTATTTCAGATGGTTTTTATCTGAAAAGAACATAGCACAGTTTGATGCATATTCCCTGTTTGTTTAACACATTTCTCTCTCTCACTTCCATTTGTACAGTACATTAGAACTGGTGGTTATGTTTGTTTTTCTGTTGCCTTCTGGGAATAGGTAGGTGTTTTGACCTTAAAACATGATGAAATTACTAAGCCTTACCTACTGCATCCTCTTGGGACTGAAATGTTCCAGCACCATGAAATGAAGCTGCCAGGAATTCAGATTTATGAAACCTGTTGTAATGTATAGAGCAGATAAGCAAATATTTTATGGAGTACTGTATTTTGTAAACTGATCTCAATGTCCCTGTACATAAAATAAAGGGGATAACTAATAAGTATAATTATGGTATTTAAGTTATTTGTAGTTAGTTTTCTCTTAATATACTCATTTGAGAAAAGGAAGATATAGAGGCTGCTTAACAACTTCTAAAAATACAAGTAAAAATAAACTATTCTAATACATTTACTCCTTTCAATTTTAATAAAAAATAACCCAACAGTTGGAAATGGAAAGGTCTTGGTAGCATCCCAGGAGAGTTCTGCTGGTCCATCACACATACAAAGAACAGAGAAGGGCCTGCAGCATACAAAGAAGGTTGATAAACTGGAGGGGAGAGAGTTCTAAAGCAACTGGCCCTTATGGAGAACTCCAGCAGCACTCTCTCTCATATATACAACTGGCTGTCAGCTTAAACACACTGGATGATTTCAGCAAGTCAGTCTCCGGCTGTTTAGGATGTAGAAGGAGGTCAAAACAACTCATTTATAACCCATCCAATATTAAACAGAAATTGAGTGCAGGTCCAAAAAACATGAACCTAATGTGATCCTAAGATGAATGCTGTAACACATCTGCTTAAACCGTACCAGCTTCTGTATCAGATTTAAGATGCTCCCCAATTCATATTGAAGTGCAGCAATATAATTAGCATGGAAATCATAACATAAAGATAATTCAGTATACCTCTAATAATAATAATGATTAATCAGAGGAACTCAGATTGGCAAGGGGAAAAATCTACACAAGACACTTAATGCTCAGTAACCTAATAACACTGTTCAGTAGTGTGCCAGGCAAAACCTCTACTAATATGCTACTGTGCAGTAGTATTAAGCTACTGCACAATACATATCACTAAAAAGTCATGTACTGGCACTACTGCACAGAAACTGTAGTTACTGTGCAGTTAGTTAGTTCTTCATTAAGTACTAAACTGAATGTGCAGTAATGACTGTGCATTAATGAATATGTAGACATACCCATAGTGAAATAAAGCTATAACAAAAAGCCAACCTCCATAAAATAAACTAAAAAATAAAGGAGAGGTAATAAAAGTGTAACCACCCACATGCCTTCTAAAACAATATTTTTCTTTCTCTGCTTATTTGCAGAGGTGTTCACTGTATGGTAGCTGCTTTATAAACATAGAAGATGTGGGTCCTTGTCTTAAGGAACTCATGATATATGGGCAGATGGGTATGTAGACAGAATAGAGAATGGGAAGAGCAACAACAAAAGGCATTTTCTCAACAACTTAACAAGGTTCACAACAAGTAACCCAGAAGCTCTGGGTTGATCAAAAGGGCATGTCCCCACATGCAGGGGCATGTGTTTGCTGCAGAAAAAAATAGCAGCAGCACAAATTAGTGCTGCTGCTTTTTGCTGCTATGCATCTCCCTGCTCATGGGGTTTGGTGCAGGGCAACTTGTTTCTGGTGGGGTAGGGGATGCTGAGGCCAGCACCCTTACCTTGGGTCCTGGTGGCCACCCAGGGTAGCAGTGGCACCAATTCAGCAGAAAGGAGCCTGGCTGGCTGCAAGAGCATGGCTCTGGATCTCCAGGCTTTGGTTTTGGCAGCGCATGCTGCTGCCATATGCAACATGGCATTCTTCTTTTCTGTGGCTTTTTTGACACTGGGATCACCTGGTGTCAAATTTTGGCACTGCACTGCAATTTGGCAGTATTGCAAACACTTGTTGTGTACCACATGAGGTTTGCAGTGCCTCAAACAGCTTTGAGGCACTGCAAAGCACACGTATGCATTTGTTTGGACATGACCTAATAGTTTTGTTGGATAAGCCTTAGGAAAGTGAATTATGCCTGGCAGTCAAATGGAAAGGGAAAAAAAACAAAAGAAAAAAAGAAGATTGTATGTCCTTTTATTAAAGAAGGTAGGAGAAAAATAAAATGGATTTCAGCGGACAGTGAGTTCCATGCCACATTACCCAATATAGCAAAAGTGTGATCTCTTGTTCATTTTGGGTGCACTGTAGAAAACCCTAAATGGCATTGGTGTGAATACTGATAGCCATCAGCACAAGTCTCAGGAAGCAAGGTTCAGATGTAGCTAAGGCAAATACCATTAAGGGATTTAAAAACTGCCTGTGGCACTTTAAAATCAATCCATCACTTTGTAGGTAGCAGTGCAAAGAATGCAGGGCAAGCACAATACCAATAAGATAGCTCAAACCAATGATGACTGCATCCTGAGCAAGCTGCAAGCAACATAGAAGTCCTATAAGAAATGAATTACAACAAATGAGCCTTCTGGTTACAAAGGTTGTACTGTGCTTCTGAGGTTGTAACAGGATCAGCAAAAAACAAAGATATGGCTTCAACACTGAGAACTATGTACATAACTTATGTGTGTAAGAAACAGAGTTAACTTTAACCTATTACAGCATTCATCTTTCACAAGCACTGTTGTTTGATCATGGAAGAAGTCGGAGGAGAGAGAGTAATAAAAATAAAAATGGTTCCTTTACTTTGCTATTTTCTTCATTGTCATGACATCTTTTGTTAATCACATAGGGAGAAAAGCCAGTGTTCCAGAACAAGCCTAAATTAACCTACCAGGATGCATTGTGAAGTGGGACACTGTTTAATCCATCACTAAAATCTATCCTGTGGTGCAAAGCAATGAATCACAGTGCAACTGAACATGTAACCATTTGCAGTTGGAGTTGCAGGAGAAGATGCTAGAGCATCATGTGTTTATCAAGGCAAATATTTCCTGGGTAGAAATTAGGTTAACACTTTCTCAGGAAATAATGTGTTTAAAACAATTTTGCCTTGCATGATTTTTCATGTAGATGAATCCCAAAACAGTGGCAATTTTGTGTGTTGTTATATTAATTTTATAGGTGTCAGGATTAAACTAAGAGCTACATTCACCAGGTATTTTAGCTCATATTTAAACAGAAGAGTAGCTTTCCTGTACTTTTTGCCTTAGGCTTTAAAATTACTGTTTAATATATTCATGGAAGATGATTGGTAAAATAAGCAAGGTATTAGCCTACTATTCCAAATATTCAGATTTTTAATGTTTTCAAATCATTCTGAAATCTAAGCCCCCACAGCAACATTATTTCATTGGAGGTTTAGGTGCCCACATAGAAATAATGTTGCTATTGGGGCTTAGATTTCAGAACGATTTGAGAACATTAAAAAGCTGAGTATTTGGAATAGTAGGCTAATACCTTGCTTATTTTCCCAATCATCTTCCGTGCATATATTAAACAGTAATTAAACAGATATATATATCTTTCCTTTTGTCACATCTGATTTGACTGACACCCACAATATTAATATACCACCCCAAAATACCACTATTTTCAGATATATCTACACACAAAAAATGTGTCATGCAGAACTATTTTAAATACATTTCTTCTTGGCAAGATACTAATCTAGTTCCAGAAAATCTAATTTATCCCTTTTCAAACTCATGCTCTTCTGTTATCTCCTGTAACATATTATTTTAATGTTAGCTGTAAATGGTTACATACTAACTTGCATTGTAATTCACTGTACTATAGGGTAAATTTGAGCGATGGATTAATCTAGTTTAAATGGGATGTTAGCCACCCAAATACTTTATGGATCTGGCCCTACATGCCTATACACAGACATGCTTTGGGGTATAGGTGACAGAGCCTAAATTAGGGTTAGTCAAAGAAAAAAAAATCCTTTAGCTGTTCTAAGGTGTATTCTTTACTGAGTTCAAGTTTAGTTTAGCTTCAGAAAATACTTTGGTTTTGGCAAGGCAGCATTTTTCAATTTACATTGAAAAATTTCCACCTAGGTCTAGTCTGTGTCTCCAATAAAAGCTGTTCTTCATGTTATCGAGCTGTTCATATTTTGCTGTATGAAGAAAAAGCAAGCTAAAATCAATTAACTCAATATAGTACTTGATATGGTATCAACTTTCCTCTCTGGCCAATATTAACCAAATAGTGTGCACAAATTAAAAAAAAAAGAAGACTTAAGTGGAACCATTATGTTCTTGTAATAGCTAATTGGCTCTAGCTGGAGGAATAGCTTAATTATTCCAGCAAACTGGTGACAATTGTCAGCCAATATCAATCTAGTGAGTCTAATGGTGGGGGTTGTTTAGATATTTCTTCAAAAGCAAAAAAAAGCAAAAAATTATAACTTCAGATAATAAAATATTCCAGTTTAAAGAGAATCTGTATTTATTTGAAAATTCTTTATTTTAAAATGTGAAGAAATTTTGCATAATTATTTCTATAGTTAGGCTGTTTGAATACAACTTCTTATTTTATAATAATACTCTTTTTGTGATGGGAAAGAAAAAAAAGATTATATTAAAGAATATAAAGTATAGACTCTAGCTAGCAGATGCTGTCCTTTACATAACAACAACACATAAATATTAAATCCATAGCAGATATATATGGATGTATATAATTTATAATGCAAGCAACTTTTAAGATTGGATGCATTTTCTGTATCTAGTTAATCCAATTCTGTATTCTCTCAGATAAGGAAATTGGTCATCTACCTTTCTAAGACTTTATTAAATGAACAAGCAGTAGAGGAGACTATAGAAAAGTCATAAAAGACTCAAGCAGAAAAAAATATAATAAGTCCATGAACAAATAATAACTTTAGTGATTTTTTTTTCCTTAAAATATATAAATTACCAAATGGTTACTGTTTAATATACATAAAATCAAAACCTCCCATCTATTCCAAATCCTCCCAATATTTTTTAAATAAGCCTGTGATCTTAAAGACCCAAAGCAAAATGCCTAAGAATGGTGAACATTGAGGGTGCACATGGAGGGAAGCCTGCATGACAGTGACCATGAGCTCATCAGGTTCATTGTCCTCCGCAAGGTTGACAAATCAACTAGCAGGATTGAAGCCCTGGACTTAAAAAATGCTGACTTCAACAGGGTCAGGGCATTAGTAGGGGAGGCAGTGCAGGACCAAGGACAGAAGGTGAATGGGGTGCACAAAGAGTGGTCGTTTCTCAAGGAAATGATTCTCAAAGCACAAAAGAAAATCATTCCTATGAAGAGGAAAAGTAACAGAAGGGCTGGAAAGCCCTCCTGGATCAACAGAGACATTGCAGTCCTCTTGAAAAATAAAAAACAGGGCTACACACATTGGAAGCTAGGGACAGTCCCCAAGGAGGGCTATACAACACTGGTCCACACTTGTAGGGGAATGATTAGGAAAGCTGAGGCAGCAACTGAGTTTAAGTTAGCCAAAGGAGTCAAGGACAATAAGAAGTCTTTCTTTAGGTATGTAGTGAGCAGAAGGAAAACAAATGGAAGTGTGGGGTCCCTGCTTAACATTTTGGGACAGCTGGTAATGAACACTCAATAAAAAACTGAGCTTCTGAATGCCCACTTTTCTTCGGTATTTCACAAGACCAAGGTGAAAGACAAGTGAGATAAGGTTCACAGGGAGCATGATAGACTTCCCACTGTGGATGCTAAGCTGGTGCAAAACCAACTGGAAAAGCTAGGTATTTATAATTCAGCAGGACAAGACGGACTTCACCCAAGAGTGCTGATGGAGGTGGCTGACGTCATTGAGGAACACTTGGAAAAACTCTTTCAGAAATTGTGGCACACAGGGGATATCCCTGAGGATTGGAAGAGGGCCAACATTGTGCTATCTTCAAGAAAGGGAAGAGGGAGGACCCGGGCAACTATAGGTGAATCAGCCTAACCTCCTTCCCAGGAAAATCCTGGAAAAATTCATTAAAGAATCTCTGTGTGATATGCTCATTGAGGGTGAGATTCTGAATGACAGCCAGTTTGGCTTTGTTGTGGGTAATCTCATCTCCTTCTACAAACAGGTCTCTCACCACCTGTACATGGGAGAGAAGGTCAACATTATATGCCTAGACTTCCAAAAGGCATTTGATCTAGTATCCCACAATATCCTTGTGGAAAAATTGGAAGATTGTGGGCTTAACTGCTCAACAGTTCAGTGGGTAGAAAACTGGCTTCATGGTAGGACCCAGAGAGTTCTGTGTCATCCTGGTGAGAAGTGGCTAGTGGTGTCCCTCAAGGCTCTGTGCTTGGACCAGTGCTTTTTAAAATCTTTATCAATGATTTGGATGTGGGGGTGAAAAGCTTGCTGGCCAACAACAAGTTATGAGGGAGCATGGTCATGCCAGAAGATAGGTTGCAGGTGCAGGCAGAGCTGGACAGGCTGGAGAGATGGGAAGACCAGAACGAGATGAAGTTCAACACTCAGAAGTGTAAGGTACCCCATCTGGGAGCAAACAATCCCCAACATACATACAGGCTCAGTGGCAACAATTTGATTTGCACCACAGCCAAAAGTAGTGATCGACCATCACATGAACATGAGCCGGCAGTGCAATGCTGTGGCCAGCAGGGCAAACAACATGTTGACATGCATTAACCATTGCATCTCATGCAAAACTAAAGAAGTGATACTCCCACTGTATTCCACACTGGTGAGACCGCAGCTGGTGCACTGTGTCCAGTTCTGGGTGCCGCACTTCAACAAGGATGTGGAAAAATTTGAGAGGGTCCAGAGAAGAGCCACCCATGTGATAAGGGACTTGCAAGACAAGCCATATGAAGAGGGCTGAGGGATCTGGGCTTCTTCAGCCTACAGAACAGAAGGCCGAGGGGCCTTGGTAGCAGTTTACCACTACATCAGGGGAATAAATCAAGAACTTAGTGAACAACTGTTCACCAGGGCACCCCAGGGCAACACCAGGAGCAATGGATAAAAACTCCTGGAAGGCCACTTCAGGCTCAGTTCCAGGAAAAAATCCTTCATAGTCAGGATGTCCAGACTGTAAAATAAGCTCCCTCTACTGGTGGTGCAGTCACCTACCCTGGAAATCTTCAAGAAGAGACTGGACAGTCACCTCACTGAGGTTACTTGAGCCCAGTTGTTTTTTCCTGACTAGTGCAGGGGGACTGGACCTGATTGTCTACAAAGTCCCTTCCAGCCCCTAACAATCTATGAATCTATGAATGAAAGCTGGTCATGCTCTGGGTACCCATTCTGTTGAATTAAATAAAAATAATTTTGTATCAATAAACATCTAACTATTTCAGGTTTTCCTGCAGAACAGGATTTTAAAACAAAAATACAAAGAACAAGTAAAAATACAACCAAACAAACTTTGTGTCTCTGTCTCAACACTGAGAAGACTAAAGTGCTCTATCAGCCTGCCCTGGGCCATAAATGTAACCCCTGCCTCCCCTCTTTCCAATTACCATCAAAGGAAAGACCCTGATGCACTTCCCCTACCTTGGCAGCCACCTTTCGCAGAGAATGAACATTGATGCAGAGATCCAGCATAGGATCCAGCATAGGATCCAGTATGCAAGTATCTCCTTTGGGAAATTGTTTCAGTGTATCTTTATTCATCATGAACTCTGTAAAGACATCGAAATCCATGTCTACAAGACAGTCATCATCTTCACCCTCCCCTATGGATGTGAGATGTGGGTGACCTACTGTTGTCATCTCAAGAACCTGGAGAAGTATCTTCAGTGATGTCTCTGTAAAATCCTCTGCATCAAATGGGAAAATTTATGTACAAATATCAGCATCCTTGCTGAAGCCAATGTTACCAACATTAAATTGGCAGTCCACAACTGCACACTTTACTGCACCAGACATTATGTGTGGATGCCTGAATCTTGACTCCCAAAGCAAGTGCTCTACTCTCAGTTTAGCTGTGGCCTGAGATCTTGTGGTGGCCAGAGCAAATGATACAAAGACACTTTGAAGACATACCTCAAGAATTTTCTTTGAAAAGTATCTTAATCTTTTTTTAAGTATCTGCCCATGCTCCATCATTGTGAGTGAACTCAGTGTTAAATTTTGAACACTCAAAGCTTTGTTTCGTGGGGCACTTAGTATGTGTTAAAATTGTGTGGTATTAAAGTTAGGGCATGTTCTAAGCAGTCTAATGGTACTGTTTACTAGAATCCCTAACACGAACAGCTCATTTGTTGTTGGTCCCAGTCCCAGCACCAGAGCCTCTTCAGCAAGCAGAAAAAGCAGGATCAGGCCCCAGGCAGGCTTTAGTGTCATGATCCCCAATCAGCACAAGCTGATTGTAAAGGCCAGACAGGGATAGGAGGCTATGACAATCATCTCTGCTGCTTGCTATTGCCATTACTTAAATAGACCCCACAGGGGACTACAGATTGCTCATATTATCTCTGCAGAGAGGTCTCAGGACAGCTGAACACGTTACTTAATATGACCTGGAGATATTTCTCTCACCAATAGTCATAACTTTGCTACAATGCAATTACATTTAGTGTGCATTTTACTACTTGTACACACAGATGCTCATATTTTAGGTGCAGTTAACACATCCTAATTGTAATATGTGATGTGGCCCTTAGGCTTCTTGTAGCTATAGGTCAGGAGCTAGCAAGGATGACTCAACAGTTTATCCTGCAAAATAAGATACATCAAATACTGTTCAATTTATACTTCTTGATTTGCCTTATCTGAATCCATGCCAGGGGCTTTTAGATACTGTCACAATAGTAATAAGATGAATTGATTATGATATTCTGATAGCATTAGCTGTTTTACCCTATAATTGATGTTCTTCAAAAATTAAAGAAATCCAAATTTTAGTTTCAATTTATTTAGTTAGTGACTGATAAATAGATCATTCTGACCATCCAACAGAGTTTAAAGGTGAAGGAACCAATCCATTATTTCTGTTACCCAGAGAATTGTAGAGTCCATATCATTGGAATGTTTTAAGTTCAGGTTACACAACATTTGTCTAGGATGATTTAGAGAAGGAGAAGCCTGCCTTGATTGCAGGAGTGGATTAGATAATCTCCTCAGGTTCCTTCCAGCCCTATATTTCTAGGAATCTGTGATGCTTTGAAACATTTTTTTCCTTGTAGGTACTAAATATACTGAAGCACATTTCTAGCTGAATACTACATAGCAACCACTGCTGTGGGAAAAGACAGATGTGAGGGTTACCTTGTATCCTTAGTAGAGTTCCTTTGCCTTTTTCACAGGGTTTTTTTTTTCCACTTTATCATCACTATATACAGCCACATTACTACTCTCTTCTCCAGATTAAACTGCATTTTGTGGTTGTTTATGTATATAGTTATTAAACCATTTTGGGATGAAAGATACTATGTAAATTTAAAATATTGTTTGTAAACTCCATCATGAGGCATTTTATCTTTTAAATGTTGCATTTGCATAATTCAACCTTTTGATGTAATTTTTTTTTGTGCCATGGTAGTGTCTAGAGGCCCTGAGCAGAGTAAAAATAAATAAATATAGAATAGATAAGGAAGGATGGTAAGAAAAACACATGAAGAAGTTCTTCCAATCAAAGAAGTTGGGAGGAAAGAAAATTTCCATGATTTCCAAAGTGCATCAGAAAGAATAGTACATTTAGGATTTTAATTGTCTGTCATTCAAAATACATTTAAAGTTTATTTTTCAAATTTTATTTTTTCCCTAATCTTTCCATAAGAGAGATTCAAATCACCTAACTGTAAACTACATAAATAAATTTATCAAATCAATGAAATACAGTCTGTGCACTGAGTTACAGTTAGTATATCCTTAGAATTCTGTAATAGCTCATTAAAAGCTGACAGGCTTGTTTTAGAGTGGCTAATTAAGTTGATTTTTTTTCTCCTGGTACATTTTATTAAGATGATAAAATGTCTGACTGACAGTTCTTTAAGTTTAAAAAAAATGTGTTTCCTTATTTTCAGTGGTTGTTCCCTGTGTAGTAATTTGCATAAAAGATATATTGTATTCAAATTAAAACATTCTACATTACATTATAATTGTGTGCTAACTATTTAAAAGGGGAGTTATGGGTGCACCATTGATAGAATCCATAGTCAGCTGGGCAGTGACGATGCATAGGGTGTGCATGGGGGTGCATGTGCACCCCCTGAGAGCACCAGTGCACCCCCTGCCAGGCTGCACTCCCTGTTTAGCTGGCAGGCAGGAGCACCAGTGCCCCCCCTGCGAGCACAGGCCAGGGAGTGGGGCTGGCAGCAAAAACAGCCGTGCCGCTTCTGGAAGTGGCTGTGGGACTTGCAGAAGTAGCGTGGCCACTTTTTGGTGAGTGGGACTCCCCCTCCCCCCCCCGCCCCGGACACTGACTGGTGGAAGAGGCATCAGTCACCCATGCAGCTGGGGAAGATAAGAACTGAATTACTACAGTGTACTGGAAAATAGGACATGAAAATAAATTCACTCTTTCTGAAGGGAAAGAAAGAGAGGGGAGAATTAGGATTAGGCATAAATTTGGGATGTAGGGAGGGAATGAGCCCTTCAGTGATCTCTTTCTTTACGTGAGATGGTCTGGAAAAATGTTAGAGTTCTGGAAAAAAACCCTGAAGAATCAGAAGTTAGCTTGGAAACTGGAGGATAAAGCACAAGTTGAAGCAGTGAATTGGGGTAGGGTGCAAATGACTTGAATACTAGATGTAGTTGTAGCATCTTGGCTCTCCTAATAATCAGCATGATTGTCCTAATAATAAGCTAACTGAAGGTGCATACAAGGGTTGAACTATTCTAAGTGGTGCAGTCTAGGTAGAGCAGACTAAATCCCTATCAGTAGATTAGTGTTCAAGGTTTTGAAGTTTACAGAAGAAGGCACACAAACAGCCTGTGCCGGCAACAGCCTGCAGACAGTGGACCCCTTGGCACTGGGCTGCCAGAGATTACAGACTGCATCTGAGTGCTCAGGATAGTTCTGACAGGCTGACCATAATTGGGGACCATGAGCCCCTGAGGCATTGATGATCATGGTGACTGTTCCCTTCTCACTTTGGCAGAGGCTTCCAGATGAGTCCCAGAACATGTCCCCTGTTTTGTTAAATTCAAGCATATCAGTTACTCTGGCCATCCATCATCTGCAAAAGGGTGGAGTTGTGGAAGACCCTGGCATCATAGGAATGTCCAGCTGGTGAACATGTGGGTGAAGCAGCCACGTTGGTTGATAATGCCTTGCAGCACAATAAAGAAGATCTTGCAGTTTATGAACTTCACGGCACCTTAGGACAGATAGAGGATGAGGATCTATGGCCACCATCTATTTGAAACTCTATGGGGCACATCTACACGTAAAATTAATGTTATTTAGTTTGGCTGCACAGTAATATACTGTGTAGTAAACTAGCCCTTGGAAGGTATCTACTAGGGGTGTGCAAAATGAGCTTTATTTGATTTGGATTTGGCCCAAATTGGGGAGAGTGATTCGATTACTTGATTCAGATTCATTGGCCTGATTCAATTCGGCCATATCTGAATCTGAAGATTCTATGCTGATTTGGAGAATTGGCGATTCGGCCATAGACACAGCTTTAAATGTTTTTTCGATGTACCTCAAGGTACCAGGTATGGCTCATGAACACTGTGATGCTGGGGCAGATGGAGCATCCCAAAGGAGCATGGGGGCAGGGAGCATTTGCTCAGTGGTGAACCTAGAAGTGGATCATGTCCACTGGGGAGCATGCTGCCCCCCACCCCCAACTTGGAGATCAGCTGCAGGAGGACCCTGGGTGCCCCCCCAGACCCTGGAGACACCAGTCACTGGTCCGGAGGGGGCATGGAGGGGGGCCCAGCATGCTCCCCGGTATACTTGGAGAGGGCCAGAAGTGCTTCTGGTACACTTCTGGGTCTGCTGTCGAGCATGCTGGGGAGCCCCCTGTGCTCGTGTGGGATGCTCTACACGCCCCACCAATGAAGTGTTCACAAGCCACCTGGTATCTTGAGGTATGTAGGAAAAAAAACATTTAAAGCTGTGTTTATGTCCGAATCAGCGAATCTCTCTGAATTGATTCAAAAAGTTATGATTTGATTTGGAGAGATTAAAGGGTTTCCTGAATCAATTCAGACTCAGAGATTCGGCCACCAAATCAGGCTGAATCAAATCAGGAGCCAAAGCTTTGCATAGCCCTTGTGCCTACACATGTATTCTCTTGGGAACAGATTTGCTCCTTATAGGATCAGGCCCAGACATTACATGTGCTTGTCTGCAGGTGACCTGGAAGATGCTCACACTAGCATGAACCTTCCTGTCTAGGACCCAGAAGCCTTGAATCTCACACAGGGCCAATTACTGGACCCAATGACCACCAAGTATCATGGAATTGGCTGACTACTTCCACTTGGCTGATAAAGCCAAGGGCCTCCTGGACACCACTGACTCCAGGGTGATGTGGCACCACTTCTAGACCATCAAGCAGTGGTTTGTGGCCCATGAGACCAGCACTGACTGGTGGGAGTTCATCATCCTGCATACCTGGGTTGTCAAGCAGTGACTGCAGAACTTCTGCATGTGTCAGGTCACCTTCATGAACAGTGTCACCCATCTGCCCCCACCACCATCAAGTAGAAGGATATCAGCATAAGGTGACCCCTGAATCTGGAGAAGTGAGTTACAATTGCCACATGAAAACTCACCCACCCTGACAGCCTCCACTTTATCACCAACCAGTTCAGCACAGGCGAGTCCATGGCAGGGTCAGCAGTCTGGGAAGTATACAACATCATCCAGGACATGCTGGTGAATCACTTCATCTGCCTCATCACCTTCAAGGAGGTTCTTGTCAATTTGCTTTGGATGGGCTTCCCGTCTGTGTGGCATGATGGAGTTCAACAGCAATGGTTTCTTCTCTATTATGCTTCAGGGTGTTGTTGTCCATTGTGACTATTTCACTCACATCTTTGCCCTCTGGTCAGGCAATGCCCAGAATTCCAGGGTCTTCCTGTACCGCACATCTCCCTGCATCGATCCACCACATGCCCATGTGCCTGGCTTGAGTGGCTCAGTTGCTGTTCCAACACCATTTTTACATGGTGAATCTTTTTGTTTCCAAACTTTTTCTTAAAATGTAATGTTTCTTTGCCCATAATGATAGCAGAAAAGCTTAAATTTAGTGCAAGTTATTTTTCTAAGAAAAGTGGAACAGTTACTATGGACACAAGTGGAAATAAGAGATCCAAAAAAGGTGAGATGCCAACTGACATTGGTAGAGCTTTGGATATCCCCTGAACGACTATTGTGGGGATATCCAAAGACAAGTTAAGAATTCAGGAACATGTTAAGGGCTCGGTTCCTATGCAGTCAACTGTTATAATTAAGCAGATTGTTAGACTTATTTCTCAGGTTGAGAAACTGTTAATCATTTGGCTGGAAGATCAAAATCAATGCTGTGGTCTTGTGAGTTTAGGCATAATTCAGGAAAAAGTTAAGAATCTATGCGATGATCTAAAGAAACAACAGGGGGAGAGTTCTAATGCTGACCCTTTTATTGCAAGAAGGGGGTGGCATAAGCATTTTAAAGCCAGGGCCAATTTGCATAACATCAAGGTCTCAGGTGAAGCTGCCAGTGCTTATGAAGAGGCAGCTCATGCTCTCCCTGAGACATTGGCTGAAATCATTGAAAAGAGCAGATATTGTGCTCAGCAAGTTTTTAATGTTGATGAAACTGGGCTCTTTTGGGAAAAAATGCCATCAAGACCTGATATTGCCAAAAAGGAAAAACCCATGTCCGGGTACAAAGCTTCTAAAGATAGGCTCACTCTTGCTCAGTGCCAATGATGCAGGTTACTTTAACCTTAAAACTGTACCATTCGGAAAACCCCAGCATTTTCAAGGGATATTGCAAGGCATTTCTTCTAGTGATATGGAAACCCAGTCCTAAGCTGTGGGTCAATAAGAGCATTTTTGAGGATTGGTTTTGTGCCAAGTGTCGGGGATTATTACAGCAAAAACAATCTTGCATTTAAAACATTGTTAATCCTCAACAATGCTTCTGGTCATCCAACCATCTTTGATGACATGAAACCTGACATCGGAGTGGTGTTTCTTCCCCACAACACCTCATTGTTGCAACGCATGGACCAGGGGCTAATTGCATCCTTCAAGGCCTACACATTTGCCCAGGCCATCAGGGCAATGGAGAAAGAAGGTGAACAAACTCTGAAGGAATTCTGGAAGGACTTCAACATTTACTATGCAGTTTAGAACATTGGTGCGGCATGGAATGATGTCAAAAAATCATATTTGAATGTTGTCTGAAGAGAATTGTATCCTGAGCTTGTGTCTGACTTCCAAGGATTTACAGACATTGTTGAAGAAGCGACCAAAAATGTTGCTGGAATGGGCAAAGAACTCAACTTACATGTTGCACCAGAAGATGTTGATGAGTTGGTGGCATCACATTCTGAAGAATTAACTAATGAAGACCTCATTGAATTGGAACAGCAAAAAGTGGCAGAGCAAGAAGCAGATGCACCCACTGTTGAAGAGACTCCTCCTTATAAAGTCTTGACAACAAAAGTGTTGGCTGAGGCATTTCAATATTTGGAAGCTGCCATGTTCCTGTTTGAGGAACATGACTCCAAAATTGAACACACTGCATCAGTGAACACAGGCATATCCAACATGAACAGCTGTTACAGGGAAATACAAGTAAAAAAAGGAGTACATCTGCCCAAACTTCCTTGGACACTTTTTTTAAGAAAGCTGACAAGACTTCGGAAAAATCTGCAGCCGAGACTCCTGAGAAGACTCCAGCCAAGAACCTTTCAAAAAGTCCAACCAAGTGCCCGTCAAAAGTCCAGCAAAGTCATCTCAAAAAAGTCCTGCCAAATCAATATGATTGCTATTTACAATATGAATACATTAATGTAGGTACATTACTCATCTATAATTAATTGAGTACAAAATTCTGGGGTATTTTTGGTGAAAATAGGGTATTGGGCCTTGATTCAGGAACTAATCCCCCATTTATAACATTGTTCCTATGGGAAAATTGGTTCTGAGTTATGATGATTCGACTTAAGATGTGGTTTTCAGAAACCAAGTGTGTCATAAGTCCAAGGACCACCTGTACACATGTTCTGGAGTGGAGGAGAGGTGGGGGGTGCTTTAATTAGTGCAGGTCTCAGAGCCATTCTATTTAAAGAACTCACAGCATCATATATATTTAGCATCCTGAATTTCAAAATGACACTTTAACTAAAGCTCATTCAAAGAACTTTAGTTAAAGCACCCCCACCATTCTTTTGAAAAGCAGGGACACGTAATACATCTGATGCAGGGGTGTGCTAATATGCCCTCTGCAGCAGACTTGCAACAGACTCAATTAATTGAATCTGCTCCTATGCATGCTAATTAGCACATCAGAGCAGAGCTCCATCACATGTATTGTTCTCTCTGTAACTCCCTATGCTGGGACTAGGGGACTTGCAGGTGGTCTCTGCATCACTGTCAGGGCCTCTGAGGACAAAGAGTGATTCTACTCTAGCTGTGATGGCTAGAAAATGGTATTTAGAAGTCTGCTTTTGGGAACTCGCTTGTAGGTAAAGTAGATATGCATTAGAATAATGGTCCAGGGGGTATCGCAAGGGTTAATTGATTTCTAAAACCCTGTTTGTGACAATGTTTCCTTCAAGGCCCCTGAAGCAGACACACAAGCTGGGCCACATGCTGCACAGCTTAACGGGAAGGCTGCCTTGGGGTTACAGTGCACAATAAGCTGAATATGAGCCAACAGTGTGCCCTTGTTGCCAAGAAAGCTAATGGCATACTAGGCTGCATTGGTAGGAGTGTTGCCATCAGGTCAAGGGAAGTAATTATTCCTCTCTATTCAGCACTGGTGATTCCACATCTGGAGTACTATGTTCAGTTTTGGGGCCCCCACTAAAGAAAAGATGTGGATAAATTGGAGAGAGTCCCAGTGGATGGCAGAAAAAATGGTTCAGGGGCTGGGGCATATGACTTATGAGGAAAGGCTGAGGGAACTGGGCTTATTTAGTCTAAAGAAGAGAAGACAGAGGGGATTTAATAGCAGCCTTCAACTACCTGAAGGGGGGTTCAAAAGAGGATGGAGCTAGACTGTTCTCAGTGGTGGCAGATGACAAAACAAAGAGCAATGGTTTCACATTGCAGAACGGGTAGTTTAGGTTAAATATTAGGAAGAATTTTGTCACTAGAAAGGTAGTAACACTGGAAAAGGTTACCCAAAGAGGTTGTGGAATGTCCATCCTTTGAGGTTTTTAAGTCCCAACTACACAAAGCCTTGGCTTGGATGATGTGGTTGGAGATGGTCCTGCTTTGAGCAGGGGGTTGGTATAGATGATTTCCTAAGGTCCCTTCCAATCCTAATTTTCTGTGATTCTATAAATTGGGTCTTCATCCATTTGGCTTTGGACCTCTCCTAATCTCCAGGAGTTCTCAAAAATGATGGCCAGCAGCTCTATGATCTCATCAGCAAGCTCCCTCAGACCCTTTGGTGCATCCCATCCAGCCCCATGGACCTGTACTCATGCAGCTTTTTTATATAGCCCCTACTGATTTGTTCAGTTAGATAAATGGACTGTTTTCTCTGTTCTGCTGACCAACCTAGCCACAGCATCTGCAAATATTCACATTAGGATACATCACTCAAGGACAAGCTTCAGGCCTGCTTTTGTCACTTTACCATTCTCAAAGGGACTATGGCTAAGTATGGCAGCAGCATACCCATAGCTCATGTCACACAGGCCTACATACAGCCTACAGTGTGGTAGTACCTGATGCATGACCCACACAGTCATGCCTTTGCCATGCCACATGTGAATGATACGGGGTGTGATTGTGGCATGCAGTATCAGATCCAATCAAGCCTTAATGCAAGTGCAGAAGAATTCTGGAGGATTCTAGCCATGTGAGTTGCTACACATTCAATTAACAGCATTATAAGAATGAGGCACAAAGTTATTACATTTTTTTGTAAAATAACTTTGTGGCTCATTTTAATCATGCCATTAATTGATTGACTGTATAGATGGGTCATAACTTAAGATGTGATTAATGAGTTACAACTTTAAATAATAATTTTGTACCTAAAATTATTACTTGTAAAAAGCATTGCATGAGGAAAGAGAGGAAGAAAGGGACAGTCATCATCCCAACTTCCCATGGCACTAAGCAGCTCTGGGAACAGTATGCCAGGAATGTTGCGGTACTTCCAGAGCAGCTTAAATCTCTGGATTAGTGGGGGGAGCCTCCTGAACAGTACTTTTGACCCTGGAGTGGGACACAGTGATGGCAGCAGCAGGCAGTTGGAGCAGCAGGCTGAATTGCCTCCAGTCAAGGGACAGCCAGAGGCTGCAGCCAAGTAGTTCACCCAGACAAAGCAGTAGGGTGCTTGGAGGAGCACCATCCTACCACCAGGACAATTGGCTGATCTGGGCACCAGCACTTGCAGCCAAACTGGAGACACCAGGACCAATTTCAGGTCAGAGGGTCCCTGGGTGGAGGAGGACCAAACAAGGTCAGAGTGCTGAGCCTGAACAGGCCCCTTAGACAGCATTATCAGACTCAGGGGTAAGGGGAGATTTTGGGGTCTCTGCATTTCCCCAAGCTCCAAGATCTGTACTAGGGCATGGGGTTACAGGAGGCCTCAGAATTTATGACTGGGCCCTTCAAATAAGGACTGGTGGGCAATAAAGCCTTACAGGACTGCCACAGGGATTTTACACAACATTCCCAGAGCAGTAAAATGCACAGCTCAGAAGATCCCAGATTGGAAAGAAATTCAGAATCGATGCCAGTGTGGTAAGCTGACATTGGGCATTCCCCATGGTGCATTGTTGGATTTTGGAGCATTTGGGCTCAGGACTGGGATTTAAGGCTTGAGCTGTTTAATTGGCAACAGCTGAGACTCAACAGGAACCAAGTTATAATTGGATCAAGGATAGACAAGTAGACAGTTGCTACCACAGTGGCTATAGAGACTACAGGCCATTAGAGACATCAGAGAGTCCAGACAATATCCATCTCCACTGGAGTCTGGATGTGGTTAGGATGGGGTAAAGGGGAGGTTTTTGGAGCCCCATGAAGAGAACAAGGGAAGAGCTGGAAGGTTGCGTGCGAGAGGGAAGGCAGAAGCCTCCCAGCATGGCCCAGACCCCTGACCAACGTGCCCTAGCACTTACCTTAGGAGCCAGGATAAGTGGCAGCTGGGAGGAGATGCAGGCACATGCTCAGCAGTCCCACAGCTGCCTGAGCCTGTGTATCAGTGAAGGCTGGGGGTGTGGCTTCTGAGTAGCATGGGCTGCTCAAAAGGCAGCTGGGGAACCAGCTGAGCTGGCGCTGGGAAGCTGGGAGCGGAACGCCAGTGGGAAGGCACCGGCTGTGGAGCCGGTGGCTCCAACTCCAGGCAGCTCAAGAAGGAGCCAGGCATCTGCCAGAGGACCCTGACCAGCGAGGCAGAGAGCAGCCTTGGGGACCAACAGCAGCAAGGGAGCCTCACAGAGGGGTAACAACCACAAGGGGTGCCGTTAGGCAACAGCAAGGCTCCGACCAGGGGTTTGGGCACCATGTCTCAGGATGGCTTCTCAAGCCTGCAGGTGTCCCAAGACAGCCCTGGAATAGGCAGAGAACAGAGGATCGTGAGCCTCCAGAAGAGGGAAGTAGGTGATGCTAGCTGGAAGGACCAGGACAACTGAACCACAGGTCAGTCAGGCCCCAAGGAGGTGACACCACAAGAACTGGTCGAGGCTGGGCACAGGATCGTTGCCTGTACTCTTGCCTACTAAGAGAAAGGGGACAGACGAGTCTCCCCAAGGGATTGAGGGCCCTGAGAGAGGGAATCTTGGGAGCCCCACCAGTATGAGCCTGTTGTTTTCAGCTTTAAGTTACAGTTTTGTCCCAGACGGGTCAGGTTTATTTTCCCAGAAGAGGGGAAGCTGGCCCAGAGACAAGGGCCGGACCACTGAGGATTGACAGCCAGGAAGGCCCGTCCCTTCCAGAATGGACAGTGAGGGAAGACCTCCAGGGAGCAGCATGTACCCAGGCCAAGCACTTCATAAAGCTGGAGTAAAGGGGAGGTTTGGAGCCCCACAAAGACACCCCCCAGGGCTGAGACTCCCCTCAGGTCACCAACAGGGAACTCCCTCCCCAACAACAACATCAACGATGTGGCAGGTGAAAAAGGGTAGTGCCCAGACCATCTAGATGGCACTGAAACTGGGTCCCACCCTGACATCATTAGGGGTAAGGCACCAACAAAGAGGGCACCAAAGCCCTACAACACCTACCAGCAACATCACATATGGGGAAATGCCTCCTGTATCTTACAGCAAAGTCATGGCAGGAAAGAAATATTTTAGTATGAATTTTTGCATATTAGTTACCATGTTTAAATGATAATAATATTGAACTGATCAACCTCTATAATTGTATGAACAACTAAAACTCTATTTTGTGCTTGTTCCCTGCTTGACATGAGTAGATGAACTTCGTATGCCCTGTGTATGTGAGTGTCTGTGTGAGAGGGGGAATGGTGAAAGAATGGTAACTATTTGCATGAAAACAGAAGAAGATTTAACTGATTGTGTAAGCAACAAGGTGCCAATGTATAAGTTACCAGACAGTAAACTAATTAAGCTAATTAATGGATGGCTGAAGAGTTCATCTGTGATCAGGTACAAAGAAAAAGGAATTTTGCATATCTTACTATTTGAACTACACAATACTTTAAGGGAAAAATACCAACTACAATGCTTCAAAGACACAATGCTTCATGGCAAAGATCAAGACTGAACTACCAACTCTGAGATAACCAACTTTAGTGGAACGACCCCAAGTTGAGAAAACCAGAAGAAACAACCTCTTATTAAAGACTGAGCATGGAACAACCCCAGTGCTGAACAAGGCCTTGAAACCCCTAAAAAAGTGAGAGGCAGACAAGCCATGATGGGGAATTCACTCTCTTCAACTTCATGGAGCACAGGCATGCATGCCTGTATTACCCCGCTCATATCCTCAATAAGCCTGGACCCGGCCATCCAGTGCTAATACTGAGTAACATTTGCTGGTAACTATAATATCTTACTGCAGTGGTTTTGTCTGTATGTCTATTTGTATGTCTGCTTGTGTATGTCTGCTTGTAGGACCGGTGTGTCCAAGCTTATGCATCTGTTTCATGTAATCAATAAACACAGCATTTTGCCTTATCCCCCCTTTTTAAGATCTCGTTCTTAATTTGAACTGTTGGCAATTTTTAGTAACAATATAACATCAGGTAGGAAGACTGAACAGCCTGTTGCCAACAGTAGGGCAGAAATCCCTGGGTAAGGGGGTCTCAAACCATATAATACCTACAACCAATACACAGTGACATTAACATATTATATAAAACAGGGACTTCACTAAAAGGCACTTAAGATTTTGGCTTGGGAAAAAGGTCCTTAAACTTTAAAAACAAATTTCTATCTAATCTTAGCATATTTTAAATAATAATTACTTCTATTTACACATTAATAATATAAGGAGGATCTGGTAACCTGTAAGCATGGATTGTCAAAACATTCTGAAGGTATTTATGTATTGGCAGGCAGCAGACAGCATGGCATTATAAACATTTAGGATAATTTTTATCTGAGGAGTGCACATCAAGTCTAGCCATATATGAGAGAGAGAGACACTGTTAACAATATAACATATTTTACTGTACATAGTTTTTGTTGTTGTTTTCTGCTACTGTTGTTTTTGGTATGAAGCATAATTGTCAACATAAGGGAGGATATTGGCATTCTTATTTGGGCTCAATCATAATGTTGGAACTTCAGAATAGATTGTTTTAATAGGTATATTTGTAGCTTATTATACCATACAACACTGAGCCAAAATCATTTAGCCACAGTATGCTAAGGAGAACTCAATTTATTCTAGAAAACTTTCTTTAAAATCTTGACTTCTGGTCATAGTCTGTTGTTGGAAATTTCTAGACTAATTGAATGATTCTTTGAATGAAAATTTAGTAAAATACAAGTTTTATTATGAGTTGAAGGAGTAAACCCTAAGAAACAGATTTTTTATTGCTTTAGTTTATAATTTGAATTTTAATAGAAATAAAAGCTGCTTAATGGATTCAATGCCATATACTAGATGATCTTTTCACACAATGCCAGATTTTCTTTTCATCTGACAAATGGATCAAATCCAAGCTTCTAACATGACTTCAAATGAACCAGGGATTGTCTTTCTGAAGACAAACACACAACAAAAAAACAAATTAGAAAAAAAAGGGGGGAGAAAAACCTCATTCTACCTGCAGATATGGCTCTTGAAGTACTTTGGATATATGGGTGAAAATTACAACTATGGTGGCTTATTACTAATCTAAAAGGGCCAAAGCCCTAGATGGTGATACAATAGATGTGATAGTGCTGCTGGATTGTTATTCAGAGGCACCGTCATGGGATGGGGGTCCTATGGGATGGCCATGATCTCCCCAAGGCCTCCTTACCATGCCAAGTTGGCCCAATGGGCACCCTCGATTCTCACCCGCCATGTTTTTGATTGAATGATTGATAGGGAGGCTGCCTTTCAGTCCTCTTGGACATGGTCTTGATTGACTCTCTGGACCCTGTGGGTTTCTGGACCCCTGATGGGTCCCGCTCCAAGATAGATGTCACAAAGGGGCTTCAGGGCACCCTAGCCTTATGGGCTAGGCGTGGCTCCAATCATCCCTTTACCATGCCCCAAGCCTCACAGATGGTACCAACGTTGTTCAGTCAGGGCCTTGTTGCAATTTGGCTCCCTCATCATCCCTGGGCTCTCCGTGGCCCTGCCTTGCTCGGTGCCTCCCTAGCACTTGGGCTCTCTATGGCCCTGCAAAGTGCTGCACCCTCTCTGGCACCTGGGGTCTGTGCACCCCACGGCCGTGCTCTCTCTGGCACTGAAATTGGTACACCCCACATGCCGTGCCCTCTCTGGCACCAGGATCCCCACATTGCCATGGGCCCACTATGAGACCTCCTCCATCCCCTAATAGCTTCACCCAAACCACTGGTCTTATACAACAATAAACAAAACACAAGCCCCTGGGCTGTAACATAAATTCAAGCTGCTTGGGTATAACCTCATTCAAATCCTACTGGGAAATGCTCTGTCCCTTAATAGTGTCAGAAGCTGCTTCTGCAGACAGACCTTTCCCCTTTGCTTGCTCTGGGAAAGCTCCTTCCCCCTTGGCTGCTGGCAGGGAACTGCCCTGCCTGGGCCAGGTCTTGGGGTTTATATGGGCCCAGAGCCTTGTCCCTTCCAGTCACCTGACCATGTGCAGGTGCAGGTACAGGCTAATTTACCCTCTGGCTTGTTGCCCTGGTAACTTGCACCTGGGCTTCTGTTTCTCTCTCTTTGGGCTTTTCCCCCAGGCAGTTTCCACCCTTCTAGGAATAGGGCACCTTTGTGCCCTGCGACAGGCACTAGCACTAGCTATTACACATGCAAATAATTGAGCTAATCCACAAGTACTGAGGCACATTGTTTAGTGGAAAAGTGGTTTGATGCAGGGGCTTCTATTTCAAAGGAGAAGGATTTTTTCTTGATTGCAAGTTAGTGATGTTTGTGAAAACATGGTTCAGTAGTTTGGTGGCTAGTTCAGTAGCAGATAAGCTTGTTTTTTGATAATTTAAATAGTGTGAGTAAAATCATTTTAATATAGTTCAAAAATTGTCATTAAAATTATAAAATAATAAGGCTAATTATATTAAATATTTTTTTAAAGCAAAGAGATGACTTGCCTTCCAATTATGTATTTATCGTGTGAGTCATTTGCTTCTGTTGTTGCTTTTTATCTGGGGAAAAAGGGTTTAATTTTAGGCAAAGGTATGTGACCATTACAAAAAAATTGACATCAGCAACAGAGGCCCCCTTTCTAGGAGAGTTTAGCACTGTTGGGAGTAGAATGAGATTAGAGAGAGACTTGTCTCTAAACTTGATTTTTAGGCTTTTTCTTGGACACAAACAAGAGAAAAATCATAACATGGAGTAGGGGCTGTTCATTATTATGTGTTCTGTCATGTTCTTTTTCTATATGATGACAAGTTTTTATACAGACCTTCCCGGGTTCTCCAGGAAGATATGCCAACCTCTCATATTACCCTAGTCAAACACCTGCCAGAAATTGATAGACAAGACACTGTCATGTTTCTGCTGTCAAGTTCAGTACACCACTGCTGTGTGGCATGTTAAAGGGCAAGTGAGGTATATTAAACTAATCCCTAGGTACATATCAGGAAAAAATACATTTTGTGCTACAACTTTTGCTAGCAAAGAAAAAAATGGAGTGATTGCTGAAATTCTTCAATCAAATATGAATTGTTAGAGCTATGGACCCAGGGGAGGCTGAGAAGTGAGCTTCAGCCCACATGAGCTTGTGCTATATTATATATGTTATTAAATGAACCAAAGTAGATATATATAAGATACTAATCTACCTGGCTGCCTGCTTGGCTTCAGACTAACATGGCTGACTATGTCTCTATCTGTCATTATAAATCTCAGGGTTGAAACAAATACTTTTTTCTTGCAATGAATGAAAAGAAGCATACTTAAAACAGATGTCCCCCATCAGAAAAGAAAAAGGAAATAATTATAACATAGAAAACTACAGGTCAATAGTAGATAATTTTCCATTTCTATTTCACTCCACACAATTCTTACAAGAATGATACAAATCAGAATTTACAGCACCTCTTTTGGCAGTTAGAGTTTTCCCTTTTATGTATCTAATGCCAATCTATCATGAAAAAATTGTCTGGAAAAGGGAAGAAATACTAAAAAAACCCAATTGTTTCTTATTTTTACTTACGAAAATGAAAATCAAATTATAAAACCAAGTAATACACTCTACGTCTCATATACATATGTATATATGAGGCGGAGAGTTTTGGTTTTATAATTACATATGCATGAGATGTAGAGTATATTAATTGTTTATGCATAACTGCATGGCAACTGCACATATATACATAACTGCATATCAAATGCTCTAGAAAAAATGTGAAAAATGGTACCTCTAAAAAAAATTGATACCTCTAAAATTAACATTAACTTTCTGGGCTACCTCTTCAAAGAGACTTATAGCAACAACCATTAGAAAAATATACACTAAGCTCTTGAAACATTGTTGAAAAACGAGTTTTATCCTTTGACTAATTAGTTAATATTTTTAAAATACTTTGACAGAAAAAGGGCTATCAATCAGTAAGTGTTAAGTATTATATGGATCATATAAACTATCCCTAAACAAATCTATGAAACTAGCACAGCTTATTTTCATTTTTTTTTCATTTATAGGCACAATCCTGCACTGCTAAAGCTTGCCAATCATTGAATTAAGCAAAGGGCAAATATGGGCTCTCCAGTAGAATCACTTTTGGGAGAAACTGCTAAACTTTCTCCAGACTCAGGAGGACTATGCATATCTGCAAGATAAAATATGAACTTTATTTTAACATTATTTTTACCCTGCACTTCACAGACATAGAGCATAATCAACTAACTGTGTGGAAGAAGAGTTTTGCCTTAAGAAACAAAATCTGTTTTATATGCAAAAATGTGTCCCATTTACATCAATGGAAAATTTTCTTGCATAGAGAATATAGAATTAGGCCTTCTGCAAGGTATGTCATTAGGCAAAGTAATGATTAAAGCCAAACTAGTGAATGTATTAACATGGTATAAGATTCACTAGTACGCTCAAACTTGGGTAAATAAAAGCAGTGTCAAATCTGGTTTATTAGAGCTTATATCAGAATGGTACCAACAAGCTGGACTGTATCAGTGAACATGGTGCACGACGAGTATAATAAATAGAATGAGGTAAAATGCAGACTCAATTTTAGAATACTAATAGTGGATCACTTTCACTTTCAGAATGGATTCTATTTTTATCTGTTTTACTTTTTTATTGATAGGATTCTTTGATGGCTTAGTTTAACACTCAGGAAAAAAATGTTATTCTTGCAGAATAAAAAAAGTCCATTGATGCATCCAAGTTGACCAATAGCTCTGTTCTTTGCCTTCACCTTTTCTCTCTCATTATCTTTGTTACTTCCTCCCCTAGGTAGCAAGCTATCCCAAAATAGCTGGCAGTAGGGCTCTTCCACTTACTGTTCTCTTGTACTTGTAAGAATACAGGTGCGTACAGACTATGTGTGTTTCATTTAGATTGATAGAATCAAGCTTAGTGCAATAGAAACCTCTAGGTGTCCTTTTACATATTGGTCTAAACATTGTGTGTGTAGTCTAAAGTTACACCTTGTCAGATGAGTTTCCCTGTCATTACGTATTAGCCCACTCTCCTCTGGCACTCCCTACCTTCAAGGAGATGCTTTGCTTTGCACCTCCAGCCACACGCAGCCAACACCCTTCCCCAGGCTTGCCTTGCACTCTGGGCCTAAAGGACATGCAGAGGGATGAAGTAGATGTTCCCCCTCCACATGACAAAGACCTCATGACACCCTACACCCACAAGACCCCACAACCCTATTCCAAAGCACCCCTAGACCCACATACAAACCTGAACATATACACATATATCAAAAGATCCTCATGCCTCAGGCACAGACCAAAGTGCCAGGACCCCATGATTCAGATATAGACCTAACACTCACAATGACAGATCCAGGCCTAAGCCCCCCAAGAACCTAGGGACCCTGGCATGGACCTAACCTCAGTATACAGAAATGGGTGCCAGCATTTCCAACCCAAAGCAGGGGGCAGATGGTTGCTAATTGGCCAGCAGTAAGGATGACCTACCCAATTTAGGGCTTACCTGAGTGTGTATGGTCCAGCCACTGCCAGTAGACCTCTAAGCAGTGTTGGCTTGATGCATGGGTGAATGGGTGTTGTCAGTAGATAGAAACCCCCAGAGCAGTTGAGGCTTAGGGTGCATAGATATTTGCACTGGAGCCAGGAAGTGGATGCCCCAGAAAAATATGAGGTTGGGAGGGGGGTGGCCAATTTCACTGGGCTGGCAGATGGATGCCCCATGAAAATTTGGGGTTTGGGAAGGCATAGTCAGTGGAGCAGGAGCCAGCAAGTGGAAGGTGCAGGCCATAGCTATGCTAAGCTATAGTAAGCTACAGTGCTGAAAAGCAGTATGGGAGAAATGGGCCTACTGACAGCTAGACGACCCAGTAAAAAAGTAAAAAATAAAAATGCACTAATGAGCAGAAAGACACTGACAGTAGTATGAAAACATCAGCTAAAACAACTCAAGGGCAAATGTAAAAGTTAGCAATTACTAATGAGACAGAGATTACAAGTGCAGGTGCATAAGCAAGTAAAGGAAAAATAAACAAGTAAAGCTGAACATCTTGACAGAGAGAGAGATTAAAGTTGGCATGAGAGAGGAGGGCATGCAAATATAAACACAGGGGTTTAGAGACCTGTCTCTCGTAAACATGTAGGGGAACATAAATATCTTATGTTGACTCTACTGTTCAAGAACAAACTTCACTCAGTTGGATTGATTGTTAATCAGACCAACTACTGTGCTGTCTGATAACAATAAATCTTTCAGAGATTCCAGTATCCGAGTTGTGTTTCTGCATTGCCTTCAGGATCTGGAAGATGGCTTGCTAACGCTGGCTTTCCAGAATATACAGACTCCAGCAGTGTGTATATCAAAAGTGGCAACAATCAGATACCACCTGAGATAACACACACCTCAGAACAACAGATGCCCCAGAAAATTTGGGGCTTGGGGTAATGCAGCCAATTGATATGGGACCAGAAGATAGATTCCCATGATAGCTGGAAGGGTGGCGAGTCATCTTGAGGTAAAAGCCCCTGGAAAGTCCAGTGTCCAGGGGGTATGGACAGTATAGCTAGAGTCACTCTGGAATAGGGGGACACAACCACCCAGATCTAAACTCAGTTGGAGTGGGAGGCAGAGCCATGCACCAAGACCCACACCAATGCAACCCTATGTATAGATCCTCCCCACCTGGTCACATCCAATGGCATTACCAAGCACAATGGCAGAGACCACCCTGTCTTTCTTCAGTACCAATAGCTGGTTGCACACCTGGACCATTGGGATAAGGGATTTTGTCACCATCTGAGGTGAAAAGCAGACCCTGGGGCACCTCCACAATAGGCATTGCAATAAGGAGGTATTCCAGTGGATTTCTGAAGACATGAGAGTATAGGGATGCAGCTGGGACTGGATGCAGTGCAGGCCCAAACTGTGCATGAGTTTCTATACTTAAACATAGTACAAGCAGTTGCTGGATTGATAGGGTGGTGCTATATATGCCTGGTCAATTCATTAGCCAGTGGGGGGAGGGGCAAGATTCACCTCACTTGGAACTGAACAATTGGGGCAGCTCTTAGTTGCAGGGGGGAGGGGGTGTTAATTAGGCACTAATTAAGTCTGGGTCCAACACTATGGGATGACTGCTGGACTGTTTGCCTGACTGCTGGGCCATCTGGAAGAACCTCCTGCTGTGGAGACCATGAGCCTGGACAGCTTTGCTTTGTTTTGCTTCACTTCCCAGAAGTCAAGACCCGTCCCATAAAATTATGCTTATCCTCAGCATTAATCTTTCACTAGCTGTTCTTTTTCAGTTAATAAACTTCTGACATTGGTTTGAATGACTGAAGGGTCCATTTAAATTATTTTCACCCTTCCACCTCACGTGAAGGTTGTTAACAACACCTTTATCTGAATGCCTAGAAGGGCCCTAATTCATAGAGGTTAGTTTTAGAAATAAGGCTAAGTCATTCACCATCACCTAAGCAATTAGTTTTAATTAACATTAATATGTAATAATTATGGATTGGTTCATACTAATTAATTCTAAAAAAGAATAACTTTTGAGGTGGAAATACAATTCAAATGAGTTTTTATTGGGTTAACTCCTCACCACCACCAAAACATATTTGTTAAGTGTAAACTGAAATTCATTTAGTGTATTACCATTATTTACTGTATTAAAATACAAAGGAAATACATTAGGAATACACAGGAAGTACATCTTTTGTGCTGTAATGTGAACCCATGATCCAACAAATAGCTTAACAGCTCTGTATTCACACACAATTCTATATTCAATGAGATTCTCCCTGGGTACCAACATTCATTTTGACGTGATCCTGATGATAAAGAATTTTCCATTTTATAAACATACATTATTTAACCTGATAGTCTACGACATTGAAGTATTAACAGATTATTTAATCAATAGAATTCATCATTCTGTTAGAAATAGAAATAATATATAAAATAATAATGTTCAATTAATGCAGGATGTTTATTGTAATAACATTCATCACAGTGTACCAATTAGTTATAAAACTACATGTCATAATTATTAATATAAGATTTGCACTGCAATTCAGCATTGATTAACTGGGCTATCATTTTAAAGTGCTGCAGAAATTATACGAAGTAGCTGTCTGTTGCTTTCAGCTGGATCTAATTTATGTTCATTATAGCTTCCAAAGATATGTTTTAGCTACATATGTAAATGCTATGATCATCCGTTATTTAATAAAATGAAATAACACTTTTGGCTGTGAAAAAGTTTAGTAAATATGAAATTCAAAGTACTTATAATTACAGCTCAGTGTTCAAAATTTGTGTATGTCCATATATAAAAAGAATTGCATGTATAACAAGAATTTCAGGTACCTTTAAAGCTCCTTTTCCCTAAAAATAAACTCAAAAAAATCAAATCTTTCTGTTTCAGCTTAATAAAAACATTTCATGCACAAACGGAGATTTCCATTGCTCATCCACATGATATATAATCTCCTACAAGGACCTTGAAGAAAAATATTCACACAGCACTGCACACACTTGGGCCTTTCTCAAACACTGATGCAGGTCAGTGAGCTCTCTCAATAGATTAAGGGCAAGTTGGAGCAAAGTCCGGCAAAAGGTGTTTTTTAGGGGCCAGCACTACAGCAAAAAATGGTAGCACAAATTTGTGCCACTACTATTTGTGCTGCCACAGGTGCGTGCCTCTGCTCATGCGGACACGGTCTATACGTTGGCAACTGGTGCCCCACTCTCCCACCTTTACTTACACTACTGCATATTATTATTGCAAAGAAGGCAAACAGCTGTGGACATGATTATACAGAAATGTTCTGTCAAACTTTTTTCAAATAAGCAGTAGTATATATCTGTTTGATTAGCAGACACAAAACTGCATATGTGTTATGGCACTTAGAATTAGAATCAATGTTAGCCATCATCGGCAATTCTTCTGAGTCAAGGATGATTGTCTTCCATGATTGTTTTATCTCTAGGTCCAAAGATGGCTGACAAGGCCAATCCAGAATCAACAGGTTCTATAGCAGCTTGGCCATGTGTTTACTTGCAGCATAGCCCATTTCCCAAAGTTCTGTGTTTCAATATTCAGATACGAAGTCTGACATTGTTATAGGCATAGCTGAGTGAATACAGTTAATGCATAATGGTATTTTCCCTACTAATTGTTTTACAGCTCCGACTCAGTTAATTCCATCGGAATCCTTTAGAGTAACTACCGGGAAAGTAAATTTACTCACTTATTCCACCTGTATGAGTATCTCTTTCCCACATTGAAAGATAGAGTTCATGGAATTTAGGCATGGAGTATCTTTAAAGATCATCTATTCCAATTCTCAAAATAATTAAATCCTTCACCTTCCAGATTTCTTTTTGCTACTCGTATTTGTTATTGCTAGTTCAAATCAATTCTGTGGAATATAAATGTACCTAGATAAGTTGAATTTATCACTGAAATGTTTTATGCATAGGACTATTGTTCCAGATATCAGGAATAAAGTAATTTAAAACAAAAATCTTTAGTTCTTATTACCTCTGTAAAAACTCTGCTTTAAATTTAGAAGTAGAGAGATATATGCAATGCCTTCAGCATACAGCTCTGTAGTATAACTTACCACCTTTTAGCACTGAGGACAGATTCTATTCTGTTTTCATGAAGTAATCTTTTGACAGGTAATAGTCCATTGAATGGGTAGCAAAGGCGGTGGCAGAGGTAGCATGATTTTCATAATGGACTTGAAAAAAACTACAGAGAAAGAGATAAATTGTTGAAATGGTTCATTTCACTGTTTGGACAAAAGTTGCATGCAAGATATAATATAATTTGTCCAGGAAAGGAGGAGGAAATTGGCTCAAGCTTTCTGGGTAGAACCTGATCCTCTATCAAAATTATTGAAAAGATTAATAAATTTTGATTGATTATATAATTTTTATTGAAATCCATATTCTAGCAAGCATATTTTCTTACTACCTAATTTTTGTGCTTTGTGAAGATATCTAACAAATTGGTTTCACTGTTAAGTGAGATCAATTTAAAATCATCTTTCAGATATGTTATACTGAATTAAAAAAATACTGGCTGGCTCAAAAATCACTACACCGTAGAAACAATCTGGTGTTCAGCTCAGGATGCTAAATTATATAACAAAGAAATCTATGACAAATATCAAATGGGAAAAAAATCCAATTTTTATACATCCCAGAAAGTGAGAGATCTATTAAAAATATTTTAGAAATAAAACTTAAGAATTAGCAATCTGAAAATATCATATGCAAGGTAAGATTCAATATTAATATAATTCCTCTAACTATATTAGAATTAACCTTATTTAAGATCATGCTAACCCATCAGAAAGCTGTTCTAGATTTTTTAAATATCTGTATGTATTTATACATACAGAAATGCAAGTATAGTTCACAGTATTGCCACATAATACACATTTTGAATGCTTCAGAATAAAGTTATGTAAAATATTCAATTACTGTTAAATTGTGGGTGTCATATTGATTGTAAATCCATTACTTGGAGACTAATTAAACATTCAGGAAAAAGACATGTTCTGACAGCAGATCTTCAGTATGAGCAAGGCGGCCTCTCAATTTACTTTGTCAAAAAGTACACATCTGACCTTCTAATTATCTATCATCTATGATAGATAATTGAGAAAGAATGTGGCAACTAAAGTATGTTTTAAAAGTTTCCATTTAGAAACTGTTTAAACAAGAAATTATCTTGCAATCTCAGTATTTGCAATTTGTGAATTCTCCCTTTAAGATGAGATTGAAAATTTTGATCTCACTCTTGACACTCAGAGTAGTTTAATATCTGTCTTTTTTCCTGCTCCATTTTTATTTTTTAATTCAAGCCATGAATTTAACCACCTTCCACCTCCCAGCATACACACTTTTTCTCTGTCTTTGTTCAAGCCCCTTAAATTTTTAGCACCATCTCGCTTTGTCATTGTTGGTGGTAGTCTCTCAAGACAAGGATGACAGTCTTCCAATAGATAGGGAAGTCATTGGTGAGTCCAGAGATGACAGAAGAAGCTGACTGACAGAAGAATCGAATCAGCGACTGAAGCTTCACACAGCCCACATAGAAGGAATGCTCAATATTTTCCAAGGACTGTCCTCAAATTATAATATGTGCAGGAGAATCTGCTTTGTTTGGCATAGATTGGTAAAGTATCTTTGCTTTTGTGAGGTTGACAGTTTACATGAGATGTTGATTGCATAGTAGCCTGAAACTACTGTGCAATAGTGTTGTGTGGCAGAAAGTGGGACACAACACTACTGCACAGTAGTCTTGGGTTACCACATAGTCAGCATCACAAAAAAGCCATTTGTTGGCATTACTGTGCAGTAATGTGGGTTACTGCTTAGTCATTTAGTATTTGTATAAGCAAGTATATAGAAGTACTAAATCACAGCACAGTAACAACTGTGCAATCAGTGTCTTATGTAGGTGCGGTCAGCGAATCCAAACATTTCATACACTGCGCAAAAGCAGCTGAGAGTGACCTGGAGATCTTCAACTGAATGGGAACACATGACATAGTCATCAACCTATTGAAAATCAGTCATGTAGGTGTTGCTTATCTTGGATTTGGAACAACCAGCTGACTTTAAAAATATTCCTGTCTATGTGATACTAATGTTAAAGAGGTCTGTTTCTGAGCCACTGCTTAGGATGGTTGCTGTCATGTCATCATAAAGAAGCCTGATGATGGTAAGAAAATTTCACAGGCATCAAAATCTCATTTGGATCTTTCATGGGGACCCCCTGTTGATTGAATCAAAAGCCAGTCAAATAAATGAAGACCATGTAAAGATCTTGTGTTGCTCGTGGTACTTGTCCTGCAGCTATCCAACTACTAGGGTCATGTCTATTATACTGCCAGACAGTCTGAAACCATGTTGGCATTCATATAAAATATCCTTAGCAAGAACAGTGAGTCTATTGTAGAGAATACAGGCAAAGAATCTTCCCAGCTATGGACAAGAGTTGCCACAATAATTGCTACAATCCAGTCTATCTCTTTTCTTGAATATGATTAGGATTCTATCACCTCTCAAGTTACTGGGAACCTGTTCATGTTTCAAGAGTTTCAGCTAGTTGTCTTTCAATTAGTATTCTATCAGTAACACAATCTTTGTTATTTTTCATCTGCTCAATGGCTTTCAAAGTTGGTGGGTCTGCAAGGTAGTCTTTAATGGGGTGATGTGGAATGGCTTTGATGGCCACTGTAACTCCCAAGTCCTTCTCTGCAGTACTGCAACTTAGCAAGTCATTCTCCAGTCTGTATGTGTACACATGGTTATTGCATCCCAAGTGTAGGACTTTGCACTTATCCTTGTTGAAAGTCTTCTGATTGATTATGGGTCATTTCTATAGCCTATCTAGGTAATTCTGCGTCCTAGCTCTGCCTTCCAGAGGATCTGCAGTTCCACCCAACTTGGTATCTTCTGCAAATTCATTATGTGTTCACTCGATCCCATCATTCAAGTCATTAATGAATATGTTGAACAATATTTGACCAAGGACAGAGCACTGGGGATCCCTACTTGATGCCTCCTCCCAACTAGACATTGAGCCATTGAAGACTACTCACTATTATGATCCAATCAGTTTTGTATCCACCTTACAGTACTTTCTTCTAGTCTGCATTTCCTTAGCTTCCTAATTAAAATGTCACAGGAGATAGTGTCAAAGCCTTGCTAAAGTCAAGTTATACAATGTTCACTGTTCTCCCCACATCCACAGAGTCTGCCACTTTACCATAGAAGGAAATCACATTGGTCAGACATGACTTTCTCTTCATGGATCCATTCTGACTGTTCCTGATTACCTTGTTCTCCTCTAGGTTTCATAGATTACATAGACATTAGGGCTAGAAGGGACCTCGGAAGATCATTGAGTCCAGCCCCCAACCCAAAGGGCAGGAAATCAGCTGGGGTCATAGGATCCCAACAAGATAAGCATCCGATTTGCTCTTGAAGGTGTTTAATGTAGGTGCTTGAACCATCTCCGATGGCAAGCTGTTCCAGACCTTGGGGGCTCGGACAGTAAAGAAATTCTTCCTTATGTCCAG
>NW_017729033.1:55377661-55397623 GCF_001723915.1 Gavialis gangeticus | reverse complement strand
TCTCTGGCCTCTCTCAAGCTTCTCCACATCCTTTTCGAATTGTGGAGCCCAAAACTGGATGCAGTATCCCAGCTGTGGCTTCACCCAGGCTGAGAACAAGGGGAGAATGACATCTCAGGATTTGCTTGAGAAGCATGTATGAATGCAAGCCAACATTTTGGTCACTTTACTAGCAGACTCATGTTCATCTTGTGGTCAGTGATGACCCCCAAGTCTCTTTCTTCCGTAGTGCTAGCCAGCATAGCACTGCCAAGCCTATAAGGATGCTGCAGGTTTTTATTCCCAAGGTGGAGAATCTTGCATTTTTCGGTGTTAAACACCATCAGGTTCTTTTCCGCCCATTTGCTGAGCCTGTCCGGGTCAGCCTGGATCAGTCGCCTATCTTCTAGTGTGGATACTTTGCCCCAAAGTTTGGTGTCATCTGCGAACTAGGCCAGTCTGCTTCTAGCTCCTATATCTACATCATTAATGAAGATGTTGAACAATATGGGTCCAAGGACAGAGGCTTGGGGGACCCCACTGGTCACAGGACACCATGATGAGTGACTTCCATCAACTACTACCCTCTGGGTCTGACGATGGAGCCAGTTTCCCAGCCAGCGGATCGTGGTGGACCCAAGGCCAAAATTGGCCAGTTTCGCCAAGAGGTGATCATGGGACACCAGACTGAAGGCTTTTTTTGAAGTCAAGATATATGACATCAATCTCTTCTCCCTTGTCTAGGTGATAGGTCACCTGGTCGTAGAAGGAAATGAGATTGGTGATTCACAATAGGGCCTGCTTTATGATTTTCCAGATATAGAGGTCAAGCTGACTGGTCTGTAGTTTCCCAGCTCCTCCTTTTTCCCATTCTTAAAGATGGAGCACTATGGTTTCCAGTCATCCAGGACTTCATCTTACCTCCATGAGTTCACAAAAAAATATGTAGTGGTTCTAAAATCACCTCACCCAATTCTTTGAGTACAGTAAGGTTTATTCTGATACTGCCAACTTGAAAGAATCTAGCTACCATAAGTAACATCTCAGCTTTTCTAAGTAGCCTGTTCTCCAAGCTATTTTTCTCCTTCCCTATCTCTGCTGCCAACTACACTTATTAGCTGTTATCCTCTCTTAATTGTGAAGACTGAAGTAAAAAGGCATTAAATACTTCAGCTGTCTCTGTATCATTTTTGACTTCTATGATGTCTGCATTCTGTAATGGACCTATAAAATGACTGGTGTTCCTCTTACTTCTGACATACCTCTAGAATCCTTTTTGTCTTTTGTCTTTTATGTCCCTTGCCAGCTGCACCTCAAATTGTACATTGACATTCCTAATTTTCTCCCTTCATGCCTGTACAATACTCCTACTTTTTTCCTAGTACTATGAACAAGTTTGCACTTTTTATAGGATTCCTTTTTGAATTTGAACGCCTTGAAGAGATTGCTGTCTAGTCAGGCTGGTCTCCTGTTGCACGTCTTAATTTTTTGTCTCATCCAGATAGCTTGCTCTTGTACTCTAAAGAGAGCTTACTTAAAGTACACACAAATCTCCTGAATTCCTTTTCCAGAGTTGCCTCCCAAGGGATCCTGCCCACAAGGTCCCTGAGTTAGTTGAAGTTTGTTTTATGAAGTCCAGTGTCCTTATTCTGGTGTTCTCCTTCCTTCCTCCCCTAAGGATTCTGAACACCTTTCTCAGGAGTGCCTCCGTTCCCCACCCCAATTTACTCCTCCCTTCCTCTATTCTTGGTATTTAAATAATCCTTTCTATTTAGTATCTCTATTTACTACCTACTGGGAATGTCTAAACATGCAATTAGGGTGGATCAATGATCTCCGTCACGTATTGTGCCAGTGTTTATTGCTCCCAGGCATGCTATTTTAACATGCGCCGGTGACCACAGCATGTTGAGCTGGGTCAGAGCAGCCCTAGCTGGCAGGAAGCCCAGGGAGTCAGCCTCCCAGCCCAGGGCTGCACCAGCCTGGCTCAACAAGCTTCAGAGGGACTGACTGGGGCACAATGAAGCTGTAGCATGGGATTAGCCATCAGGCAGCCCCCATACTGAAGCAGCCTAATGCCCCAGTGTCTACACATGTGCTTCTGTGGAGAAAAAAAATCCCTGCCATGGAGTTAATTAGTTTCCTGCAGCCTAATAGGGCTGTACATGTAGATGCAAGATATTTACTGTGGGGCTAATTAGTCTACTCCACAGTAAACATCTTGTATAGACATGCCCACTTTCACACATCTACATGCAAAATCCAAATCTATTCATCACATCTGACTAAGCTTAGCCTATAAAAACTCATGATTTTCTAAATAAGTTGGTCTATAAGGTGCCACAGTGCTTCTACCTGACTTTATTTGTTTGATGTCTGAGATGGGCCCCAGGGAAGTATGTTTTGCACCTTCCATTTAGGCATCACATTACCTAAAAATAGGCATCCGATCCCACTAAGCTGAATCAAGAAAATGTAATTAGGCAATTTAAGGCTTGTTTACACTGGCACTGTCTCCCAGTAGAAACAAGTTGATGTATATTCTGGCCATAAAAGCTTAAAGGCAGACTTGAAACCCAAATGTTTATTCTGAACAGGGACAGGCCTCAAACTACCTAATAAGAAATGGTGAGGACAGAGTTGTGCCTGGAATCCTCCTCCTCTCAGGAATGTGGCCATGGTTCAAAGGCAGATATTAGACATATCTATCCTTTCACCATGCCAAGTACCAACTACCCTTCAGAAGGGAGGTACCCAACTTAGTAGAGCTTGTTCTTTTCAAAACAGCAGTGATGCTAGTTTTTGTTCTCAGAATTATTAACATTTCATTTTAATCCAAGGACTGTCTAATGCAGAACACAGTTATTCAAGCAAGTGACAGTATGCTGCAGCATGTTGTAAAGTTCCACTTAGCCTCCCAACTTCTTCCTTGATTATAGTGCTTTTAAGTTGGGATTTTATGCAATAACTTCTAAGCAGATAAAAAACAACTTTGAATTGTAGACATTCAACTCAGAAATGTTGAGGATATCATGTGAAGCAAATGTCTCCAAAAGCATGTAATTTGTAATATCCCCAGACAGTTCATCTCTGTGGGTGTTTTATTACTTTCACATGTATTTTATCCAAAGCTTGTTGATTATAGATCAATCAGACTCCTGAAGCATTACAAGGTACAGCTACATTAAGTGCCTCTTTCCCCCAGGAGTATGATTATCTTATAATAAACATACCTCTTGGAGTCCTCTTCTTACTAATAGAAGAGTGTTTTATATATAAAGTAAATTACTTTCTTCACTGGAAACTGCCAGATACAGTTAGGATATTTCACATGAGACATTACCAGAGATTAATTTAGAACATTCATGCATCAGTCTAGTGAATTCAGAAGCTTTTCCAGCCCAGGCAGTTTTACTTTATGCTTTAAATGTTTAATCTGGTGGTAAACAATAAAACTACTTTTTCTCCTGGAAAGTGTACAGGTGACCATCTTATATGTACATGGCATGCCAGATTAATCCAGGAAGGCTTTTCATTTTATTAACAAGGCAAAGAATAGCCCCCTGGCCATGATATTTAACAGTCACCAGCTGTTAATCAGGCAAAATTCCCCTCTGGTGTAATCCCTTTCCCAACTGTGCCTATTGATCCTTCCCCCGCCTCTGACCCAATTGTTCTTCATGCTCACAACTCTGTAGCAACAAAGGAACAGGGCTATTCCTTGCCCCGTTACATATGACATTGGTAGTGGAGTAGGTGAATGAACTTTGCATGCCATATTCCATGTTGTTTGGTACACTGATGATGTGGTCTGTGTTGATGAGGGGGAGGGCAGCTGGTATCTGTATGTGCAGTAAGTTCTGGTGATTTGGTGAGAATAAGAGTTAGTTTGTTGCTGGTAAGATATCATTTGAGGTTGGGGAACTGCCTGATTATTTCACATTGTCCTCAGCAGATCAAGCCTGTAAGAGTAAAATTGTATTCCAGGGCTCCTAATGACCAAAGTTAATTCCTATTCCTAATTAATACATAGCCTTGATCTAGTTGCTTATCAGTCATCTTTATAGAGGAAATGTTCATTAATATTTATAAAACAATTTGAGATCTTTAATTTAGAGACACCCTATAAAACAAAGCAGAATTATTCTTACACATGGGCTCCTTAATAAAATGTAAACATTAAAAAATACGCTAAATATGAGAACCAGACTACATTGCTGTATTTATTTGCATACTACATGCATCTTTTCCCCAAAAAATAAACCTCCCAGAATAAAGGTGCATTCCCTAATTGAGGAAAGTGATTTTCTGCCTGGAATAGAAGCACCGTTCTTTGATTCCTTCTCCACCATGCATCAGCAGTGGCATTTCTATTTAGACAATTGATCAAGTCAGTTGACTTGATGGCTCATTGTTCTTCACTCCACAAATATGAATTATCATCTCTCCTTTTTAATTGCTGTGCTTTTCCACAAATCAAGCTAATTGCCTTCTCCTATTTTGTAGACCTGGAAACACTTTAGCTCTTTTAAAAAACAGATCTCCACCTATGGATACTGATTTTCAGCAGCAACTAGCCTTTCGGGGCACTTTTACATGGGGGTCTGCGAGGAAATTTGGTAGTCATATTGCTATAGATTTGTATAAACTACTAAAACAATTTGAGTTTTCAGTGATTTCTAATGAAAATTTGATTATTTCAGATCCCTAAGTCACAGAATAGAAGTGGGCTTTGACTGGTTTTCTCATTCACAGTTTGAATGTAAACAATACAATACTTTTCAAATACTTGTGCAGGGTTTAATTGCAGTTACAGTGAAAACATGGTTTTCTTTGGTGGAAACTCTCCGTACATAATGATTCATAATTCTCAGAAAACTAAATACAGCATCAATTCCTTATAGGTTTTTTGGGGAGGTTTCCCTTCCTTTTTTTTTTATATACACAAAGAAATATACTTTAATTAGTACTGGTTTTACATATGTTAGTATTAGTGTTTTCAGACTTTTTTGCAATCATATTGCTTTTGGGGAGCATTTTTATATGTTTCAATAGGACACTATTTCTGAGATGCAGTGGCTGAGTAATAGGCTTCCCCATAATAGAAGCTGAGACCTACCTCTGCAATATTCCCAAATTAATTGCTAATAAGAATGTATAGGGAACTGTATAATAGGAATCTGTAGGCACTTTAGTAAAAATATCATGTTATTTTCTCTATAAAAAATTGCACTGATACTTCAATTTGCATACAAATTACATTACATTGCTTCAAATTGGACTCATGTATGTTAAAAAATATACTAGTTGTGGGTGTGCTGTTTGATTTTCTTAAGTGGAGCAAATATGGAATTAAACATCAATCAGTAGATGTCAATAAATTCACAAAAGGAACTTGGTGAATCTGTAGAACATTACTTGATACTATTGTTTTATTCACAAATTGTATAACCTAGTTACTCCAATAATCTGCCGTGTATGCCTTATGTTCACCTATATAGCCGTGTTTAGCTGCTAGCTATTTTAGGAACCTCTGGGGACATGTTAGAGGGTTAGTTCAAGCAGTCATCAGAACCCTCTACTTTAGATTATACTTTGTCTAGTTGTCATCCATTGTCATTTTTTTTGACTGACTTTCAGAAATGGCTACAAATAAACATACTGTTCCTAACAGAAGTATTGCATATTTAACTTGATGTCAAAAAATAATTAAATAAGTCATTTTAACTGATGATATATAAAGCATGACACATATAGTTATTTTTTGACCTATAATGTTGTTATACCACTATATGATAACAGACTAAAAAAAATTCCCTTAGGCAAAACAGGACTGTAATATGCAACTAGATAAATTATACTATGAAGAAAAGGTATGAAGAAGGTTCCAAGATTTTTACATATAATATGTAAAATATGATCTTCTTTTGAAGCTGGATTGAAGCTGTTCCACACAGTGAATCACAAACAGATGTTGGTAATTAATGGATGTTGCTTCTTCAGTGATGATGAAAGAGCAAAATTCAAATGTGTTCATGTAGTTGTCATCATCACTTACAGGTGTTTGATGATTGCTGAATGCTTTCTCTAGCTTTAATCAGGTATATTATGTAGTGAAAATGTTTAAACCAAGAATTTATATGCTAAATGTTTATAAAATAATATTACAATTTTTCCTATGTATAATAATTTGCAAGATCTTGTGAGATGTTCTAGAACAATAAAAATCATAACTAAATTATGTGTTCTTCTAGATTCCATTTTTATTCTATGCCTATTTCCTACATCTCTGAGCACCTGCGTTCCCTCTAATACATTCTGAAAATTCCAGGCACATGTCAGTTGTTACGGTAGCAAATTAAAATGTTCAGACCTCACAAAATGAAAAATAACTTTTTCACAGATATAACAACTTGGCCCCATTGCGCTGCCTGTGTATTTTATGGCATAGAACTGGCAAAACTGATAAAGAGAACTCAAAGGCCAAAACTTTCAAAATGGATGTGCAAATACAGGTTTCTGTATCAATATTTAGGTACCTAAATAGCCTATTTTTCTTGAACGGCTGAGCAATTACAAGCTTCTGTTGCAGTTAGTGGTCCTGAGAAAAAAAAAAATGAGGACTGGCTTCTTGTAAGTCTTTTTTGAAAATCATCCCATTTATTAATTGCCTATATCTGACTTCAGAGGACTAAATCTGTGTAAGACACAAAATATGAATATACTAATCACAATTTTATACTATGTCATAATGTTCCAATAGCATTCTTAAATTTAAATTAAGGACTAAAATGAATCAATCTTGATTTTATACAATAAAATCTGACTATTTTTTCACACACTTTTGCCATTAAGCTGTTAATGTAAACACTTTGGGAGCAAACACTTGTTTTCAGGATCCAGATCAGGTTTAGGTGACTTAGTATAAGCTGCCTAAACCGGAGGTAGGATACTGTACATGCAGGTATTTGCCACTTGCTGGGAGGAGCCATGGCTAACTGGAGGTCAGTCAGTCAGATGGGAGGGGCTGGTGGGTCCATGGAGGACTGGCTGGTCTGTAGGGGTGATTGTGGTCAGGGAGGGTAGTTGGGGCAAAGGGGTGGGGGAATAGCCAGGTCAGGGTTGGGGGGAGGCTGCAAGTGAATGGGCTTTTCTAGCCCTGGGATGGTACAGTGAATGTGTACAGGATGGATTAACAATTGCTAGGTCGTGTTAACCCCAGGCTACTCTAATTTTAGATCAGGCCTACCGTTTTCATGGCAACCTAATCCCAGTGAATGCTTGCATGTTGGGACATTTAGATTGCCCTAACCAAGGTTAGGATAATCTAAATATAATCCTTGTATATATCCTTTGTGAAAGTTTTCATTGATGTAGTAAGTGTTAGATTCTGCCAGTAATATACAGGTAATAATAGATTGTACACACCCTCTTGACAAAATGGATTTTCTTCCTTGACATTCTTACTTCTAACAACAATCACCAGTATGCCTTACTATCCCCCCACTCCTCCCAATGCCCTCCCTCATAGATTTTTGTTTTCTTAATCTGGATTTTTCAGACTAGGTAACTTTTAAGATCAAGTAAAGGGAAGTCACAGAAAAATGTGAATATAAATAATATAGAAAAATGCAAGACTACTTTTGAACCATCATATCTGACTTGAAAAATTAAATGAAAAGCAAACTTCCCTGAATTTTAAGATCTATGAAACATAAAATAGCAGGATCTTTCAATGATACATCTACCAAAAATATCTGCTATTCTTGTAAATATGGTCAATAGTGAATTAAAAGAGGATGTTTTATTCTTCAATACAAATGCAGTTTTCAAAAATATCAAACTCCAATAATGGTATCTGAATTTTGAATTAGCATACATGTTGTTCAAAAAGAACATTTAGGAGGTACCCATTTTCACAGAGCCAGAGAAACTCCATTATGAAATTAGGACTTAAATGTAGTAGAAACAAGAGTAAAAATATACTGGCCAATTTCCTGATTTCACACATTTGTTGTTTGTTAATATTTATAAACATCTTCTCCTTTGTGTTATATAACTTTATACATATACTTTTTAATTTACATGGATATTTTCATATTTTTATGAAATATTTTTGTGTCAAATCTTTGTACTACATAATGATTTTTTTTTATTTGACTAAGCTTGATGCACACAATTTTGTAAAGGAAGTAAGAATTACACCTTTCCTGTAGTATCACAACCTGGTATCATATCCTGATATCATATAAGGGGCATCTTTGGCACTGGAGTTAGCAGCAGCAACAACAGAAACATCAGCAGGTTTCCTATGTAGAGCACTGCAGGCACCAGAGTTGATCTTTGGCAAAGAACATACTGGAGTGGTGTGGTTGACACAGATTGTCCATGAAAGGAAATTTTCTACATTTCCATTTGTTTTTTGTCAGTTGCTGGAAAAGTTCCATGCACAAACAGAACACTGGGAGTGAAAGTGGAGCACTGCAAGAAAATTACAGATGGACCAAGGCCAACATATGTCTGATTTCTGATGACTGGAGGAGCTATAGTGCTGGCAAACAGCCCTGTAGTTTTATATCAGAAATGTTATAGAGAGAAAGGATAAAGCCAGGATCACAACAATATTATAAAATTAATTTTCCAGCAACTCAGATTCCTTGAGAGCATTGCCTGTTTTGTTTCTTCTACTTGAACATTTTCTTTTAGGGACTCCTGTAGAAAGAAAAAGTGTCCTTTTGGATCATGTGGGCATCAGTTGGTATTGCCACATATTTTAAGCCAAATTCTGGTGGTTCTTCTGTTCTTTGCATTTTGTAAATAGATGAGGGCAGGAGAGCCATCACAGTAAATGCTACTGTTTTCTCCCTATGGTACTGTGAATTGCTTATTACTCATTTCCTTTTAGACATTTCAGAAATATTTAATTTGTTTATTTTATTAGGTATTTGAGGTCTATCAGTACTGTTTTTTGGGTTCTTGGACTCTCTCCTTGTGAGACTTTTGATTAGATTCTGGCCTCTGGGGGGTCAAGGGGAGATGTCGTTAAGTACAATGCACCCAAGATTTCACCTTTGTATATTAATCTGACTCTTATGCTATCCTTTTATTAGGGAATTCTGTTCCTTCTTTTATCATAGAACCTAGATGCAGAAATGACCCACTAATTCACCTAGTCAATCTACTGTGTAATAGACACTCCTAACCCTTGTTACTTACATGGAAATATACCCAGGAGATCTGGAGAGCTAAAAGCATGATAGGCAAAGCTGGAGAGAGCCATTGCAAGCCTGAATCAGCTGAGGGAGTTGCCCCAGAGCTCCAGGCTGCTGATTGTGATAATGAATGCCCCCCGTGCCCAGTGTCGGAATGAAAGTGCATGCAACTAGAAGGAAATGAAGCCCAGGGCTTTATAAACCCAGCCCCTGGGCTGGAGGCATATTCTGGACCAGATCCTTCAGGGGAGAGGAATTCCCTAGAAGGAAAGGCTAGGTTGATGGCCAGAAATCAAACACAGGTAGTAAGGCAACCCTGAGTGGCTGGTTGGCAGGGTTCTTGTTTTGGTTTCATGAGTGCCCTGAGGGAGGAGATTTATCCTTTAATTCATAAATAGATCATTTTGTTTAAGTTTGACCATAAGGCATGAGGTGGCTATTAAGGGAGTGGAGAGGCCACTGAATGGTACTTTGAGAGCGTCCAGGTAGTTATGGTTTGCAAGGGACATTAGCTTTGAAGACCCTAGACAGAGCAAACATGAGGCAATTTCACCTCATTGGGGGGGTTGGGATTCTCCTGAGGACATCAAGAAATGCTACGACAGGCCTGCCTGGAAGAGGTGAATGAAGGAGAGGTAGTTGAGAGCTCCTGGACCAAGCTGCTCAGATAAAATGTATTGTTGGTCAAGACCCCAGAAGAAACTGGGATTAAGGTACAGGCTGAGAGGACCATATTTTGGGTTATCCCTAGGCAGGCCTCCAAATATTAAAGGGAGAGAAGGCAATCTGAGAGGCCAGCCGGTGATTGCTGGCAGAGTTCCATCAAAGTGATTATGAATTAGGCCAGATAGGCTGCCAAATTATGAGAAGGATGGAGAAGTATGTCTGAGAAACTAAGAACAGCCTCCCAAATTATAGTAACATGTAACATCAAAGGTGTGGAAGATGGGAAGAATGGGGAAGTCACCAAGAGGTTGGAGGACCTAGCAGATAGAGCTGACCAGAATGGGATGTCACACCTGGTCAAAGCCCCAAACCTGCTAAAACCTACTGGAGAATATTTCACATTGCATATATGGTAGCATATTCATAGAATCATAGAAAATTTGGGTTGGAAGGAACCACAGGTGGTCATCTAGTTCAACCCCTTACTCAAAGTAGGACCACCCCCAACTAGATCATCCCACACAAAACTTTGTCTAGCTGGGTCTTAAAAACCTCCAAGAATGGAGATTCCACAACCTCTCTGGGTAACGTATGCCATTGTTTTCCTACCCTTCTTATGAGAGTTTTTCCTAATATCTAACCTCAACTTCCCTTTCTGGAACTTGACACCATTGCCCCTTGTTCTGTCATCTGCCACCAGTGAGAATAGTACCTTTAGGTATGTGAAGGCTGCTATTAAATCCCACTCCACCACCCCCTCAGTCTTTTTTTATGCAGACCAAATAAGCCCAGTTCCCTCAGCCTCTCCTTATATGTGCTCCAGCTCCCATCCAGTTTTGTTGCTCTCCACTGAACTCTCTCCAGTTTGTCTACATCCTTTCTATAATGGGAGGCCCAAAACCTGACACACTACTCCAGATGTGGTCTCGCCAGTGCCAAAGAGAGGGGAAGAATCTTTTCCGTCAATCTGCTGGCAATATTCCTATTAATGAAGCCCAGAATGCTGGTAATATTCTTTACAACAAGGTCCATCCTAAGTGCAGGACTTTGCACTTCCCCTTTTGAAGTGCAGTCCACTTTCATAAGTATGATGATGGAACTTATGTAACTTCCTACTGGACAAGGTGAATATCATCATCATCATTATCACCAGAACATTTTGCATCCTAAATTTTCACTTATTTTCATTCATAGTTATCATACCTTTCTGTTATCTACACTAATCCTTTCACAACCTTAATATTCACTTTTTTTTTTCAAACATGGAATAATAGCTGCTAAGACTTTTTGTTTGGTTGTTTGGTATTTTTGGAAGATTCAGCTTCATTTGGTTTCTTCCTAATCTCTTCTTTTAGAACTACCCCAGTATTCCATGACTTCAGAAAATAATGCAATGTTATTCTAAGGTCCCTGACAGACATTGCACTTAAGACACAATGAACCAGTTCATCACATCTAAAGTAGTGACCTGGCTACACAGTCATTCAGTTAATGATGTGATAAAATGAGGAATAAGCCACAAAGTTGTTACACAAGATCTGTGTAATAAATGTGTGGCTGCTTCTTGTAGACACTGGATTTATGATCTAGATACCTTGTTTTGGGTGGACCCAAAGCCCCAGACCAAATGCAGCCTTTTCATTTGATAATAGGTGAATTTTATTGCTACACAGTAGCAGATAATAGCAGATAAGAATAATGTGAATAATTCTATATTTACCAGTTTAAGGTACATCTGGCCAGTACAGAAGCTTCACTATGAGGTCCTCTGTTCAATGTTAGATGTCAGCAGCCTGGAGATCAAAGGCTGAGGCCTACCACATGCCCCCACCCCACCCTGGGGTGGCTGAGACAGGCTGGTGGTATGTCCTAAGTCCATGGTGGCCTCGTGTTTCCCTCTCAGGTACTCTTTGCTACTCTGAAATCCCTCCTTTTGAATTATTTCTCAATTCAAGCAAGCACTGAACCTTGCTAACCTCATCACCAGAAGCCAACTTCCTACAGCCCAAAACACACCAAATGGATCTAGGCCATGCCATGACAAAACATACAAAACTTGCCAACAATATCTCCAGTATGGAAATATCTTCACAATACAATACATATCTCTGGGAAATAAGGAGAAGGCTTTTTATTTGGTATGACCATATGTTCCATTCCCCCTGCAGGAGAGTTTTGAGCATGTAAAGCCACATGGAAATAGTTTGCTTTCTACTTCCAAAGAATTTCATCCACTTTATCCCATTACTATTTAATGCAAAATGCATAAAGAGGTTTGGGCCTGTTGGCCAAAAGCTAAGTTTCCCTGAAGCTGCTCTCTGTGCTGTGATTGAAAACAGTCTCTTGGGTGTCTCTACAGTAGCTGCTTCCATTTTTAGTAGGACACATTTGAGCAGCGGTGTGCTCTGGACATGTTGAGAACATGATAAACAGGTATCTCTGTTTTCCTAAAAGCTGTATGAGTATCTTAGAAGTCTTTGAGCAGAATAGGACCCAGGCCTAAATTTCTTAATTTTGCAACTTTCACTTTTCTTAAATCTGCTATTCTTTGCTATTTTTAGTATTACATTATGGTAATAAGAACCTTTCCACTTAAAAGGTCCTGAACTTCTGGGAAAGGAGAAATAATGATGTTCATGTGGGGAAAAGCAAGGTGTTTTAATAACTTGAAGGCCAGACTGAAACATTAGTTATATAGGAGCAGGACTGTCTAGCTGATGAGGAACAGGGGGAAAAGCTCTTTTCTTTGACATCATTATACCAGTTAAGTTACAAGTATTAAGGACCAACCAAATTTATGATGAAGATTTACAGTTTTTACTAGCAAAGTATATGGTCCTAAAAATATTTTCCTCATATAACATCTGTAGTTCTTGTTTTTCTGCTGATTTTGATTAAATGTTTATTAAATTATCATGCTTGAAACAATTCACTGACCTTTTACATTATTTTATTCTACAAATTCCTGTACTTGTAATCATGTTGGTACCCAGGGAATATTAGGTTTGACATTTTCGTGCAACTTTCTCCCGCCCCCCACAAAATTCTACAATTCCAAGTAACAAAACTCCAGGGAGCCTGCACTACTGTTGAATACATCCCCTTGTTATCCTCTGTGTTTAGTGTGAACAGTTTTGTGACACATTAACTCTTCTCATCTGTCTCAGCTGTTAAAAATTACTTAAAGAATATTAATCCTCAGTGAAAGTGTGCATGCATGCATATGTTTATACATAAATACACACTCACACATATATATAAATATATAAAATACATATATATGACCCCTATATTTTTAATATTTGTATGCTATGTATAACTTTTTGCATGCAAATATTTTTAAGAAAGTAGACATATATTTTTTCTATATATTACTATTCATAGTTGTATGATACAGAAATATAATTTTAACATGGTAGTAACTATCACATCAATCTAACAGATAATTCAAATGAATCCTGTCTCCATGGAGATAAGATTTCATGTTTGTTCTCATTTATCATTCAAAATCACACAAAAGATCGATCACATATCCACTTCCTTTTACTAGTAGGTACAGTCCTCTTCTGGGTATATCACCAAAAAAAAAATCAGAGGTGAACTCTCATGAACTAGGTGTTCTTGCCCCAAGTCCTCCCCACCACAACTCTCTCATATATACTTTGAAAGGAAACAGAAAACACAGTATGGGGCACAGTAAGCACACTGGAGGGCAGGGAGTGGATTCAGGAAGATTTAGACAGGTTGGGAATGTGGGCAGAACAGAGTAGGATGCAGTTTAAAAAATCAAAAGGTCCATGCCAGAAGCTCAGAAGTGCTAGAGCATGCCTTCTTGCTTGGCTAGAGCAGACAGCTTGGGCCAAGGACTGCCCACCCACCCTGCAGGGGGTGGGAGGGGGTTGGGGAGTTGTGGCACAGGTGGAAAGCATCCTGGGATGCTGAGAGACTGTGAGTTAACTTGAACCTGGAGGGGATCTGGGACAGGAGTTCAATATGCTGATTTAACCTAAATCAGTGCAATATGATACTACCTCAATCCAGGTTTATCTTAAGGCTTTTTTGGCCATTTTGAAAGCAGTTTGCATGCACTGAACTTTTGTTGTGTTACAGATTTGAAGTAGTTTCCAATCACTTATACTGGTTTATGTGTAATTTGTGCCTGTAGTCATAAGGAGAAGTTCAGTATTCTATATGGTTCCCTGAGGAGTAAAGACTTGTTTAGCTTTACTCTTATGATATGGAAATATGGAAGCTCTTCTGAGAGGAGCAGTCTAGTACAAATGATCCCAGGAACATATGAACTTAGGGAGAGGGTTGCTCTGATCATTTTTTTTTGTTTGTTTGAGTTACTTTTGCTAAACCTTAAGAAAGTGAATTTTGACTTTATTAAAAAAGTATCCTTTTGTAGTATCAGGCTACACATTACAATAAGACCACTTTAAGAGCACTTAAAATGAGAATGGTTGCCCTCAGGCCACTGAGGGAATGTAGGACCTGCAACTGGGTTAGAGGGTTGCTTTTCACTAAAGCCAGAAAGAGATCCAGGAGCAGACTCCATGACACAGTCCAAGGTCAGGATATGGGGGGTCAGATGCCAAGTACCAATCCAGGGGGCAATCCACAGGGTGAAGTCCAAAAGCAGAGCCAAACCAGGGTCAAGATCCAGGAAAGAGAACTGCAGGGAAATCCAAAGCCAAAATCTAGAAATAAGCTGAAAACCAGACTCAGAAACCAGGAGGCATGCCCCACAGACCTAGGGCCCCAGCTGCTGGGGAAAATGGTGGTCCCAGAATGCTTGCTGCTCCTGAACTACAAAGTTCATTAGCTGGGATCTGTTGCAGGTATGACTGATTTGGTACTTGGCTTAGGTTGGCCTGCCTGCTCAGAGTCTCTGAGAGCACTGGGCCCTGACTGATTTTCCTGATCAGCTTCCATGACAGTTCTGGGCCTAGGCTGGTTTAACTGATCAGTGTCCCTGATAGGTAGGGGCTTAAAGGCATGATCAGAGGGGCAATTTGAGGAATGGAAGGTGTAGGTGAAAATACAGGGGTCCAGGGGCTGATAGGGTAGGTGGTGATCTGGGAACTGATGAGAAACAGAGGGGATCATTTCTTGGTGAGGAGTGAAGGGAGTTGTTAGTGTGGCAGGACAGTGATCCAGGTGACATAGAGGGATCGAGGTGGTGGGGGTGACCTGGGATCAGAGAGTTCAATCTGAAGGTGCAGAGGGTGACCAAAATGGCATGGGGAAGGACTGCCCCCTCCCAGCAGTCTTGGCAGCTTCTAGCTGCACCCCTGGTTGTCAGCCCTTTAACAGTAGGTTGGAGCAGTGCATGTTTGAAAGAGTATAGACACTGAATATGTGACTGCTTTCAGAATGTGCTAACTTTAACACAGTCTAGCATTCCTTAGAGTTAGAACATGCTAATTGTAACATAAAGGCATGGGACAGACATTCTAAAAGCCCAAGCCTGAATTGAGTCAATCTTTGCAGGTTAAACCTGAAGAGCTTTAATACATTTGCAAGTGGATAGACATTCACTTTTGGATCAAGAAATGCAGGCCTGCAGTGGCTCAGGCTAGAAGCCAGGGGGTGCTAGAATGAGCCCTCCCTTTCCTTCTAAAGTGCTGAGCTAAGAGGCGGGGGGGAGGTGACCAGGGCCTGGCAGAATGCTCCTATTAGGGAGGGGTTTAAGCTCCCACCCTGCCTTCACAGTTCCCAGCTGGGGTGTGCCTGGAGGGGGAGAGAGAAGCAGCTCTCACCACGTTTTTCCCAGCTCACTGCCCAAGAGGCAGGAGTGTGCCAGACCCTGCCCCCCAGCTAGCGCTCTAAGGCAAAGGGGGAGGGAGGAGGACTACTTGTGTGGAATGCATGCATCTGTTGATGCTACTGAGCTTTTCAATCTCCATCTCCCTGCTTCTTCATACTGCCTGCAGCAAACTTCAAACAAGCCAGCAGGGAGCTGATAGAGATAACACAAAGTTTATCAGCCCATCAAGAAAAAAAAAACCTCTCTCATTAGTCCAAGATCTTCTTAAACAGCTTTTTCCAAAGAAGGAATAGAGGGACTATTACCAGCTGACCTGTTGATTAGCTCCAAAAAAGCCCTAAGTAGATACTGTTCTGTCTGGCTTTGTCTCAGTGAAATTGGAGACACACACATACAGACACCTCTCAGCATTAGCTAGCATGGGGGTGGCATGACCATGACCACATGCTGGCTAGGGTCCATGTGAAAGGGATCTGTACTGTGGGAGCAGGGGGGTGGGGGGAGCAGTGAGCAGCAAGTGAACAATGAGAAGCAAGGTTGGGGTGGGGCATGGGGAAGCCAGGCAGATGCTGCTTTGCCTGCAGTCTCCACCTCCTTCACAGCCAGTTGAAGCAGTGATAGTGCTCAAGCTAGGGAGGAGACGGGTGGAGCCAGTCCTGCTCTCTGGAGCAGACAGCCCAGCCCAGGGCAGAAAAGCATGCTGGGATGCTGATAGAGTTGGATTAAACTTAAACCAGGAAGAGGTCTAGGACAAAAGTTCCATAAACCCGTTTGACCCAAATTAGTGAAGTCTGATACTACATTCAACCATGTTTATCTAAACCAGTTTTGGCCATTTTGAAACTGGTTTATGTGCCCAGAACTTATGTTCTGTTACAGGTTTAAACCACTTTCTCATCACTTAAATTGGTTTACATGTAACTTCTTCTCTAGACATAATCTCACCCTTAGACTACAAAGTTTAAAACTTAATGGGATGAACTAAAACATAACACCTCTTTAGATTTTGTCTTCCATAGAGCAAACTACACAGTCAGTTAAACAAATGGTTCTCAAACCTTTTTGTACCAGGACCCATTTCTAAACATTGGCCAGTCCTGACCTAGTAAATAATTTAAATAGAAAACAGCCATGCCAGTGCCCTTCACTCCAAAACCACAGCCCCCAACACCCAGCCCTGCTCTCATTCCTGACCTATAGCCTCCTGCCTTCAGGCCCCAGCCACTCAGTGTGTGAGGCAGAGGCTGAGTGTGTGAGGTGTGGGTGGGGGGCATGTGCCCTCCCATATTTGTACACCCACAGTGGGCATGGGGCTGTGGTCTGGCTGGACCAGCAGAGGCAGGAGCTGCCTCCATGGCCCAGTGGCAAAGACTTGGCACAGGAGGGAAGAGTGGGGCAGTGAGACTCATTGTTGCTACTGCTGCCAGAACCCCCACACCAGACATGCAGCCAGCAGCGCAAGGAATAATGGATGGTGGGGTGAAGGGCACACTGCCCTCACCTTCTCCTGCCACTCATATACTGGGCCACAGCTCTACCCCACTGCTATGGCCCGCCTGTCACCACCATGTCTCTACCCTGGAGAGGAGGTGGGGTTGTGCCATGTCTCCCATCCCCCTGATACAGCTTCTATGCTCCCCCTCCTCCCTCTGCCCCATAGATTTACCTGTTGGGAGCTGCAGAAGCTGTTCCCCACATTGTCTGGCTGCCAGGTTCAGGTGTGTGCATAACCATGCACATAGCACCCTCTACCTAATCACCCTCCCCCCACTTCCCCCAACCCCAAGCATCCCCTTTCAGGCTGGAACTCTGCAGGGAATGAGGTTTTCCACATTTTTCTCCTTTAAAAGAAAATCCATTTTTAAAGTTTGTTGATCCATTTTTTAAAGTTTGCTTGCAACCCTTTCATATATTCTTCTGATTCACTTTTGGGTTGTGACCCATGGGTTGAGAAATACTGAATTACACTACTTGAAATGATAAAAAGTGGATAAAACAGTGCCAAGGTTTTAAACCATGTTTTCATGAATTCTATCATACCAATAATGTTATGATCCATTGCCTCCAGATATGCTACAATACTAGGCTAAATAAAGACTAAAATACATTTTGTTTTATTTTGTACCAGTCACCTTTATGAAGAGAGATAGAAACAGTCAGAGCTGTTTTATAGCCAACCATAGTGACAAAAAGTACTGTTAGAGTATTCACTGAGCTAATTTTACAGCTATCTTTTATAGTGCACTTCTACAAGAAAAAAAAGATGAAATAGGCATCAAAAATACGTAATAATAATAATAATAAAAAGACTAGTATATTTTTGAATAGTTATTCTTACATAACGAAAATAGTTCTTAGAAATATCATAGAGAGTGTTTTAGGAAATCTAGAATCTGCTTCTACATACTTTTCTCACTAGATTTAGCCAGTTGTTATTTTACTTTTCCAGTAGTAAAGTGATAGGAAAGGTTTTTGTTATCATATATCATCATGTACATAGTTACTAGTATAGACTTTATTTTACAAAAGCCAGTCAATTTGAAATTGAAATTCTTATTCAGGACTCCCATGATTTATTCATATCATGTGAGAAAATAAAGAGAACTTCTAGAAGCAATCTAGTGAGTACAATCAGGAATAACCAATAAAATAATAATTTCATTGGATTGCAGCAAACTGTTTACTCAAATCATTTTAATCACAAAACCCCTCTTATTATTCACTGTCAATCACCTCACAAATCAACTCTCCTTGCAAACTGAACATCCACATATATGTGATATCTAAAATATATGTGATATCCCCAAACATTTTCAACTAACTAAGCTATGTTACACATTTATTTTTCTTACAATGAGGAACATGAATACTGAAAACAATCAAGATAAAGCTATAAAAGAAATTTGTGCAGGATTATTTTGCTTTGTAAACAAGATCTCCCATAAAATAAACAGTTTTAATTATCATAACAAGTTCTGTAGTATTTGTCAGATAATACATATCAGGATTTAGCTTCAATACAAAATTGTAATATTAAAGTTTTCTGTTTAATAAACATGTTTTTATTCCTAAGGAAATTCAGCATGTGTCACATGATAATGAAGAGGAATCAGATTCTTAAAACTGAACAAGGGATTTTATTAGAAGGAAGGAAAAATAGCATTATTCTTCAAACCGTTGTTTATTATTCTTCTTCATTGTAGAACCTTTGCTTCTCCAGTAGATTTTCCTACCACATATTTACTTAAACAGTATTTATAGCTTGGCATGAAATATTTTCAAAAGTTAACTCCATTTCTTGATATTTGTATTGTCATACTTATATTTTAAATAGCATTTTAAACCACAGAGTATTTGGACAAACTTGTCAGCAAATACCAATAATAGATAGGAAAAGAAATTACAAGAAAAAATATATACAGTAATTATTAAAATAAAGGACAAAATCAAGGTCCGCCCAAAGTGTCTATAATATAAATAGATAAAGCAGAGAGAGGCAGAGGTGGTAAAAGGGGCACAAAGAGAAGTAAAATGTTTCCAAAATTACACAGCAAGTCAGTGACAGAGCTGGGGATAGGTAGGGTTGCACATGGCTGCAGCACTTCTCTGAATAATCAAAAACAGCAGGGGTGAACTTTTTCGGTAGGTGTGCCACGAATTAATCCTGCATCCTCCCTGAGTGACACTTTGATCTGTTTCCCCTACCTGATCTACTGCTCTGCTTTCTGCTCTCTGCCCAATTTGTTGTTTTGCTTTCTGCTTCCTGCTCTATCTCCTCCTGTTCTGCCTGTCCCTTCCCAAATCTTCCCTATGTCACAAATGAAGGCTGTCTGTACCACTTGTGACATCTGTGCTGCAGATTATTCACCTCTGGTTTAGAGGGAGTGCGGACATACTCTTAACATCTGTAGGCCAGTTATGCTATTCTAACTCAATTTTGCAGTACCAGTGGGTGCACCTATATGTATAATGAAAGCAGCACATTAAACTCCAGTGCACTTTGAAGTGGAGTGAACTGCTCCTGTATGCAGCATCTGTATGTGAGCCTAGGAGAGTAGCACTTTGAGACAAGGCAGCACGTGCCTGGCCTGGCAGCAGTCTTGGGGGGTCAGTTCTGAGCTTGGGGTGGAGGCATTGGGTGGCAGAGAGGCTGGCTGGGGCAGGAAGGTGCCAAACATATGAAATCTGGCCCCTGCCCAGTCACTGTCTACATGTGTGTTTCAGTGCAGGTAAATAGTCTGCCATTGGATGGTACTGCCCCCCATGAAGTTAACTAGTTTACTCCTACTACTGTCCTACAGCATAGTTAATTAGTTTACTGTGCCTTAATACCAG
>NW_017729033.1:55369281-55372661 GCF_001723915.1 Gavialis gangeticus | reverse complement strand
CTGGCTGGGGCAGGAAGGGGCCAAACATATGAAATCTGGCCCCTGCCCAGTCACTGTCTACATGTGTGTTTCAGTGCAGGTAAATAGTCTGCCATTGGATGGTACTGCCCCCCATGAAGTTAACTAGTTTACTCCTACTACTGTCCTACAGCATAGTTAATTAGTTTACTGTGCCTTAATACCAGCACACTTGTAAACTGACACTTTACTGCACAGCTAATTAATTAAGGCTGCAGTAAAGCATACATGTAGATGCACACAGCCATTTCCTTTATATAAACAGTCAAGATAGTGCACTTGTTTCACATTTTTTATAATAAAAATGAAATAAATGACTTAATATTAGATTTCACAGTATTCCTCTATCATAAGCAGCACTTTCTATTTTGGACAGCTATACAGCATTCAGATTTCTTGCAAATAAATAAAACATTTTACAAAACAAAAAAACAACCTCATTAAAATGCTTGCATTAACATTCCACATTGGTGAGATTTTTCCTTGTATGTATAACACATAGCTGAATTTTGAAACTAATTCTTGGTCAATATTTTTAATATCATATAAAGTATCTATCAAAAACAGACTGATGAAACTTATGGGTCAAGTAGACCTCAGTGCATCCAGAGAAAAGTGATAACATTTCATAGTTCTTTTTCATGGTCTCAAGCCTGCTTCCTTATTAATAGCTACAGATGATGTTAAACCTCCTGTCTTTATTTATTTTAGCATGCAAGGAAAATTATAAGTTATAAAATCAATTTTACTCTTATTTGATGATGATGGAAAATATGAACCACAAAATCATCTGTGTCTATACAAGTTTGTAGATATGTCAAATCAATTTTCTCTCTAGGTATGGGGACAGAGATTGGGGGGGCGGAGTACAAACTAAAAAAAAATAGGGTTCAGTCAGATGACAGGTAGATGGTTCCAATTGCCAACTGTGTTCTTGGGCAAGCAGAATCTCCCGTTTCTCCATATAAAGTCTGGCCAGCTGAATTAAGAGCTAATGTCACTTCATATGAGACACTTTAGAATAAAATAAAAATATACGGAGGGTATTATTATTACTGGTGCTGTAGCGGATTGTGAAAATTACAGGAATTTGTACTTTATAATGCTATTGATAACTACAGAATAACATACAACTTTTCATTCTGTATAATGCCTCAATGTTTTCCTTTGTTGGGCAAGTTTTTGTCTCTTTACCAAATTCCTTTTGTGTACCTGTTCAATTTAGTACCTCTGCATGAATTCAAGTAATGCTTCAGAATTTCCCTTCTTTAGCTGCACTATATTATCAGATATCAGGAGGCGCTACTTCATGGTCAGGATGGGTAGGATCTGGAACCAACTTCCAAGACAAGTGGTGCTGGCTCCTACCCTGGGGGTCTTTAAGAGGAGGTTAGATGAACACCTTGCTGGGGTCATTTGACCCCAGTAATCTTTCCTGCTATGGCAGGGGGTCGGACTAGATGATCTACTCAGGTCCCTTCCGACCCTAGAAACTATGACACTATGAAACTATATGGAGTGGTATGCTCATTACTTCCTGTTTATGGAGTGTATTGTGGTGTCACCCACTTTAACTTAAGGCTTGATTTATTCTTTCTTTGCATTATCATTCATGTCATGCTGGATTTCTACATGATTTAAGTATGGTCTTTTTATCCAACACCCATAAAAATTTGCCTCTATTTCATTAATTATTTCACTACTGTTTTGTCTGAAAAGTGGGGTGTTTTTCTGTGCAGCAGAAGCTTCACCATCTTCATGTGAGTGGCAATTAGGGTGCAGTAGACTTATTTACTGTGCTGCCTGAGAATCTTGTCAAATAGAAGTGGTATCCAGCATCACAGTAAACTACTACACATGTAGATGGTGACACTGGAATTAGTTTACTGCAGCTCAGATTGAGCCAGAGTATATTTAGTTTCATTAATTTCACATGTAGATGTGCCCACAGTGTATCAGGGTTAACTTTATGATATAGATCAAGTGGCCAACTAAGGGGGATAGCTCTTCTTAATTTGCTGCTAACAAACAGGGAAGAAATAGTTGGAAATATGCAGCAAAAAGGTAACTTTGGGACAGTGACTATAAAATGATAGATTTCAAAATCCTAAAGGAAGGAAGCAGAGCAGCAGAATAAAGACAATGTACTTCAGAAAATCAGATTTTAACAAACTCAAAAAATTGGTGGGAGGCATATCTGAAAGAAACGGAATCCAGGAGACCTGTCTGTACTTTAAGAAGGCCTCTTTCAGGGTGCAAGAGCAAGCTACCCTGACAGAGGAATAGGAAGTGCAACTGGGGATCAGTTGAAACAACAACAAAAAAAGATGAATCCCTTGAAAAGGGAAAATCTGGTCGTAGAACTAGAGAAGGGCATAAAAGTATCATGTGGATATACAGGGACAAAATTGGGAAGGCCAAGGCATAATTTGAAATGTAGCTGGCAAGGGACATAAGTCACTAAAGGATTCTGCAAGTATGTCAAAAGTAAGAGGAAGATGACCAGAGAAAATGTAGGTCTCTTACAGAATGTAATTTAGTTACAGATCATGAAAAGACGGTTGAAACATTTAATGCCTTTTATTTACTTCCCTCTATACAAATAGGGCAGCTATCAACTGACAAGTGTAATTGGCAGGAAACATAGGGAAGAAAGAAAAAAGGCTACCATAATGGCAGAATACATTAAAGTTTACTTAGAGAAGCTAGTTTCTTTCAAACTGGCAGAGCCAGATTGGATGTTTGCAGTAGTACTGAAGGAATTGGCTGAGATAATTTCATATCCATTAGCTATCATCTTTGAGATTTCTTGGAAGTTGTGTGAAGTCCTGGATGACTGGAAAAAAGGAAAATAATGTCCATATCTAAGAAAGGGAAGAAGGAGGATTCAAGGAAATACAGTCGGACCTCAATAACCAGAGATCATAGAACAGGTTTCAAGGAATCTATTGTGAAGCACCTAGAGAAGAACAAGGAGATTATGAGAAACCAGCATGGATTCACTAAGAGTAAATCATGGCTGATCACCTCATAAAGTGAAGGAACTGGCAGAGAAGATCTTGGAGCCCTCAGCTCTTGACTTGTCACACGTCAGATCAACACTCAGGATCTCTATATTGCACTGTTAGACAGGAGGGCATGATACAAAATTCTATATACACACACACACAAACTACACAAGCACTCTATGGGTTCATACACACATGGACATACACAAGCACACAAACACACACTTCCGTGGCTGTGTGTTAACCCTGGGGGGAGGGCATTTGGGGTAACTTGGCCTTGGGGTTAATTGGGGTTTTAGTGCTGGTGTTATTCAGGGTCAAGATGCCAGGGTTACTTGGGGTCAAGGTGCCCCT
>NW_017729033.1:55349729-55364281 GCF_001723915.1 Gavialis gangeticus | reverse complement strand
TTATTCAGGGTCAAGATGCCAGGGTTACCTGGGGTCAAGGTGCCCCTGAGTTACTTAGGATCACTCGGTGCCCCAGGGTTACTCAGGTTCACCTGGTGCTGGGGTGGGAGTAAGGAAAAAAGCCGGGGTTTTGGAGGTGGCAGAGAGGGAGCCGAGATAGCAGAGAGAGAGATGGAGCAAAGGTCAGAGGAGCAGAGATTGGATCAGGGCCAGGAAGTCAGTAAGACAAAACCCCAACTCAGGGTTCCAAAATAACAGTTTTATTAAACCAGCAACATACTACATAGCCCCACAAAGCTATTGGCTCCCACACATATGCACAAACATTTACATACACATACACAATGGTAGCAGGAGAGGAAAGGCTTGGTGGAGGGATTGGAGTCAAGGTGTGTGGGGACAGAGTCTAGGTCCTTTGCTTGGGGAAGAAAGGTGGATGGTAGGTACCTATCCTGGGCTGTGAATTGATCCTTGATGGCCAGCGGGGTCTTCTCCAGCAAGGTGTTGTCCAGAGGGGGTAACCGGCAGGGCCTCTGGGTGGATAGGTGGCATGGCATAGTGCTGGTCCAGATGGAGATGGCATCCCAAAGAGATCACACTCTACCACCCATTTTATAGGGGTGGACTACCTGTGTCTCCTATGGGAAGGACATGTGCAGGCAAAGACAAGTCCTTCTCAGATGCAAAGGTGGAGATCCAGGTGTCCTCATTGTCTGGTGGGACACAATGGTGGGGTTGCTGGTTTCTGTAAGGTCTTTGTCTTCCAAATGCTGGGTTTTGTCTCTGATCCTGGGTGAGGTATGTGGTTCCTGGGTGAGTCAGTGCAAGGCAATGGTCCAGTCGTTGAGTTGATGGTCCAGTCATTGAGTTGATCATTCAGTAGAGGCCTGCTACCATTATACCTCAAGCACCCTCATTCATTCCCATTCATCCACGAACCAATTTACATGATACTGTTTAGACATGAATCACAGCTACAACATACTATACAATAGTTTATACCCAGGCAGATGACACAAGATGGAGGCTTGACATACAAAATGGAAACTTGACATTACTTGACATTACTTTACAAACACAGGCCTAAATCATATAATATAATATAAGACAGTAAAAATCAATACAAACATAATAGAACACTATTTACAATATAAAATGGGCTTGTTACTAAAAGGGAGTATAAGAACTTATCTTAGTTTACCTAGTACTACTTGTAGTCACTTATAAGAGATAGAGAGGGCAGAGAGAAAGTCAGAAATGGTTGGGGAAGGGAATGTATTTTTAAGTTTTTAAAAAAAAAATCTGCGGGTTTTGCTACAGTACAATGGTCTTTATGAAGTTGTGGGAGATGGGTCAGGTACTAGAGGACTGGAAATGGGCCAATGTATTGTCCCTCTTTAAAAAAGGCAAGAAGGAAGGGAACTACAGACCAGTTAGCCTTACCTCAATACTTGGGAAGTTACTGGAACATACATTTTGCAAGGTATTGAACAGGTCATTTGCAAGTGTCTGGAGGAGGAAAGACTGATCACAAGCAGTCAACATGAATTTATGAAAAACAAATCATGTCAAACAGACCTGATCTCCTTCTTTGACAAACCCTACTTAGGTAGATGAAGGGAATACCCTATAAATAGTGTATCTGGACCTCAGCCAGGCTTCTGACAAGGTCCTGCATGACCTTCTCATAAACGGATTGGAGAAATGTAGGCTGGATAAAATTACTACAAGGTGGATAGATACCTGGCTCAATTTCCATAAACAAAGGGTAATTATTAGCAGGTCCATATCAGGGTAGCAGGTGGTTTTAAGTGGAGTCCCACTAGATTCTGTCCTGTTCCCGGTGCTAATCAACATGTGTATTAACATTTTGAATGCTAACAGATAAGCATTCTTGACCAGGTTTGCAGATGACATGAAGCTGGAAAGGATTGTGAACATACTGGAGGATGTGAGCTGAATTCAGAAGGATCCTGACAAATTAGAAGATTAGACTAGAGCTAAGAAGATGAAGCTCAATGTAGACAAATGCAAGGCACTACACCTTGGGGAGACTAATCAAAAACTCAGATACAAAATGGTGGACCCCTGGCTGGATGGCAGCATTATGAAAAAGGAGTTGGGAGTCTTGGTAAACCACAGACTCCAGACAAGTCTTCAGAGTGATGTAGCCACACAAGAGGAATGTGACTTTGGAGTGCATCAATAAAAGCATTAGGTGCAAGACACAGAAAGGGATAGTATCTCTCTACTTAGCAATGGCTATGCCTCATCTGAAGTACTGTGCGCATGTCTGCTCCAAAAAGTACATGGACAAGTTAGAGAGGGTCCAGAAGTGGGGTCCAGAATTGAGGAGAAGCTGAAGTAGCTAGGCATGTTCAGCTTTCAGAAAAGGCACTTAACAGGGGACATGATAACAGTCTTCAAATACTGGAAGGGCTGTTATAAAGAAGAAGGAAAGCACTTTTTCTTTCTTACTAAAGGAGGTGGACTAATTACTTTAAGTTGCAGCAAAGTCAATTTAGATTGTATATGCATAAAAACTTCTTCACTGTGAGAGTAGTGAGGCAGTGGAATAGAAGAGCTTAGGGAAGTTATGGATCCATCACCTGAGGTGTTCATGAAGAGGCTGGACAGCCACTGGTAGGATATGATCTAGCTATAGCAATGCTGATATTCTACTAAGTGCAGCTATGTCTATGTTCCGCTTGAGGTACTTCCTGTTCTTTTGAGCTTTGCTAGTTGTCACATGGGGCAGGGAGAGAAATCTCTCTCCCCTCCTCCCCTGTTGCTACAGGTGTCAGGGTATTTTTCACCTTTCTCAGAGGCATTGGGTATTGGCTGAAGCCAAGAGTAGAGATTTTGACTGGGGTGTGCCAATGCTACTGCTAGGTCTTAAAACCAGAGTTTCCTAGTCAGAGGGTCTTGCCCCTCCACTCAGGATCAGATTGATTGCCATATTTGGAATCAAGAAGGAATTTTGCCCCATAGTCATATTGGTATGAACTGTGGGAGGTTTTGTGTTTCTCTGTAGTGGTGCGGGTAGCCTATTTCCTGGGATCTCTTGAGCACATATCGACAAGCTGTACAGAAGCAGGATGCCAGCTTTACCTGGGTCAGGTTAGGGAGTTATATCTGGGAATCTGCCAGGGTTAACTGTGTAGTTTTTCTAAGAGGTTAGACAATGGATTTGTATGAGATGGTTTAGATAGGGATTATCCTGCCTCAGGCAGGGGATTGGACTATATGTCCTATGGAGGTCTCTTCCAGCAGTAATTCTCTATGATTCTCTAAAGTTCTATGATTTGCTAGGAAGGTTTTCTTAAGACATTGTTGATGGTACCATTCCAAGACTTTCAGGTGTTCCTTGAATGTCTTCTGAGTATCATACCCATACACTGGGGTAGAAATGATAACAGCCTGATAAGCAATAATTTTGCTTAGGGTCCTGTTGTCATGATCACTGAAGACACAATTTTGGAGATGTCCAAAGGCAGCACTGGCAGATTTTATCCAGTGTTGAATAGTGTCACATATGTTTACTTCTTAGTAAAGCTAAACATGTAGAGGGAATATTGAACAATCTCCAAGGATTTCCATCCAATTATAATATGTAGAGAGCAGCTGATTAGTTTGGGGTTTAAATATATATATTTACATATTTACATATTGAAAAGTGAGGCAAAGTATTACACATATATACAACACAATTGTCAGCATCTTGAAGATGGAGGTGTTGGTCATTTTGGATTTGGAACCTACCTGGGTTGTGTTAAAGAAATTCCTGCTCATGAGATACCAGATGCTAACTTCAGATGACATCTACTAGCAATGAGATGTGGAATAGTTGTGATATAGATGGAAGAGTGTTGGTGTAATCCCATATCCTGTCCTGACTCCAGTTCTTATAGTGAAGGGGGTCATTTCTGTGCCATTGCTTAGGATGGTTGCTGTCATGTTGTTATGGAGGAGTATGAAAATGGTAAGAAATTACTGAAGGCATCCAAATCTCATTATCAGGATCTTTCACGGGGCCTTTCTGTTAATTGAGTCAGCAGTCTTACTCAATGAAGGCTGCATAAAGATCTCTGTGTTGCTTGCAGTACTTTTCTTGCAGCTGTCTACTAAGAAAGATCATATCTATTGTACCTCTGAGTGATCTAAAACCACATTGGAACTGAGGTGAAATCTCCTCAGTGAGGAAAGTGAGTCTCTTGAGGATAACTGAATGAGGATCTTCTGAGCTATGGACAGGACTGCAGTACCACAATAATTGCTGCAATCTACTCTGTCTCCTTTCTTTGATATGGTAACAATTCTGGCATTTTTATAGTTGTTGGGAATCTCTTCATTTTTCTTGGTTTTTCATAACAGTAACATAACAATGTGTAGTTGGTGAGTCTTATATGTCCACCTTGACTATAAATTGCAGTGGTATTCCATCAGGACCACATGTTTTGCTGTTTTCCACCTGCTTAGTGACTTTCAAGGCACTCTTCATAAGTTGGTGAATCCTTAATGTGGTGTTGTAGAATGTCTTTGATGGTATGGGCTTTGACATTAGAGTTTTTGTCCAGGAACTCTTGAAAATGCTTCTTCCATCTACATTAATGGTGGAAATGTCTTTAAAGAGTGTTGAGGATCTCCCTAATCCGTGGGTAGGGTCCGTGCTTGGGCCAGTGCTTTTCAACATCTTTATCAATGATTTGGATGTGGGTGTGAAAAGCTTGCTGACCAAGTTTGCAGATAACACCAAGTTATGGGGGAATGTGGTCATGCCAAAAGATAGGTTGTAGATACAAGCAGACCTGGACAGGCTGGAGAGCTGGGCAGACCAGAATCACATGTTCAACACTCAGAAGTGTAAGGTACTCCATCTGGGGGCAAACCAACCCCAACATATCTACAGGCTTGGTGGCGACAATTTGACTTGCATCATGGCCAAAAAGGATGTAGGGGTAGTGATTGACCAACTCATGAACATGAGGTGGCAGTGCAGTGCTGTGGCCAGCAGGGCAACCAACACGCTGACATGCATTAACCATTGCATCTCATGCAAAACTAAGGAAGTGATACTCCCATTGTACTCTGCACTGATGAGACCACAGCTGGAGTACTGCATCCAGTTCCAGGCACCACACTTCAACAAGGATGTGGAAAAACTTGAGAAGGTCCAGAAAAGAGCCACTCATGTGAACGGGGACTTGTAAGGCAAGCCATACGAGGAGAGGCTGAGGGACTTGGGCCTCTTCAGCCAACAGAGGAGAAGGCTGAGAGGGGATTTGGTAGTGCCTTACTGCTACATCAGGGGAGTACATCAAGAACAGGATGAACAGCTGTTCACCAGGACATCCCTCGGGAAGACCAGGAGCAATGGATACAAACTCCTGGAAGGCCACTTCAGGCTCAATTCCAGGAAAAAACTCCTTCACAGTCTGGGTGTCCAGACTGTGGAATAAACTCCCTCCAGTGGTGGTGCAGTCACCTACCCTGGAAATCTTCAAAAGGAGACTGGACAGTCACCTTGCTGGGGTCACTTGACCCCAGTTGTCTTTTCCTGCCTAGTGCAGGAAGTCTGGACCTGATGATCTGCAAGGTTCCTTCCAGCTCTTATGAATCTGTGAACCTAAAGGTTTTTGGTGTGAAGATCATCTTGGAGACTGGAGAGTTTGTCACTGAAGCAATACTGGAGATGATTGCTTTTAACAAAGTCTTTCAAGCACTCAATATTGAACCTCTTCCTCATTGCTTCTTTTGTTTATGTTGTCTTATGGATGATAAGAATGAACATGATGGAACACATCAAACAATGTAATCTGAATCCAAAGCATTTTTTTAACAGAGAAGATGGGTATGGGCTTTTTCTCTGGGCCATAGGGAACAGGTCTAGGAGCAATGGCCTCAAGTTGTGACAGAGGAAATTTAGGTTGGAGATTAAGAGGAGCTTTCTGTCTATGAGAGTAGATAGGCATTAGGACAGGCTGTGAAATCTCTATAGCTGGAAATTTGCAAAAGCAGGTTTGACAGAGGCTTGTCTGGGGTGGTTTAGTCTGGGGCGATCTTTCCTTAAGCAGACTAGATGACCTTGTGAGGTTCCTTCCTGCCCGATCATATGCATATGTATAATTCACTTTTATTTGTCAGTTATGTGAAAATACATATTTCATAGATATGCCAGTTGTCAGAAGGGACACAGGAATAAAAGACAACATGCACAAAAAATGCAGTGGGTTGTCAAAATTACAAAATTACGGTGTGCTATATGATTATAGTCTTCACAATGCTATGGATAAGTGTAGAATATATATTTTAGTCACAAAATTTGGCTTTAACTTGAAAAATCTCTGGTCCCCTAAATTTAGAAGTAATATAATAAACCCAAAGTGATGCGCTATATATCTTACTACATTGTACCTAGAGTAGGAAAAAATGTGTTGTCAGTTTCACCTCTTTTTTAAATTTTAAAGCCAGAACACTGTCTTTCAGAGTATGGATACATGCACATTTTAGCTGCTTTAAGAGGGGAAGGGGAATCTGCTGCTTGGGAGTGGACTCTAGCTGTTGTGATCTAAATGTTACATTAACATGAGCCTGTAGCAATATGTTAGCCAAATAGCCCTAATTTTGATCCTGGATGAAGGAAGGTTAAACTTGGAGAAGTTTTACTACCAGAGACAAGTTCTTCAGTGTCCTGGGCCAGGGAGAAGAATGAATTATTCTGACCACTGGAGAGCTGTGGTGAGGGAAGAGAAGAAGAAGAGTGCTACCTGATGTTCATCTTTTAATTTCAATGGCAGCTGCTACTGCTGCTTCCATAGCAGCACGAGCTCAAGCTTCTGCCCCTGTAAGACAGGCAGCTGTGTGGGCTCCCTGGGGGTTGCTTCTAGTGCCCTGTTCCCCCACTTCCAGCTCCTGGGGCAGAACTATGCCTCCCATGGCAGTCTCCCCCGTCCGCACTCTCACCAGATACAGCTGGGCATGAGGCTTCTGACTAGCTCCTATGCTCTGGTTGCGATAGCTATGGTACCACCTCTGGGTTAATATCCAGAGCTAGTGACCAGCTTGTCCTGCCCCTAGCTGTGTTACTGTTTGTTAAACTTGTGCAGAACCTTGTAGACTTCATAGTTGCATCATAATAGGTTGTATCAATGTTCTTTGATAGTGATACAATTGTTATGGTCTGTTTATACCTTGATTCTGTTCCACAGTGATGGCAAAAATGTAAACAAAGAGTTAACAGAGCAAGCTTTAGGGGAAAAAAGGACATTTTCCTGAAAATATTGAAAATGGATGATACATAGATACATATATACTGTGCCTGTGTACACATGCAGCATATATTTAAAAATGCAACAATGGTACCCCCTAGATGCTATATTTTTTTAAAAAAGAGGAAGCTAAATTGGGTTCACAGGTTTAGGGAGCACATAGGTGATTTAAAGGAATGTTTCTTATCCATTCATTAGTAAATAATTTGCTCCAAAGAAGCCTTTCTGCATTTATGAATATCAAAATCAAGTAATGTTATTGAATTATTAATTGCCCTGCGTTGTCCATCAATTTGATATACATATTTGCTCAAATATAACTCTGGATATAAGACAACCCCCAATAATAAGAACCTATATATGGAAAACTTATACATTTGTTATAATTTTTCAGGTATTGAATCTAAGTATTGGAGCGTTGTTTTGAATCTGCCACCCCATTCCCCCTACTCCCACACACATACACATTCACACAAACACACACACAGCTACAGCAGAGAAAGGAGAAAGCAGTGGTGGAGGAGGGTTTATGTGGCCCCCTTGGCCTCTGCCCCACCCACTTCTTCCACCCGCAGCTTTTCTGCCCCCTTGCCACCTGGATCTCCCACCCCAGTTCTCCACACCCTCTGTCCCCATGCCCCTATCTCTGTCTCTTCCCCACAAGTTCTCCCCAACCTGCTCCCTGTTTCTGCTTTTCCCCTCCACCCCAAACTCCCCTCAGTTTTTGTCCCTTTCTCCCAACTCTCCTGTCTCCACCTCTTCCTCCCCCTTACTGTCAGATGCTACTCAGGTGCTTCATCCTGGAGCATAGCAGATGAAAGCTCAACCCTTTTTTGGCCATGAAACAACATCAGGGGAGTGGGAGTGGGGGATAATCTTTTATGTGAGTAAATATGGTGACATATTTAAAGGATTGAACCCTGGGTATTTTTCTTGTGAAAAAAAATTTATTGATGTTTGACACATTATTTCATAAAAGTCATCCCTTATGTATAGAGAGATGTAACCAACATCCACTGTTTTTTTAATAGTCTCTTGGAAAACTATATTTTTAGCATATAATATTGTAGCACAGGCTTTGGGCTTTAACCACACTTGCATGTTCAGTCTGAAAAGAAAGCAACTGAACAAGACATTCCTATCCCTTCTGTAGCACAAACAAGTAAATGATAGGCAGGAACAGTGTATGAGTAGAGTCAAGACTTCCTCCTTTTTCCATCCCAATGGACAAGATGAACTTACATAGATCAATCATCTACAGGAGAAAAAAGATTGGTATCCCCCTCTCTCCCTTCCTTCCTCCCTCCCCCCCTACCAAAAAATAAAAATAGAGAAGCAAGAACCTTGCTCTCCACATACAAAGATTCTTTTTCTACCTGGAGAGTTACTCCTTTTCCAATAGAAAACACAATATAGAGAAATTCCAGCTGTTTTTATTCCTGGAGCAAAAGTGGTGGTTCCAGTAGAAAAATAACCCAACTCCAACCAAGTAGAACTTCCTCCAAGGAAAGTTACTTCTTGGAACTGAATATTTATGCGATTTCCCAAGGACCAGGTGGAGTGTTTCTTCAGGGAAAGGCTCCCATACCATCCAGAGACTAGGATCATCCCAGTCTGGAAAAGGTGTGGAATCACCCCAGTCAGAAGAAGCTGCTCTCCTCCTTCCAGTGCCAGTGCCTACCCATAAGCTCCTCATACATCTCTGGAGTCCCCAGAGTGAGAAATGAGGGGCTTTTCTCGACTCCTCCTGTCTCCCTGTGAAGGAAAGTACTGAAGCAGTCCATGCTTTCTCCAGACCAGGATAACCACAATCTTAGGAAGGCATTAGGAGCAGGGAAAAGGGGGACAGTTTCAGAGTGAATACTTATAGTTCTCCCTTCCAAAATTATTTTTCTAGTGGGAATTTTCCACCACTATAAATGAATCTTGTACATGACCACAATTTTCTTCCCATCCTGCTTCCTGACCAATGCTACTATGCATGCTCATAAATTACCCTACCTGTAAAATTATAGTTTTGCATGAAGAACTAGAATCCTTGGACTGTATGGTAGGCCTGTGCAAAGTGGCTAGTATTCACTTTGGATTTGGATTCAGCCAATTTGAGGGAAAGTGATTCAATTCGGTGATTCGAATCACTGTCCTGAATCTATTTGGAGATTTGGCTGCTGCTGAATTGGCTGAATCTTTGAATCAAACAGGCCCCTTCCCCGGCCACTCTCTCAGCCCCCGCACAAAGGCTGTCCGCCTGGCTTCAGCATCCAGGCTCTTAAAAAAACCCCCAAAATCCTGCACTCACTGGCTGCTGCCAGGTAGAGGGCGATCCCCGTTGTACCTTACTGCCCTGTGCTGGGTGGCCTGCATCCCCTACCCAGTCTCCCATCCCCATCAATAGCTGTCCCACCAGGCCCCAGCTCCTGGCTCTTTGAAAAAAAAAAAGCCCCACACTCAATGACTCCTGCCAGGCAAGGGGGTGATCCCCACTGACCCCCACTGCCCCATGGTTTGGGAGGGCTCTGTCATGAGCCCCCAGAAGCTCCATTGGTCTCTGCAGAATCTGGTGAGTGCGGGGCTTTTTTTTTTTAAAGGAGCTGGGAGCTGGGGCCAAGTGAAGCAGCCATGGGGGGGCTGGGAGAGCAGGCAGGGGTTGGGGGGCACTCAGGGGGGCTGAGAGAGCAGGCAGGGGATGGGGCCTGGTGGGGGTCCCCCCATGGTCCCCTCCCCCTTCCTTCAGCCTCACGCCCCGCCCCCTACTTACCGGCACAGAGTCTGGGTCCAGTTCCCTGTGGTGGCGAGCAGGGACTGCCTGAATTTCCAAAGCTGTCTGAATCTTTTCCAAACAGATTCAGAGAGCTTTGAATTCATTTAGACCTTTTTATTGGTCTCCTGATTTGATCTGGATTCAGAGATTCGGCTGATGAACCGGGCCGAATCACTTCCAAATCAAATCAGCACCCAAAGCTTCACACAGCCCTACTGTATAGTCACAATTTTCTACTCTCTTTGTTTCTAGGCCATTGAATCGAAAAAGCTGGTTGGAGCCATTCAATAAATAGCATGAGTTATTTTCATAGCTAATGGAACAGAAACATTTTCGTTATATTTTTTCTAGGTAAGACAATGTGTGTATTTGTCTGGATATTATACCAGTTGAAAGTGAAGAGAGATGGAGCTTACTAAATACCAAATGGAAAGGGATTAGATTTCTCAACCCGTGATAAGGTTCACACTTTAAAAACAAAATACAAAACTCCTGCTCAAACTAATTAGTAGTGAAGTTTTAGTAGGTTGTGTAGCTCCAAAGGATTGTACAAGGCCTATTATGTTTATTTTTCATTGATCTAGGAGATAATAATATTTCTGTATGGTTTTAGCCAAGCTATATTAGTTTTGGTTCAATTATTTTTTTTGGGCTTACCACTCTTTCATCATGAAGCAACAAATCTTCAGTAGAGTGGTTCTATCATTGTTTAGGACCCAGGAATGAAAGCTAAACTTCATTTATCAGTAGACGTGGTATTTTTATATTTCACCTGGTCATTTCCACTTACCCAAAACCTACAGTTTTACATATCTAATCCTAATCAAGTGGATCATAGTGTTCAGGGTGTCTGGCCATACCATACTCTGAAGTAAACTCTCATTGAAAGAGGAATATAAAATTCAAAGAGATGATTGGAAACACAAAAATATAGGAAATGGAGTTTCACCTATAAAGTTCTTGACTATAAGTACTGAAACACTGGAAATTATAAATAATACTGGAATTTATGTTACACATCATGTGACTTTTATTGAGCTCAGATAAAATACAATAAGGAAACAATACAGCTCTCCCTAGGTACTTGATGAGTTGTGGGGTGAATTTTTCTTACTGAAGCTATGTGAGCTGAGTCTTTTTGGCTATTCATAAACACAGCAGGGACATATTTTACTTCTTTCCTCAATGATATGTAACTGCCAATTATCAATAAGCAAGGACTCATTAATAAATATCTGATTTGAATTTGTTCAGTTGAACAGGTTAACTCCCCAGGTTCCTAATTCTAGAACAGATTTTTTTTTTAAATAAGACTCTTTAAGCCTTGGCTGCATTGATATTCTGGTCCATTCTCTAAAGCCTAAACCATAGGGCTTCAAAAACTAATAAGTTTGGAGAAGCTACTGTCAAGTCTTTAAATCAGACAGACCACCTTTCCTTGACAGAGGAAGCGTGATTTTTTTTCCTTGATAGCTGTTCTGCTTTTCAGTGAAGTATGTCTCCCAGTTCATAACTTAGGTTAGAATTTAATGTATCAACAAAGCTAAAAAACTGGTTTGTTCCCTTGTGCCTCTGGCACTGGTAGTACATGTTTCATGTTTGCTATTTTTACAAACACATAAAACTTATGTATCTAAATATTTTATGCTTAAATCTTTTTCCTTTTTTGGATTCTATGCCTCTTTCTTGGAACTAAGCAAACATATTCACATTAGAAAACGGAAATGATGGATATTCTATTAATGCTTTGTACAAATATAGCTCTTTTCATTTGTAGATATCAAAGCACTGTATGAAGCTAGATTGGAATCATTATCCCTATTTTATGGAGAGGGAAATTGTAGTTTAAATATGGTCCTATTCAATACAGTAGAAACACTCCCACTGACTTCATTTAGACAAGAATTCTAACAAGATTTCTTATTTGGTTCATGTAAACTAAACCTCCAGCCAATGATCAGGTTACATACCCTACATTTCTTTTTCCTTGTGTAGTTTGTCATTCACCAGATCAATCTGCATTCCTTAGATTTCTGTGCTTCTGCTTTGTTCTTAGAGAAAGAAGACAGAAAAACAGAATTTTCTAAATATTTTGTACCCTTAGATCTGTTTGGTATCATAGTCACATCAATGATAAAACATGTTATTTACTTATTTAGATTTATACATAAGCTCTAAGAAGTCTATTTAGTTTGCTTTATTACACTTTATGCCTCTTAGTGAAATTACTACTAAATATTAGCAGTATTCTTTCATAGTAGAATACCAATGCCTTTTCTTTTGCATATTGTTTATTAGACTAACTAGTTTTTTGCAAAAAATCAAAAAAATCTTTAATTGTAGGCATTGGGGCACAAGCACCCTTCTTCAGGCACAGGAGAAAAGACTGTAAAATTTCTCTTGGGTAAAAATGCAAGTTCGTATTTCACTTTCATTTCTACCCAGGAGAACTTTTACAATCTTTTCTCCTATGTCTGAAGAAGTGTGTTTGTGCCCCAAAGGTTGCAATTAAAGATTTTTGTTTGGTTGGTTTTTTTGCAAAAATCTAGTGGCCTAATAAAAGATATCACCTCTACCACAAGTCCTGATTGCTTTTGCCTATAGACCAATATGGATACAACCTGGATACAATATGGATATCTTTTCTTTTGCATGTAATCTAAAAAGGAGTCATTGGTAAAAAATTCTTTCAAGCAACTTTTTCATATGAATATTTTCATAGTTCAGTCTAGAGATAATAGGGGGAAAAAAACACTTAACTTGTCTCTTTCCCATGGTCAAAAAGTATGCCTTTGGCAATATGTGGACAAAGTAATTTTGGGAAAGTACTTGTGCATAATAATATTAGGGTATCTGAAGGTGCATCTAGATGAGACAGTACTGTGCAGTAGCTTTGGGGGCACTAACTGTGACATGATGCTATTGTGCAGTAATAATGAGCTACTGTGAAGTAGCTAGGTGCTACTGCACACTGTAGGGCTGTGCAAAGCTTCAGTAGCTGATTTGATTCGTAGGAGATTCAGCCCAATTAGGTGGCCAGATCTCCAAAGCTGAATCTAATCAGGAGATCCATTAAAAGGTCTGAATTGAATTGGAACCCTCTACATAGATTTGGAGAGATTCAGAAGGCTTGCAGCAAACAAAAATTGAGAAGAGGGAGGGGGGTAAGGTGATCTTCCATATGTGGAAAAGGCGGGGGGGGGGCAGGGGAGAACACTGCTCTGATATTGACATCTGTAGCTGGCCAGTGACTGTGACCTTTCTCTGAGTTCCCTTCCAATCACAATGCTCTGGGGGAAGGGGCTACCATTCCTACCGTTTTCATCCCGTTCTGCCTTAACACATACAAACGATACAAGTTTTGCTTTTAATAGTTTGAGGTACATGTTCACAGAACCCCTGCACCTATCTCCTTGAAACTGGGCAGACTTCATGCCCTTAGAAGGGGCTACAATCCCTGCTGCATTCATCCGAATCGGCAAAAAAACCCAAACAACGTTACAGGTATTTTAGTGATTCCCCATTGTAGTCTATGCATAAATCTCCGAATCTGAATTGGCTGAATTGAATCAGGACAGTGATTTGAAACACTGAATTGAATCACCAAATTGAATCACCGTCCCTCCGAATTGACCAAATCTGAATCCAAAGTCAATACCTGCTGCTTCACACAGGCCTACTGCACAGTAGCATCAGAAAAAAAAAAGTACGGGGACTCTACTGTGCAATAGTGCTGGTTACTGGGCAGTCATTTAGGACTTGGTTATGCAAGAACTAACCTGCTCATGTAGATGTGGCCTGAATAAATACAGGTAAGACTACAGTGTCTTAAAATATACTATAAATTTATGAGCTACCATGAGATTGCAGGGTGGAATCTTTGGTAGCTTAGTTATACAATCAACAAAAGATGGAGTACAAGAAAGAAGGGTACATTGAGTACACTCTGGATATGTCTACATGTGTATTTAATGCAGGTCCAGTTTATTTGTGAGTAAAATACATGCAGGGAAGCAGCATCAGATTTGCTTCCTGGGACCCTCCAATGGGCCTCTGCGAACTGGAGTCTCTGGCTGCAGGTGCCTGCAGCCAGAGGCCATCTTCAAAAGCTAGCCCTGCTCCTTGCTTATCTGTGTTTCTGGTCAAAAGCAGCATGCAGAGCATAGGGACAGCATATGGCAGCTGTCTCACCTGAGCCTCAGCCGCACTGCACCATAGCTTTTCCAGAACCCTGCCCCTAGTGCTTCTGCTGGCCACCGTGCTGGTCCTGCTGGCCCACTGCATAAACTGTCAGCTAACACACAGTTTTCTGGTCCCTCCTGGCTCCCCCATGTGCAGCAACTACCTGCCAAGTGGCACTGCACCATCCCAGGACCACCACAGGGAACTGCATGCTCAGGGGCAACCAGCACGGGTTCATCAGCGGCAGGTCCTGTCAGACCAACCTGGTGGCCTTTTACGACCAGGTCACTAAATCATTGGATGCAGGGGTGGCAGTGGATATAGTTTTCCTAGACTTCAGG
>NW_017729033.1:55342707-55349120 GCF_001723915.1 Gavialis gangeticus | reverse complement strand
GCTACTTCACGGTCAGGGCGGCTAGGGTCTGGAACCAGCTTCCAAGTGAGGTGGTGCAGGCTCCCACCCTGGGGGTTTTTAAGAGGAGGTTGGATGACCACCTTACTGGGGTCGTTTGACCCCAGTACTCTTTCCTGCCATGGCAGGGGGTCGGACTAGATGATCTGCTCTGGTCCCTTCCGACCCTAGAAACTATGAAACTGTCATGCAACTACCACCTGGACCTCATCCTGATAGTTGGACCCCAGCAGGGATGCTGATGACATGCTCCTAGCCACCACTGGGTCTGCCAGGCCAGCCAGGACTAGTGGCTGCACATTGTCCAGGCCACATGAGATGATAAACAGTGGTTGGAGGCATTCTGCATGACCTGGGACATCATCCTGGACATCCTGGAGCAGCAGGACATCACCATGCAGCAGCACTCCCCTCCCCGCCCCCCGGCATTCAGCTGACCATCCGCCTGCTCAAGCTGGTCATATCCACCAGCCTTTTTTATGTAGACCAGCTCTTTGACATGGGCAAGACTACCACTGGGGAGGCCACCCTGAGGTATGCAGCACCCTCCAGGATGTGCTGGGGCATACCATGCTCCAGGTGCACAATACCCTGGAGGTGGTGACAGGGTTCCATGCCTGGGATCCCCCAGTGAATTGGTGCCCTGGACAGGACCCACATCCCCATCACCTGCCTACCTCACAGGGACTTCCCCTACTACAGACAGAGAGGCTTTCACTCCATTGTGCTCCAGGCTGCTGTCGATCACTGCGGTGCATTCACCAATGTTAGTGTTGGCTGGACAGGCAGTGCCAATGATGCCCGCATCTTCTGGAACTCCTCCATGCCAACTCCTGTGCATAGTGGTTGCTTCGCACAGGGGGTGCCAAACTTCCAGCTGGGTGCCATGGTGGTCCCACCCCTCCTTATCAGGGACCATGCATACCTGCTCCTTCCCTGGCTTATACAGACCTACACCAGTCACCTCGACATCTGCCAGATCCATTTCAACAGATGCCTTGGCTGGACTCATGACCTGGTGGACTGAACCTTCGACCTACTCAAGGGATGCTGGTGCACTTTCACCACCTGCCTCAAGATCACCAAGGACAACATCCCCTCGATCAGCGTTGCAGCCTGCATGCTGCATAACATCTGTGAGGCTCAGGGGGAGCTGTTTTGCAAGGCTTGGGCAAAGGAGGCATGGCAGGAAAAGGATACTTGGCAGCAGAAGCACCAGCTGCAGAGGCAGCCACTGTGGCAGGTGCCTCCCTATGAAGGCCAAGGCCCCATGTGAGCTGCACACCCACCAGTGCGGGCTAGGGCACCAGGTACAAAAGGCTCTGACTGACCACTCCCACTAGCACTCTTCATTATAACCCACCTGAACTGTCGCCCATGGACTCCGGCTACACCACCCACTCCCAGCACCATGCCCACTGCAGGCAATTCTCAGAAAAACACTTTATTGCCCTTACAGCAAACAGACCCCCCCCTCCCTCCCCAACATTGGAGCCCATCCCTGCTCCCTGCCTAACACCAGAGCCCCTCCACCACCCAACAACAATAAAACACCCTCTTCCCCATGTGAATAATTTACAATGTGGTTTGTGTGTGTGTGCCCTCCTGAGGTGAGGCTTATGGAGTGGGTGTGTCTAGGGGGTGAAGCCTGGGGACAAGCAGCCAGCACCTCAGCCTGTGGCCATTCCTCCATGGCTGCACATGCTGCAGTGATTTTGGTGGGTGTGGGCGGTCAGCCAGGGGCCATGGTGGCCTCTGGTCCCCTGTTGCAAGTGGCTTCCCCTCTGGCAACTGGTGGCTAGGGCCAATAGGGCTGCTGTGTGGGCCTGCTCCCACTGCAAGCAGCTCTGGCTCCCAACCCAGATGGAGCTGGAACAAGTGGCAGCATTAGGCCTAGGCAGGGGAGCTGGGTGGCAGGGGACCCTGGGCAGAGGCTGTGGCAGGGTCTCCTGACTGATGAAGGTGGCACTGGATCTCCTCGCAGGATCATAGTGGGGTTTGTATCTGGGAAGCTAGCATCTGGCTCAGACCAGGTGGGGCTATAGTTGGGGGCAGGGCAGTGGGTGGCACAGAGGTAACCAGCATGGCCAGGACAGTGCCAAGTGGGCAAGGAGCTGCAGCTTGAACTCCTGCTCTGCCTGGTCCCACACCTTCTCTCACCAGTCCCATGCCTCCTCACACCAGTCTCACACATCCTCATGGGCCATGTCTTCTAACTGCTATATCCACATGTCCACCTGCTGGTCCTTTGTGGCCCTCACCAGCCAGTCCAAGAGGAGGGTCCTTCTGAGTAGCTGGCACTTCCACAGGGTCCTGACTGTGGGAGGCTGTGACCCTGAGGCCACATCCCCATTGCCAACTTTGGCATCTCACCCATGGGCAGCTACAGGGCCTATAGTACCATGAGAAAGAAGCTGGTTGTGACAGTAAGCAATATTTCTGCGAAAAGATGCTCTGTACCAGGGGCTCATGTGCTGCCTGGCCTCAGATTGTGGGTCAGGCATGCACAGATGCCCATGAACCATGGTAAGACAGACAGGAAGGGCCAGGTCCAGGAGTCTGCTGGCTGAGATCCCATCCTCACTTGCTCTCCAGGGTCCAGTGGGCTTCTGGGTGCTGGCTGTAAGCAGCCTGCCTCCCCCACCCTTTTCCCAGGCTGGGCCAGGCCAGACTGCCAGCAGCACCTGCTGCCACAGCTCCAGACCCGGCTTCCCCCACTTCTGCTGTGGGCCAGCCAGTCTTTTGTGTTGCCACTGAGGCCACAGCACCCAGGCTCATGGGGCGTGGGTCTCCTGGAATACTGGGACACAGAGCTTCCCACACCCCTGCCTTCCCCACAAGAGGCCTCTTCAGGGAGGCACTCTGGGGCCACCCCCACATGCTGGCACTGTGCCCTGAGCATGGCCCTGCTGTACATATCCAGGTAAATTCATGAGGAGCTGTTTGCACAGACTGAGGGGTGCCCAACCCACTACATCCTGCTGCTGCTAATTGCCATGGTGCCCCCAGCACACCTAGCTTAGGACCCCTGCAACCTCTGCTACCACCTGGAAGGCTACCTGTGGCATTACTATATATCCCTGCCCTTGCAGCAGAGAAGGACATCACCATCGACATCAGCACATTCCTTGGCATATGAGAGGCCTGTGCCTGCCTAGGTGCAGGGGTCTGGACTGCTCAATAAAGTTTTGCACTGTTTCCTACCTCCCTGCATGCTGTGGGGGCAGAGCCTGGGGGTTAGGGGAGCATGGCCAGGCCAAGCAGGGAGGAGAGCTCGGGACAGGGCCAGGGCTGGGGCTGGGGTCACAGCCTGGGTGAGGAGAGCCCTCCCACAATGTGGGGCTTGCATGCCAGTGGCTCTGGTCAGTCTTGACTGGCAGTGCTGGCATGCAGCTCCCAACAGACTCAGTCAGAGGGATGACGCATACAGGTGCCCAACCAAGCTCCCTTCTCCCCCCCTGAGGCAAAGCTGGTGTTGCTGGCAGCTGGTGGTGCCTTGGCCAGCTGTACCTTGTGGCTGGGGCTGAGGCTGCAGAGCTGTCAGTGCAGGTGCTGGCCCCAGCTCCCTGAGCTGCTGGTGGAGGCTGAGAGTGAGGAGCTTGGTGGGATGGGCTGCTGGTGCCCCAACAAGCCCTACCCCAGTGACACTTCACCATAGGTGCCAGGTCAGAGACAGAGCTCAGGCAGGCCTGAGCTGGTGGGCATGGACTTGTGGGCACTCCCCAACGAATGACTGTAGTCGATAATGGTGACTCACTGTGCCTGCAAGGCCTTAACCCTTATGCAGCACTGCTATGCTGACCAGTCATGACCAAGCTCCTGCATCCAGCCTGACATCTCCCCATAGACATGGGCATTGGAACACCCACCCTGTATGAACTTCTGTTGTACCTCCACCTACCCCACAGGGCCATGAGGTTACCAGTCTCCTCCTGTGACCAGCTGGGGCCTGGCTGGTGGCATATGGTGTTGGCAAAGACACCATCAGGGTTCCCATGCTGGGTCTCATGTTTGTCCTGGTGCTGCTGGTCCTGGGCAGCTGTCTGCAGCACCCAGCTCAGAAGCAGAGCACAGGACTAGGAGACACATGGCAAGGTGATGCCCTGCAGCACCTGCAGGGTCCAACAGGCTGTGGGCAGCTGGGCCCAGGTGCTGGCAGGCCTGGCAGAAGCCTGTAGCAGCCTGCAGAACTGGAGGGCACAGCCCCGGCAGCCGTGTGAAAGTGCAGTGCCAGGCCGTGACACTGGGGTGCAGGCAGGCTGCCACAGGTAGCCCGTAACATGTGCAGGGGCAACAGAGGCCAAAAGTCCTCAAAGGGTCCCTGGTGTTGTGCCCCAGGGCTCAAAAAGTCTGCAGGCTTTTAAAGGGTCTGTGGCTGGGCATGCCATCCAGGCAGCCCAGCCCTGGACAAGGAAGTCTTCCAGCCCTGGGTCCATGGGGCTGAACTCAGGTTGGCCTCATAGTGGCAAGGCTGGCAGGGAAAAAAATATTTGTCTGGACCTTGAGGAGAGCTGCAATTCCTTGAAAAGAATTATTGTTGTGGGTGTTGTGAGGATTTATGTAGTTTATTTTAAATGTTTGTTTACAAAGCAACAAGAGTTTTGTTTTATTTGATTCACAGGTATTTTTTTTCCTTTTTAATGTCAAAAGCCCACTTTGGGTGGTAAGTCCTAGGAGCCAAACTGTGACATTCCCAACAGTAGAAACTGATGTGTCTAAAATGTCAGCTATGTTTAACAGATGCTTTGATAGGAAGATATGAAAAGTGAAATAGAAAAACTGTACTGTATGGGGATCGTTAAGCTTAGTATTCAGTCAGAAAAGAACATTATCTGAAGCAGCAGGGTGTTGGGCTTTACTGTCACTCAGACTTTTTGTGTGTGTAGGTTAAATATTTTGTTTAAGGGGAGAAAAAAAAACCTGACACCTTTGAAGATCATCAGTGGTCTCAGATCTATTCCTTCTCTCTTTCTGAACTGTCATTCAATATCAGCTTGTGATAAATTCCTAATGTAGAATTATTAGATTGATCAATAACTAAATTCTAAGAGTTCCAACATAAGAGTACTAATAAAATTAATATAACCAGACTTAGTAAATAGTTGCTACAATGTTCTTATGCATGATATAAAGATCCCAAAATATAAAAGCAAAAACATCACTTGTGCTATAATTCATTTGAAATATATTGAAACTGCAGAGCACAGATGTACCTTTGAGGGGGAAAATACTGGACTAGAAAACAATCCCATGCACTGGTACCAATTGACTAAACAGCAGCTCTGCAGAAAAGGACTTGGGAGTTTCAATGAACAATAAATTGAATATTAGCCAACAGTGTGCCCTTGTTGTGAAGAAGACCAATGGCATACTAGGCTGCATTAGTAGAAGTGTTCCAGCAAATCGAATGAAGTGATTATTTCCTTCTATTTAGCACTGATGAGGCCACATCTGGAGTACTGTGTCCAGTTTTGGGCCCCCCAGTACAGAAAAGATGTAGACAAATTGGAGAGCTTCCAGTGGAGGGCAACGAAAATAGCAGTCTGGGGCACATGACTTACGAGGAGAGGTTGAGGGAAATGTTCTTATTTAGTCTGGAGAAGAGAAGACTGAACGGGGATTTAATAACAGCCTTCAGCTACCTGAAGTGATGTTTGAAAGAAGATGGAGCTAAACTGTTCTTAGTGATGGCAGATGACAGAACAAGGAGCAGTGGTCTCAAGTTGCAGCAAGGGAAGTCTAAGTTAGATATTAGGAAGATCTTTATCACCAGGGGAATAGTAAAGCACTGGAACAGCTTACCCAGAGAGGTGGTGGAATCTCCATCCTCGGAAGTTTTTAAGAGCTGATTAGACAAAGTCTTTGCTGCTCTGATATAGTTGGAGATGGTCTTGCTTTGACCAGTGTGTTGGATTAGGTGACCTCCTGAGATTCTTTCCAACCCTAATTTTCTATGATTGCAAGATTCCAGTATGATAATAAAAGAAACGTTCAGAAGATTTATGTTATCTACTCTAGAGGTTTGGAACACAGAATAACAGAAACTATATTTGCTTGAAATCAGAGAGAATAACTAAAACTGTGTGCTCTGTATTAAGTCTGACCTCATCTGTGGAAGTGTAGGATTTCCCTGAGTAATGAGATTTCCTGCTGTTATACCTCAGGCTCCTCACTTTTCTATCTCTTCCCACTACAGAGGGAGACAAAGTGGTAAGGCAGAACTCCATTTTCCTTGATAAGACCTCCTGTGGGGATTGGTCCATTAAGATCCCTACATTAGTATTACAAGTTAGAGTTGTCCAACAGAATAAATATTTAACACAAATATTGTAAGGACAAATATTGTAAATATTTAACACACAGTGATAAATAAATGGCTAAGGACAAAATTGGAC
>NW_017729033.1:55321467-55337707 GCF_001723915.1 Gavialis gangeticus | reverse complement strand
AGTATGATAATAAAAGAAACGTTCAGAAGATTTATGTTATCTACTCTAGAGGTTTGGAACACAGAATAACAGAAACTATATTTGCTTGAAATCAGAGAGAATAACTAAAACTGTGTGCTCTGTATTAAGTCTGACCTCATCTGTGGAAGTGTAGGATTTCCCTGAGTAATGAGATTTCCTGCTGTTATACCTCAGGCTCCTCACTTTTCTATCTCTTCCCACTACAGAGGGAGACAAAGTGGTAAGGCAGAACTCCATTTTCCTTGATAAGACCTCCTGTGGGGATTGGTCCATTAAGATCCCTACATTAGTATTACAAGTTAGAGTTGTCCAACAGAATAAATATTTAACACAAATATTGTAAGGACAAATATTGTAAATATTTAACACACAGTGATAAATAAATGGCTAAGGACAAAATTGGACCTAAGAAGTATCCAACAAGTAAATTAAAAATAAAGACTCTGAATGGTCATGACATTTTTTTCTCAAATACAAATATATACTAATGAGATCTTTTAAAAAGTATGTGAATTCAATTTAGGGAAAAGAAAAAGCTGTGTTGACCTAGAGGTTGATTTAACCTCAACAAAGCCTAACCTGTTGCCCCACCCACTTCATAGGTTCCCAACCGTGGCATTTTTTAGCAGCAGCTGAGCATATCTTTCCCTAAAATTAAGTGATTTTAGCATCTAATGATGCTGTGTAGTTACTAAACAGCCCTGATGATCCCCTTGAAAAGTTTCTCAGTCAAGGGGCTTAGGGAATGCTGTCTATTTACAGCCACTACAGGAGACAAGAGTTTATGTTTTTCTTCTACCACTTAGAGATTACTAGACCACTGCCTGACCTCTTCCTCAAAACCCCTTTGGACAGATGGCAGGGAGTAGCAATCAGTTTTTCCAAAATTTGCTAGTAAATAAGGAATTGCTGTATGAGGTTCTTTGAACACCTGGGACAGATAATGTCTAGAAGTACACGTGCATACAATTTCACTTTCAGAAGAGGTAAGTTGGGAAAGAAAGATAAAGCTGGGGACTGTCTCTATGTAATAGAGAGAGGACTCTAGGGATAGATAATGTATATCAGCCTAAGGCTGAACGTTTTGGGCTTGTTTCTTTCTTTTTTTGGACACCAGTTTCTATATGAAATGGTGAAAGAGCTACTGGAAAAACAACTACTTCGGTAACCAAAAAAATAAAAGTAGAGTGAGATGTAGAGTGTTTGTAAGAGTGATGTTGTAGCCATGATCGTCCAGAAATTATGTGAGAGAAGAATTTCTTCAGGTGATATCTTTTATTGGACCAACTGTGTAGTTAGACTAGGGTTAGACAAGCTTTGAAATGAAAAACAAAGACCTGGGAAACAATATCTTGCATTCAAAAGCTTGTCTAACTCTATCACATCTGCACAGTCAAGCCAATAAAAAATATCACCCTAATAAGTCTTTGCCTTGCTATACAAACATATATGATTGTTGGACTTCTAATTCCAATTTCTATTAAGATCTTTTAGACAATAACTTTATCACCACATAGTTTTCCTTTGAAAAGGGAAATTAAAGAAAAAAGCAGTATTTCATTCACTATACACTGCAAGCTTATCCATCCACTCAAGTACAACAGAGGCTTCAAAACAGCAGGAAATTTGTTGAAATACAGCACATGCTGTCTTTCTTCTATGCAAATCCATTAAGACCAATTAGTACCTCTATTTCAACAACCTGTCCTAAACTTTCTTTCAGAGTCCTTCCTAACTGTTTTCCTGAAGTGCTTCACAAAGATTAATACTGCACATTTCCAAGTTACTTAACTAGTAGTAGTAGTAGTATTCTTTCCAACTAATCAGTGGCATTCCACTCATATTCAGTTAGCTTTTCTATCATCCTGGAAAGAATAATTTAATACGTTCAATGAAAGAGTTTAATAGTGAAGCAACAGGGGAATTCCATACTCTGGACTGCCTGTTGGCTATACGGTTTCCTTTCCTCCCTTTGCTAAGCTGAAAAGTGCTTGCATCTTGTTAAAATTCTATCAGCAAGTGGAAGGGACGTGTTTATATGGCAGAACAAATAAATAAACTCGCTTTTCCACAAACAGGAATCTCAGCCATGTGGAATTTATTCTACTGTGGAAAGAAAACTTTATGGGATCTCCTTAAAAAATTGGCAGCACTTTACCAACACTATGTGAACATTCATGTATTCAATATATCAGAAGTATAAAGAAAGAAAATGCTTAAAATTTTACTCCTCATGTTAGATGGTGTGGTAGGAACCAGCTTCTTTTTAGAGGAACACTTACAACACATAAATAGCCACTCATATAAACTATTTGAAAAACCTGTCACAAGTTTGCTAAAGTACTAGACACTGAATGTAAGTGAAGGGATTCTTGATCTTTTATATCGATTACCTGAAGAAAATTAAGTCCTTCTTCCCATTCTATGATTCTTCACAGTTTTCAAAGAATAGTATCATACCACCAAAGCACAAGTACTCTTTGGAACAGTGTATTGTGTACTGAGAACAATTATTGCATTTCTCCCCAAACTCATTATATTATAGCTCCACTATATTGAAAATGCACTTGATTTTAATTTGAGCATCTTATTTTATAGCAGACTTCTAAAATAATGTTGTGCAAAAACTTCAAATGTAGAAACAAACCAGAAATATAGTAATATAGAGAGGGGAGAATTTAAGAACAAGACAAGGTAGTGGTATTGATTTTTTTTCTTTCCTTTTTTAAGTCAGGGCAGCTAGGATCTGGAACCAACTTCCAAGGGAAGTGGTGCTGGCTCTTACCCAGAGGTCTTTAAGAAGAGGCTTGATGCCTACCTAGCTGGGATAATTTGAGCCCAGTTTTTTCTCCTGCCCAGGCAGGGGGTCAGACTTGAAGATCTACAAGATCCGTTCCAACCCTACTTCTATGATTCTATGAAAATATCATGAATTGTATGTTGTAGTTTGAAGAACATTTTTGTCTGAAGTGCCTTTTTAACGCCCATTAAACTTTAAAAAAATCCAATGATGATAAAACAGAAATACTAAATAGCTTTTTGTTCATGATGTATATGTGTGTGCTCACACATACATGAGAGAGCGCAAGTGTTTTTGGTTTAATAAACTTCATAAAATTTGTTAAACATTAAGAGTGAGCATTATTAATAAACATTTTATATCCTAAATGTTAACAATTGTATATGATGAGCAGGTGAACTTAAAAAACCCTGTGTTATTTTGTTTGTATAAAATTTGATTTTTTTTTTAATGCCACACATCATAAGTGCCAAATTATAAATCCTCACTGAAGTTATGGAACCTTATACTTTACTCTCATGCATAGTATGTATAAGAACATGAAACAAATTCCTGGAAACCAAGTAATTTGATAAAAAGTGCAAACTCTATAAATTATTTTATGCAAATTCAAAGGCTTGAGTTCTATAAAGGAATCCACACAGGCAGGCCCTTATGTTCTCATAGATTTCTCACTGATTAAAGTAAAGCTCTGAATAGTTATAGGGGGTCTGTGTCCATTGATTTATTTGCAGGGCTTGGCCTAAGTCTGTTAGAGGTCTAGTAATAGAAGCTATAATGTGTTTTGGCTATGTCTTTCTACATTGTGAGACTTTCAAACAATTGTATCAACTATGTTGGGGAAAATACAGGGCAAACTAAGACTAATAATTTGATATTGTAACTCTTTTTACTTCATGTTTTCATGGTTAACTAGTGTGTGTGTGTGTGTGTGTGCGCGCACGCACGCGCGCGCATGTGTAGAAATATAGATACTTTTGAAAATTCTATTTGGGCTATGAGATCATGAGATTTTCTTCTTAAGAAATAAATTTTCATTGTAAGTTGTCAGAGTTGAAAACAATTTGTCTTCTGCTGGACACTTAATTCAGCATTTCAAAGGGTCTCTGTATGTGTGCGGTAAAGGCATGATGGAACATAATGCATGGTCCACATAATCAAAGTTCCTGCTGTGCTACATGTGCATGACAGAAGCCATGACTATAGGATTGCACATTAGATCCCATCATAACTTATTGCTGGTGCAGGGGGAGCCCGATTCTGAGCTCCCCCTGTACTAGAAAGAAGTAAGCTCCTATGTCTGGGACCCCCCTCAGCTGACCTGACACATCAGCTGTGGTTTCCCAGCTACAGGGGTGCATAGATTGAGATCACATCAGCTGCAGTCTTCCAGTCTTTGGGGTACTTGGGACCACTCTGAAGCTGGGAGTCCTGTCAACTTGGAGCTCCCAGGCTCCGGGGTACACATAGACACCCCCAGGTTTATGCTCTGATCAGCTGATGGGCTCCCAGGCAAGGGGACCTGGGACCATATGTTCAATTAATGGCATAATAGGAAACAGCTACAAAATTATTGCACATATTTTTATGGAAAAACTTTGTAGGTTATTCCTCTTTTTATCACATCATTAATTGGCTGAATGTGTGGCTGAGTGACCACATAAGGCCTGATTAACTGGTTAATCTTATCTTAAGTGTACACAGAGATCTGAAATTGAAGCTGAATTTTATTTCAGATTTTGGAATTACTTATATATGAAAATTCCAACTCTATCTATATTTCTAATTAATTCTTGAAATATTAGGTAGTGGTTAAAAAGTCAGTTAAAGAGAGCTAGGATGGAAAGTGAAATGAAGGACAAGAATTACTATATAATATTGTGATTTTTAATAAGATTTCATTTAATTACATGAAGGTCTGTAGCCTGTAGCTGATGTGTACCAGAAATGTGTAGTAACATAGAGTCTTTACCCCAAAATTCTTATATTGTAAACAGACAAGGCAGGAGAGACACCAGACCCAAACAGAAGCAGACAGATGTTTAAGGTCACACAGTTGTTTAGTTGTAGGACAGAAAATAGAGACCAAGTCCTCTGAGCCCCAAACCACTGAAATATGGATCCCTCTGACAGTGACAGTAATTATGATATGTTGCAAATTCATCATCTACTTTATTTCTTGAAGACAGTGAAGCTACTGAGTATCATCCATTTAGTCTCCAAAAAGCTCAATGACACGTGATTTGATTATAAATCTATATGAAGGATGTGCTTTCAGTTTCTGATGGCTTATACAATCTTTCTTTTCCGGTCACAGTATTTTCACTTTCAAATTGACTTTTGGGTTCGATGAACCTGAATAAAAACACCCTAGAAATTGCCACCGCTAATTTGGAGAATAATGTTGAGTACAGTGAGCAGTGCTACAAGTGATAGGCATGACTGTGGTAGAAGTCATAGCATGCATAATGGAAAACATGATTATCTTTTGAGAGTATAGCTATATCTACCTAGTAATCAAAAGTTTGAATGCAGTCTTTGTATATATCCAAACTAACTAAAATAAACCTGAAAACAGTATAGACAAGTCAGCACAGGGTAATTATTAGGGGTGTGAGAAATGAGCCATATTTGATTCGGATTCAGATTCAGCCTGAATCAGCGACAGTGATTTGATTCATTTGATTTAGATCACTGTCCCCGATTCGATTCAGCCAAATCCAAATCTGAAGATTCGATGCTGATTCGGGGAATCAGTGGTTCGGCCATAGACACAGCTTTAAATGTTTTTTCTACATATCTCAAGGTACCAGTCATGGCTTGTGAATGCCACGATGCTGGGGCAGATGAAAAGTCCCACAGGAATGTGGTGGAGACCCCCACGAGCTCAGCGGTGAACACAGAAGTGGACCAGAAGTACTTGGACCAGAAGGCCAAGGCTTAACTGTTGCCATTGCCATCAATGAAAGTTTTACCATTAACATCAGGGTGAAGGCAGGGAAAGTGAGTTCAATGTTGAGTGCTTTTGAAAAATCCTACTTTTAAATCTATTTGTGGGGGGAGAGAGAATTACAGTGTATTTTGTTGACCAAACTACATCACAACTGCTGAAGAGAAGCAAGGAAAGTGTACACTGATTTGAAATGAAATAAGCTTAAAATAAAAAAGTGAACAAGCAAGCAAACAAGCAAAAAATAAAATATAAAATATAACACCTCATATCCTTACTGGGCACATCTACCCATGCATTTGATCCAGGATCAGTTTACTCACAAGTAAACTATTCTTTGAGCATGGACATAGGCTTGGAGCAAGTTCCCCAGCCTGTTCCCCACCATGCTCATGGAGCATCTGTGCTCATGGAGCTGAGCAGGGAACAAGCTCCCCAGCTAGTCCCACCCCCCCAAAAAAATAAATTTAAAAGTAGGATTTTTCAAAAGCACAGAACATTGAACTCACTCTCCCTGCCTTCGCCCTGATGTTAATGGTAAAACTTTCATTGATGGCAATGGCAACAGTTAAGCCCAAACTGAAATTTTTAACATGCTCCCTTCCAGTCATTCTAGTTCCACTTTCCATTGGCTGTCAGATAGTAATCTGTGGCTGAGTTCTAGCTCAGCTATTTGATATCTGAACCCACCTAAAAATCTATTATAACTAAAGAGCCTTCTGATTCATAATTTAAGGGTCCCCTTAGAGGAAACCACTCCATTTGTCTCTAAATGATCAGTTGATAGGAAAGGACAAGTATTTTAGTTTGCCTCTGGTGATGAAAAATGAAATATAAAGCACTGTAGTTTCATGGAAATTCAAGTACAAAGACAAAAATGTTAACTACTTTCTGCATCTACCTGTAATTTCCCTTTCTTATTTTGGAAAATGGTGTGGCTTTTTTCAAGCAACTTGCATTGTAGATGGGGTCTAAGCTAATAAAAATACAGTTATACCTCATCTCCCACTAAAATAATGTTAATGGTTGAAGGGAAAAGACAACTATATTCAAAGAATACATTTTCAACCCATAGTGTATTTTTCTCTGCATTTTGCTATATGTTGTTATCTTTGCAAATAAATGGAAAACTGTAAAACAATGGCATTTGAAGGCTGCTGAAAATGTTCACTTAAAGGAGTGATTATATCTGATGCATGGCAGGAAGTGCAATTGTGGGATCGGGGATCGGATCCCAACCACATCCTATTGTCAGGTTCTCCCTGCAGCAAGAAATAGGAAACTAGATGCCCAGTACATCTGTATACCACTACCCACCCCCCAATCCACACACACAGATCCCAGCTCACAGTGGCTGGTAGTACTGTACCAGGGGAGCAGGCAGTGAAGGAGAACCTGCCTAGCTGGCCACTGCTACCATTGCCACTACTGTTGCTTTCTGGGATGGGCTCAGCCTGGATAGCAGCTGTGGCTCAGTGGTGGCAGCAGCTGGGAAGGTAGATTCCCTTTCCTTGCCTGGTCCATGAGGACAGTGCTGGCAGTCACAAGTTATCCAGGAGTTATGAGGGGCACAAGTGAGACGTGAGGGCTAGGAGGGAATTGGGAAGCCCAGGGATGTGGGTAGCAGTGGCAGGTGCTTTACCTTTTAGGATGCTCCTGCTTGCCAGGAGAGGGTCCCAGTGGTGGAAGTTCAGGACAGTCAGAGCAGGTGTTTAGCCTGAGTGTGTGACTATTCTAAACTCAAGTTAACACTCACACAGATTACCACTTCGAGAAGCCCAATTATAATGTGTAACAAGGTCCGTATATGGAAATAACACATGGCCAAAGAACTGCTGTGGTAGTGCAAGATAGAACAACGAGTATTGGAAGCTTGTGTGAACCTGTGTATGTATAGAGGCTCAACAACACAAGTCAGAAGATCCTACAATAAGACAGAGGATTTCCCCATAAAATTTGGTCAGCATTAAGCCTTCTCCAATTTATGCTTGTCCTGAACACAACAACAAACAACATTTGAAAGGATGCCTCTTGGTGCATAATAGTCCAATTCCTGGTCCATAACACAACATGTGTAAGGACAGAGCAGAAATCAGGGAATAGCTTGTTTGGACAAATGAGGGCACATCCTGGAAAATCTCTATGCATCATGAGGGAAAAGATAAAGGATATGCCACACATCTTTTCAGGTGAGAGCAAAAAAATATTAGACAACCAGCACATACCAACTATGTATAAATACAAGTATTTGGGGGCCATCGTCCTAGTAAATGAAATGTGACAAAATTAGGGATAATCCTGCCACAGGCAAGCGAGTTGATTAGATGACCTCTGGATGTCACACTTAGAGACCTACTTCTCTTCTTCATTTAAACCCAGTGCTCTTTCCTGCCCAGGGCAGGGGGTCAGACTCGATGATCTACTGATGTCCCTTCTGACCCTAAAAATCTATGAAATCTATCATTTTATTATTCAATAATATTATCCATTTTACCAGTTTATACAAAATTAAAACAGCATGGTAGATGATAATTAAAATAAAGATAAAATGAGTAAGTAGAGAATAAAATAAAACAGGGAAGTTCTATTTGATTTGTGGCTCTTATTTTTTGTGCAAGTAGCACAAATACACATTAGGAGTATAGAACAGAGTCCAAATTGTTAAAAGAGCTATTTTTTTTTCTTCTTTAGCCCATTGTTTAAAATTTTCTATTAATAGAGAGATCTATTTTCCTCATTTCTTCAAAGAACAAAATAGGGATTTAAGTCATCTAATTCTTCCACAAAAACATATACTGTCTGAATATGGGGTCTGACCCAACCTCCTGTGACAATTGATCTCATTACAGTGACTCACAGTCTAGTAATGGCCTCTAGCTGTTTTTAGTTTTGTGCCACAGATAGGTAGGTTTCTAGGCCAAAGAAGTGCTCTATAAATCTCAGAAAAGGGGAGGTTTGAGAAAGTCTCACTGCCTGCATAGCTGTCTATATGCTGGCATCTTCAATTCTTAAATATGTCTTGTTTTAAATGCTTCTAAAATGCACTTCTAGGGTATCTGGTAGCTATAAAACATCTCATTTTCATTCAATAGTTTAGAATTTTGATCTAAGCCAAGATGCTCACATTTATCAGTTCCACTTCATAGAACATGACCCCACACTCTCCCCATCATAGAATTAAGTAGAGATAGAAGTTGCCTTAAAAAGTAGTAAGAAATTGGTTGGAATAAAGTTATACAAGCTTTCAAATGCAAGAAATTCTTCATCAGGTCATGTACATAAAGCAAGACAGAGATAGGGTCATTCAGTGTCATAAGTGTGTGGAATTTGATTCCCTCTTCATTTATTCAAGAATAAATGAAAAAGTATTGAAACAAGCCGACAACCTTGTCATACTTCTGTCTTAGCTGGAAAACTATTGGACAGTCTCCACCAATCTCATAATGAATACTAGATGCTGTTTTTGAATAGTACGTGATTATTAATTGTAAGAGAGCTCTTGCCATTGATGTTAATGCCAGTTTCTTCCATAATTTTAATTTGTCTATTGAGCCAAGATCTTCCTTTATAAATGATTTTGCCTTTTGTCCCCCCTCCCTCCCTCCATATTTAAATGCTAAATAATGCAACACTAAGCAAGGATTCATGCAAGAACAGTCTTCTCGGAAACCAGCTTGCTTTGACTTCCATGAAAAATTAAACCAATTTAAATAAGGCTAGTGAAATGTTTTTCAAGGCAAAGAATAATATTCTACTCCTTTCCTTAGGAACTATGCCTAAATCATGTATTTCCTCTCCTTACTACTCCAGTGAGAAGGCATCTGCTAGTGCTGTTATTGCTCAGTGGCAACACTACTGAAAATAGTTACCATTACAATAATTTGGATAAATAAATGTTGTAAAACAAATGCACAGTGGAGATAACAAATTATTTTTAAAGAATTAATCAGACCCTGAAAAAGTGTGCATGTGTGTGTACACATGTATGTACATGCTTGCACATAAGTGCATGCATGTTCCTTGCATGATTTAACTGGGTGAAGCAAAATGCTTCCATTGGATTCTGGTTGTTGTGAAGTAACAGGGTAATCCTGATGGTGAAGAGACTTTACCATCTTTATAAGAGCTTATGTCTGATAGATGACTTGAGCTAAAACCTTGTTCTATCAGTCAAGGTTCTTCTAAGCAATTGCATGAGAATATCAAATACTCCTATAGGTTGAGTTAAGATATGATAGCTTGTCAAACTGTACTTTATAATTTGAATTACACCATTTTTTATTTATGAGCCCCTGGACTGGACCACTAGCCATTAAAAACTGATATATGATGATCTTTGATTAGTTGATGCTTCCAGGTATTTGACTACACCTCTCCAACTCCTTCATACTATACTTAACACTAACTTGAACATTAGAGTCAGATCCTGGGCTGTGACTTAGTGCAGAGCTCAGGGCCAGAAAAGGATGAGGTGGCTACAGTGACCAACTTGCCACCATTTTGCCTTCCGAATCATCGGCTGCCTCCAGAATCCAGGCATAATCTATTTTAGCTACAGGATTAGCTTTAGATTCCTAATGATTTCAATATTAGTTGGAATCTCCAGATGGATGGATATTGTTTCTCTACTGTATAAAACCCTCACCCAGGCCTGTCTTTGGCATAACTTCACCGCAGCATTTATAAAAGGGCTCTGCAAGGGTTGCTTTATCTTTCCCAATGTCTCCATTTCCTTCTGAAGGCTTTCCAATCACCTTTATACTGCCCCAAATGTTTACACTGTAATGGGGACAAAAAAAGGTGAAGACCTCAGCCTTATCCTTTTTTGTGAAGAGTGGTTTTCACACTCAAAAATTGTATGTTTAAGATATTTTTTCCATGTACAATTTTTACTACACATTACATCATAAATAAATGCATAAATAGAATTCCACACATATGTTGTTTTGCAAGGTTATAGATTCTACAATAAAATCAGTTCCTATGGCTATGAAATGATTGATCCAGAAACAGTTTAGAAGTTAAATTCTTGTGTGAGACATCAATGTGAAATAAATGCAATTAAAGGGAGATTTTTTTTAATTACTTTATCATCTCCTTTATTTTCATACCTCTTCAACTACTGTTTAGGAGCTTACTAGAATTTAACTTATATAATAACTTTCAATAGCAGTCTGTAATTATTTCCACTCAGAAGATTACATGTCTTTCAACATTACAGCTATCTTTCCACACATGCATATAAAACAGCCTTTGGTATAAGAAAAGCAAGTGAACTAATCCTGAAAAATCATCTTCTGAAGAAAAATTCACATTCTTAATAATGGTATACATTTGTGTTACAGCAAACTCCATTTTTATAAATGCCAGCCTATTTCTAAGTAGCTTTACAAACACAACTCTTTATGTCATCTGCTATTGTATATAAAGAATAGAAATATACAATGTAAACCATCTATCTAAAAAAAGGTAGTTTGCTTTTAAATATCTTTCAAGGTTAACTTGTATTAAAATTGTGTTTGCTTTTAAAATGAATTGCTCTAATTAAATTACACTAATCTTAATCAGCAGCGTGTAAATTATTTAAGTGAATCAGAATTTCACATCTATTCTAGAAGCTGTGAACATGAGTTTGCTGCCCATTGAGCAATGAAATTTGGATTTTAGAGGGCCAAGTATTAAATGCATATTCTTATTCAAAACTGTTTACTTTCACTTATATAGCCAAGGTTCTTATTTTTCTGACGATAAAATTAGAATTTATATAGAGAAAAGCCTAAGGGATATGATTGATGGGGGGAAAGCAAGTATTGTATTTAAACTGATTGCTACATTCTCATTTTGTGAACAGCAGGAAATCTTAAGGCTGCAAAAAGTGCAAGGATTTTACTTAGATTTAAGAAGTAAAATGCTGTGATGTTTTACATAAAGTAAGTGGCTGCTTTTTATGCTAAAGGAAAAGAATTAAAAAATTATTTAGTTTAAGAGATTTTCACAACTGTATAGGAGACAAGTTTCTTTTTGAAAACTCTACAAAATAATTAAATCTTACAACTTCTCAGGTAAAAATTACCCGTGTTTCTAAACTAAAAGGAATAATTCAAATAATAATCCTCCTGGAGGACAACCTCAGTTTCCTGAAATCTCTCCCATAAAGTGAGAACTTAAAATAATCTCCCTTTAACATAATTATGGTACTGCATTATGTGGCAGTGGCAATGTTTCTGGCTGGGAACATATCAGAATGTCAGACCCTGTTCTTAAATGTAGATGGTTTGCTTGTGCGCTATACAGAAATATCAGCCTTACAAATCAATCAGACACCCCGTTGATGTCATCCACAGAATAATAATTGACTCCCCCATACCAGGAAGTGAGAACAGTCAGAACGCTGGCAAAATGACTTTACATGGGTTTGTTACACATGAGCAAAATGATTATGATTTTGCTCGGGATGTGACTCAAGGTAGATTTCAGATGATAGAGCAGGGAAACCTTCTGTCTTATTATAAATGGGTGAAGCTTGCAGCCCTCCCACAGAGATACAGAGCCAGTCCTTCAGTAAACATAGAGGTTTACCTGCCTTCAGCCTATCCTTGGTTCAAGCTATGTTAAGGAGGATTTATAAAGGAAAGGCTGATAGTAAATATAACCACAAAACTATTCCGTAGATTTGTGTTGTCATAAAGAAAAGACAGTAGTTTACTTCCAGGCAATTACTGTATATATCCAAATCCAAGATGGTTTTGAATTTAAGACAACCCACAATAATTAGATTGTATACATAGAAAATTTATAAATGTTATAGTATTTCATGGATAGAATCTAGCTATTGGAAGGTTATCTTAAATTCCTGCTGCCTCCCCTTACCCCTGCTGGTGCAGTGGGGCAAGCAGTGGAAGAGAGACAGGTAGTAAGGGGCATGCAGTGTGGAGAAAGGTGGTGAGTGCCCCCCCCATTATTCATAATGCTGTTTAAACTACTTCATTAGCAGAGAGAAAGAGCAACAGTGACAGCTTCAATAGAGAAAAAGAAAAAGGAAATATCAGTTCACCTTATATTGAACTGAAAAGAGAATTATTTGAGGCTAAGCAGATCTGCTTCATGTATGAGTTCCTTTTGCAGGAGCCTTCATCAGATGTTTAAGTTCCAAAATGTAATTAAAGAATAAATATCTGAGTAGGAATAAGTGTAGGAGGGAGGGAGTGTTGGATTTAGTTCTGAAGGCTGTTAGGTCCATGGTCATTCTTATCTCTTTTGGGAGTTAGTTGAAAAAGCATACATCCAGTTCCTGTGAAAATTCTGCTTCCTGTGCTTATAAGTTTCCCCTTGAAAGTAAGGGTTTAATCATTTCAGTGGAAGGCTGCTTACTGTCACAAGAGGTCAGACTATGAGGAAGAGGCAATTTCTTAGATAGCTAGGGCCAATCCTATGGAAGGTTTAGACTGTCAGAAACTTCAACTGGATTATGTGTTTAATAGGAAGCTACCGCAGAAAATTGCAGATGGTAATGTGTTCACATAGTAACCTTAACCCACTAAGACTTAGTGGGTGCATCTAAATGTGTTGCTATGACTTTGTTATTGTGCCGTGATTTGGTACTTTTTTTTGGAAATTCTAAACCATGATGCAGTAACAACCTGCAGTGTACTATACACACGGTGCAGTTATTTTTAGCAGCTACTTCACCATAGTGGATTGCTAGAGTGGGGGAGCGTGTTGCTACAGTGAAGTAGCTGCTGGTCATGTTTAGATGCCCATAGATGCTACATCGCCATAGCATGTTGCTATGGTGACATAGCATCACATGTATATGTGTCCATTGTTGCATTTTTTGTTCCACTTTGACTTCTTTCTGCATGTGTGGTTTCACTCCATATAAAATAAACTGCAATAAACAGGCTTAAATGTGTATGGATCATTGTTGCCTGATCTGGGTTTGACAGGAGAGATTGAAATTACTAATTAATGGGGTGCTTTTATTGCCATGATATTGGCCACCTGACAACAAAGCCTAAAAGGACCCCAGGGCTATATACAAACTAAAGAACAACTCTCCTCGATAGAACAAGTTGGTCACAGGTGTCTAAGGTCCTATTGTTTTAAGCTTATCACTTGTAGACGCCAAAATAATATGCACTACACTTTATTTAAATATTATTTTAACATTCTAGTTAAAACATTTTAAAGTTTATTTACACTAATAGAACATACATGTTGGAAACCTGGCAGTTTTATTTAAAATGGACTAACAGATTAAGCAGTGTATAACAAGCAATGCATTTGGCCTAGCAAAAATCCCAATGGAAAAAAAAACAAGGGAAAAAAAAAACAATTAAACACATGGGGGAATACATGACAGGGTCTTGGCAGAATTATGTTGCTATTGTCTGTCCTGCCAAATCAATTCTGGCTTCAGGGGTTTTGAGTCTGGATCAAATGTTTGTAAAGCAAATCCTGTCCATTTTCCTAGCGCAACTGATTTTCCACGTTATCAAATGGGCCATAAAATCAGATTTTTGTTGCCCCTGGTGGCATTAGTTAGGACTTGGAAATTGGAGATGATAAGGATATGAATGATTTAGTTACCTCTGAAGCTGATGGTGTGTGCATATTGAAATATATCTAATAATATCCATTTAATTTAATTTAATTTAATTTTTAAGGTTACCAAACAAATGCATCAGATTTTTAAACAGTCTGTACTAAAAATCTCACATAGTTAGCTTGTATCAGAAAGGTCCTAAATGGCTCCTAAGTGATATCTGCTAGTTAAATAATTAAAACACACAGAAAGCTCTCCAAATATCATGGGCCTTTGAGTTCTCATCTATCCAAGCCTTTGTCATCTTGTTGCTATACTGAATCAAGAATCTATGTATTGGTATTTGCAATACCTTGAAACTTAAAATGTGCCAACCCATTTATGAAACCTGGTGTGTTGCACCGCCTGATGAGATTTTCAGTTATGTGGAACCTGTGGATTTTCAGTTATGTGAAGAGTGCCCAGATAATGTAGATAAATAACTTTTTAGCTTTTTATGTCTAATTTTTTTTTAAATCACATATGGAAACTAAAACAAAGACTTAGAAATTAAAGAAGACTCTTTTGCAATTTTATTTAATTTCATGTTACATAAATTAATATTAAAATGTAATAAATATTATTGGATAGGATCTTTTAAAACAATTGGAAACCAACAACTCTGCTATGCAAAGTTATGTACACATATAACTGGAAATCAGAATCTACCAGCAGTTAAAAAAAAATTGTTAGTTGGTTAGGATGATTTTTTTAATTGTGCTTACTATGTATCATTATCTGAAGTATGTAGTTGTTTGGACAATTTAAAGAAAAAGTGCAATAATGTTATGGAACAAATAGATTGCTATTGTGAAGATGAAAAACAAATGGAGTAAAAGGCCAGAATTCTTAGTTTCTAAAGATAATATGGGGAATGGAGGTGAACTCTGTGTCAGTGGCAGCACTGCACTCCAGTCTGAGAATTAAAAAAAAACAACAAACAAGCACAACCCCCACCCCCAAGGTCCTTGGATTCTATACCATAAAAATATATACCATAAAAAAATTTTGTTTGACTACATGTTGTTTGGCTGTATGATTTGAAAAGCTAAATACTTATAAAACAGACCAAAGATATTTTAAGTTTGTGGGATTGTGACTCAGATGCTAAAGGAATGAATGCTATTGTAAAAACCTAAACAGAGTTATACAGAAAATACTTAACAGATCACTGTTGTTGGGAGAAAGAAACACTTCAAAATACTAAGGTTATTTAAAACATTTAAGTTCAAGTATCCTCACTTAGTATTGTGTAGCTTGTCAAAAGAGAGTTTCAGAGGACACTGAGTTATATAAGGGTAGGAGGAAGGGCAGGTTTAGTTACTAACATAATACCATGCCTGAGTTAAGAAAAAAAAAACCAAAAGCTAACTCTGAATCCTTTTCATAAGCAGGAGGCAACATCTTCTATCCTCCAACTATGTTTGGGACTTTAAGGAGGGAAATCTTAGCATAGATAAGCATCATTCATACCTCATCCTAAATATTGTAATTCATAATCTCAGCTCAAAGAAATTAGTAAATCTATGGGTTGTCGGTGGCTATAGTCCACAAAATACAAATTTAGATGTGATAAACAGACCTACTATAAATTAGGATCTTAGGTGTTTAACTTGTATTATACTGGGTGCATCTACACATGCTCTTTAATGTATAGTAGTCTACTCTACAGACTATTACTCTACTCTACTACACTATACATGTGTGGGGAGCCTGTTCTGACACACTGGAAATCCAATGTGTTAGAGCAGTCTTGATTAATTGAGTCTACTGCAGTACAGAAATTGACATGCTCCAGCAGCCTTCTGTGTCATGTCCATCAGCATCCCTGTGCGTCCCTGCACTGGAAATGGCAGCGGGGTACTTTGAAACAAAATACATTTGA
>NW_017729033.1:55315208-55316467 GCF_001723915.1 Gavialis gangeticus | reverse complement strand
ATGTGTTAGAGCAGTCTTGATTAATTGAGTCTACTGCAGTACAGAAATTGACATGCTCCAGCAGCCTTCTGTGTCATGTCCATCAGCATCCCTGTGCGTCCCTGCACTGGAAATGGCAGCGGGGTACTTTGAAACAAAATACATTTGATAAGCTTTAGTTCAAAGCACCTTACCACCATTTTTAAAGTGCAGGAATGCTGATACATGTGACACAGTTATTTTTAATTACCACAGCACACTAATTAAAGTGCCTGGCACCACATCCTGGAGCATATGTAAAAATGTCCTAAAGTGTCAAGTCAAAAACAGTGCAAATATTGTTAATGTACTGTAGAAATAAGCTGCTTCACATTAAGCATCACTAAAAAGGTGTGCACTTTTGCTACTGCTTATTAAGGAAGCCTAATGCACATTTAGGGACTTGACGGGGGGTGCCCATGGACCTGCAAGGGGTGGGCTGGGCTGCATTTTGGGAGGCTAGACCCAGCCACCCGCCACTGGGCTGCACTCTGTGGGGTGGGTAAAGCCAGGGCTGCACTCCAGGTGGCTAGCCCCAGCTGCTGCATGGAACACAACCCTGGCTCCACCCACCCTACAGAGCACAGTGGAGTGGGGGCTATGGGGGGGCTGCAGCCACCCTAAAATTCCCCATAGCCCCTGCTGTCAGCCTGCTGCAATCCAGGTGCATGCAGCTGCCCCCATGACCTGATACTTGTCCAGGTTGGGGAGGAGGGAAGGCACGATGCAGGTGCAGCTCACTCTGGGTGAAAGGCACTGGGAGTGGGGGCTAGGCTCTCCCACCACTCACCCAGTTTCCCTGAATCTCCTGGACAAGCCAAGGCTTTACCCTGGCTGAGCAAGCAGTGGCAGGGCATGGGGGTGGGCGCATGCACCTGGATCAGGGACGGGCCAACGGCAAGAGCTAAGGGCTATTTTAGGGTGGCTATAGACCCTGCATAGCCCCACTCTCCTGCGTTCTGTAGGTCAGGTGGATCCAGGGCTGTGCTCTGGCCTGTGGCTGGGGTTAGCTGTCTGGAGCACAGCCTTGGCTCCACCCGCCCCCTGGAGCGCAGACTGGTGGCGGATGGCTGGGGATAACCTCCTGGAGCACAGCCAGGCCAAGCCTGCCCTGTACAGATCCAGGGGCACACTTCCACTCCCATGTCCTCCTGGACTGGTGGCACACAGTGGCAGGCAGTGGCAGAAGCCCCCCTCTCCGAGTCCCACGCCCCCCCCACCCCAGCAGGGCAGTTTGTTCC
>NW_017729033.1:55313695-55315129 GCF_001723915.1 Gavialis gangeticus | reverse complement strand
CACAACAGACTTACCAGCTGGAGGCAACTGTGTCCAGCACAGTGAGGACTTCTGCCTGTAGTCGAAGGTTGAATCTACGAATTGGCTTTGAATCTTCGGATCCGAATTGGCCAAATTGAATTGGGGCAGTGATTTGAAACACTGAATCAAATCACTGTTCCTCTGAATCAGCCAAATCTGAATCCGAAGTGAATACTTGCTGCTTCACATAGGCCTGCTACAAATTTACGTTTTCTATTGTTATTAACCGTTGGCTCCAAGGATTCTTTTGGCTTGGAATAGATGGTTCTGTTGACTGCTCTGTTGGCTCCAGTGAAGTAAAGGGACATTAGAATAAACTATACTTATGATGCCATGTAGAACTAATGACATTTAGACTACAACATTTTAATTGCTATGGCATTTAAGCAGGAACTTCTACACTGTAACTTTAAGCTTACAACTTCAGGTACAGAGAATATAAGGAATAAGCATATAATCAAAGAATATGAATATTTGTATCCTTGGCACATAACGGATACAACCTATGAATGCAGATGAAATATATGATGCTTTTGTCCTTGAGGCAGATACATAATTTAGATGGCATAGGAGAATGACCTACACCACATCCCTTAACTGTAGCTCACCCAATTCCCCAAAAGTATACTGTCCTTAGAACACTAGATAGTACAGTCTTGACCCTGACTGTTATGCCAACTCAATGTGTGAACATGAAGTTAGCAAAACAGTGTTATTAAAAGATAACCATGATTGATGGTTGGAGAAAAATCAATTGAAAGTTTTGATGATGATGATTTTGTTAGCCATGACATTGCTCCAAGTGTGTGTGTAATCATGAACTCATTCAAAATTAGAATTGCTGGTTCTGAATACAGCACTATTATAAAACATGAATAAACATAAATTGATTTATAGATATATTTTCCATTCTTCATAAACAAAATAAAGATAGACTGAAGAAGGAGGAGGGAAGCCTATTGTTACCACTCTCTCTCTATATATATATTAAACCCCAAAAATAAAACAACCCCGCCCCATGAGTAATGATTTGAATTATGTATAATCTAGGCTATTTAATTATTTTCTTCCCCTCTCTAATTCCAGTAGTACTTCAGTATGGTATATTAACATACATGTATTTTTTCATTGAACTACAAACTGTTTATATTCTCTATAAGTTGATATGTATTGTAAAGGTATTGCAGAAAAGAGCTGATAATAATTAGATAAGCTTTAACTATCTAAGAATTCCAAAATTCAGACCAAAAAAAATCCCTGCTCAGTTGCTACCCAATTCCTAAAGCACTTATATTTTCAACATGAAATTCTCTAGGCATCTGAACATCTTCTCCTCCGTTTTGACAATCCTGTTTTATGTTTACACCCAATTATGATTCCCATATAATTCTTTTGCCTAGGTCTGCTCTGGAG
>NW_017729033.1:55294341-55308695 GCF_001723915.1 Gavialis gangeticus | reverse complement strand
ACAATCCTGTTTTATGTTTACACCCAATTATGATTCCCATATAATTCTTTTGCCTAGGTCTGCTCTGGAGCCTGATTCTGCAGATGGTCTCAGAATAACACCACATGGATTGGGCCCTGCAGAAAATAAAGGTAAATATGTGGATATGCTTCCAGCCTTTTATTTTTCTAGTAAATAATTAGTTCAGGCACACACCTAGAATATGAAATACCAAGATTTAATTCCTTCCTTCTTCCTGAAAAGATGTGAATCTGAATATCCTGTTTCTCAGAAGAATGTCCTAATGACCAGGCCATAAGACACGCTAGAGCAGGAATTTTTAATACTTTCAGTTGAATGTATTTTACACTTTAAGGGATACTTAGCTACTTTTTTAGGCTAGATAGTGAGAATGCAAAAGGAGATAACTCCAAAAATAGGGCTCTCACCAACAAGCAGAGAAATGTAATGTACTTACTTGAATCCAAGATGAGTTTTTTTTTCCCCATTTAACATGGGTAAAAAAGCCTTTCATCTTGGATTTAAGTACAAAATGGCAGAGGGACCAGGAGGCTGCTGTGGCATTTATTCCAGCCCTGATGCAGAGTCATGGTTGGAGATGCAGTTGCTGCCCTCCTCCCTGTCACTTCTGTTCCATCTGTTTCCCGACTGATGCCTCTTCCTCTCCTGTACCTGCTTCCCCCCTTCCTACATCTCCCCATGCTGCTTACCCTCTGACTCCATCAGGACTCCCACCCCACACTTGCCCAGGTCAGAGAGCATATAGTTGCTTTCCTCTGAGCCCAGCCCAGCAGTGGCAGCTCTGGCCCAGAACCCAGTACCAGGGCCCAGTCAAAGCTGCCACTCCACTGCTGCATCAGCTGTTACTGGGGCAGGCTGGGGATGGAACACTAATGTGCTCCATGCTCTGGTCTGGAGCAGGCTTAGAGCTCTGAGAGAGCCAGAGGATAAGCAATGGCATTGCAGAGGGTGGGGAGAGCAGACAAGATGGGGGGAGTCTTCTTCTTTTGTCTTTGTCATAAATTAGATTTTTTTTCCCAAAACCTTGCACACATGATGGCTCTTTCCATTGCTGCAGTGAGGGGCTCCTTCATACAGGTCTCACCAAGGAGTCAGCAAGTGAGCAGGTGCTCCATGGTCTTCACATTACTATACTCATATGTATTCTTTCATTAACAATCTCAGGCATATATAATTAATGACACAAATACATTCCAGTAGCGGGTGAGTGGCAAGGCCAGGCCGGGGAGGGGGGGGGAGCATGGGGTACAGGCCAAGTAACGAGGGGGAAACAGAGCAGGGGGGCAGGTTCTGGGGCAGGAAGGCATGGAGGCAGGCAGCAGGGGTGACTGATAGAGGGGGCAGATGGCAGGGGGACAGGTGTGGAGAGGCAAGAGGCAGGGGTTAGGCTCCTTGCCTCCCCCACTTCCTACCTCCGACTGCCTCTCCCATTCCCTGCCCCTCCAACATCTGCCCCCCTCTGCCCCCACTGCCTGCCCCATGGATTCTACTAGGCATCTAAAATGTAAGCATTTCAGTGGTCATTCCATTTAAATACCCTGTGGATCTAGCTCTAAAAGAACAATTATAACATTTTGGTAGCTTTCTTTAATTTCATGGAGTCAAGGTTTTATCCACTGGAACTTCCTTCATTCAAGGATCTTGTAAACACTCTCTCATACATGTGACTGTATTGTAGCAAATAACTGCACTGAAGTCTCCTTAAAATACAATACTCAGCTGCAGTATTTTGGGCCAAAGCCACATTATGCAATGTTTAAGAAATCACATATAGCAATTTACTTTTCATAATTTGTACTGGATTGGTATGGGATAAATATTATTGCTTCTTTCAGTGGTGTTTACATTTTATAACAAGCATTAAATTGAGAACACTTATGAATCTTTGAGAAATCCTTTCCTTCCTCAGTGGTTACAAAAAACAGTCTTCCAATTAAGTATTTTGTTTATTCCTACTATCCATTTATCTAGTTAGAGAAAAAAGTAGATGACTTAGTTGATAGCATTTTTAGAAGCAGAAGATGTAAGAAGTCCCAAAAGAACTATCAATATGAAAAGGAAAGAATATTAGAGATCACTGTCATTGAATATTTTCATTTCCTAAGGATGAGAGAAAAGTAGATCTGCACCTTATAGACCAACTAGATCAGGGATATATGGCATAAACTTTCAGGATCCCAAACACATTTCATTGGATGGTATAAAAGGACATATTTCAAATGGAGCCAGTGATCTGAAGACAAAAGGCAGGGGAGAAATGGAGGTAGGCAGGGAGAGGGAGGAAGAGAAGGGGGCAGACATTTAATTTCCAGCATGCTTCATTGGGTTTTATCTCTTTAATTTTGGCAAAGAGAAATAGCTCAGCCCTAAACTTTCCATCCTACAAGAGTTTTTTGTTTGTTATAATATTTTATTTTTGCTTGCAAGTTTTCTTAGGTCCTATTATGGTTTTCTTTAATTTCATCCCAGGTACTAATACATTTTAACCAGGAATCTCAGTAATTTCCTTATGTTTATTATGGATTTAAAAAAAATCCATAATATCACATGTAAGGCTGGTAGGTAAAAGTAAGTAAATGCTTATTTTATTTTTATTTTTTATTTTGTTTTATTCTCTTTTATTAATGCAAGAATGGTTTATGTTGTGTTGGTGGTGATAGTAGTGATAGTTCTGTTTGGAGTTTCTTCACCAGAATCTTATACAGTATAAATTTATCAATTTTGATCTGGAAAATCTGGAATTCACAAAATCCATTACTTTTTAAACTTCCCCCTCTGGTCTACCAGATGCGGAGGGGTAAGCTTGCATGTAGTGTCTACCACCGCTATCCGCCGTACCACTCCACATGTGGCGCTGCTTTAAGACCGGCCGCAGCTACTCCCACCCCCACTTCCTCCCCTACTCCATGACCAGCTACCATTTCAGTTTAAAAAAAAAAGCCAGAAATTTCATATTTCCACCAGGTACTCAGTCCTAAGCATGTCAGATTTATGAGGTTATACTGTATAACCATATTAAAATTCTTTATAATACTGACTTTTTAAAATACAGGTGTTACTTTTTAAATGTATTAATCAAATCAGTGTAAGTGTAAGAAAGGTCAAGTATATAGGGGTTGCTTTAATTTGTTACTAGTTGAGGATATTGATGTTTCCCTTCCTACTTCTATCTCAGAAATGTTGCTGTCTTGGCAATTTCAAGACTGAGTGGAAGTTGGTCTTTAGATGTGGATTTTGATTTTGATCTCCAAATATTTATTCTTGTGAAAGTTTTACAGTCTCATAGGACTTGTGTAGAAGTAAATCTTTCTGAAAAAAAATAACGTAATTTTTAGAGCAAATGTATCTTCCAAGTAGAACAGAAATATCTATATCTATATGTGTGTATGTGTATGTATACACATCCACACCCAAAACTGTGACAATAAGGCTAGAACACACGTGTGCCCATGTGCATGCTCACACCCCCTGCCCATTTCATTAAATATTCACTGCAGGAAGGATTGCAACACATTTCCAGGGATAAGTCAATACAGAGCAGAGGGGTGTGTGGATCACCATGATCTCATTTGGCCAGATTTTGTGAGGAACTCTATTTTAAAATTTCAGGAGCCTACCCACTGGATTGAGCCCTTTAGATGACAGAAAAAGGAAGCCCCACAATCTGGATCCTGGTGGAGTTTTAGACATGAGATAGTGCTGAACTGTTCATAACCTAAGAGAAGATACACTGGCATAGGCAAAAGCAGTATGCCAGTGTAACAGGGGGGCCTGCTCCGGGCTGCTTTCCCTGCAGCCTGCCCACCTGTTCCTGGGCTAACCGCCCGCGTTCTTGTCTGCCACGCCTTGATGTTAATTTGTTAAATAGATGTTAATTAAGTGGGAGGCTGCCCATTTACTGCCCTGATACCAGGGGGCGCTATCTGCGGCTTTCCTCCCCTACACCGCAGCCCAAGCCTTGTAGATGGCATCTTGATGTTCCTTCAATCACTTGCCCCTACACTGGGCCCCAGAATCCTCCTATTGAACCCTACCTAGATTCCTCTCCTCAGGCGGCCTCTTCTGCCATCATACCGGGCAGCATAGCTCCCTGAGCTGGTTCCCCTTTGCGTGTGGTCCTCCCACTTAGACTTTCAGCTCATCTAGCCCTGGCCCACCTCCAGGCCAGTCAAGATCCCAGGCCCTCAGCTCTTGGGCGTCTCTCGCGGTGGGCCCTTGGCCCTTCAACCCTTCCAGTCCTGGCCCCAGCATGGGCCAGTCAGGGGAAACTCAGACAGGCCTGAATCTATGGCTCTTTTCTCATTCTCCAAGGGTCCACCCTCTGGGCCCTCCAAACAAAGGGGTAACCCACCGGGTCATGGGGGCTAGGGGTTAAGGCACCCCAACCTGCCTTTCACCGGGGTGGTAACTGGCTTGGCATTTCCTGGGGGCTCTTGTGCCACTGGGAGACCCACCAGGCCACCCACTCCCAGCAGGGTGCAGTTTTAGGTTGTACCCAGGACCAGGAGCCTCCTAAACATCCCCTGCAGCTCCTCCCTTACCTCCAGATGATATCAGCAGCCCTCCAGCCAAGAAAAGGTGTTGCTTGGCCTCCAGCAGCAGAACTGCCTTGTTTATATGGGCTTCTCTGAATCTAAAATGGCTGCCCTCATTAGGCACCTGGCAGCTCTTAGCTCCAGACCCTTAAAGTGGCAGGCACAACCAGTGCCCTGCCACAGTCAGGAACTGGAACTCTGACATCTTATTTAGACTTCTATGGATTTTAAGTATCTCCAGGGTTACATGGCAATAAAGTATTTGTGGACAATTTATTTTTAGATTGCTAGCAGTGCTGTTCACTTAGTTCTTAGAGTTAACCAAACTACTGATAGAATCAGTTGTCATTAATTTAAGCTCTGTTTAGGTCTATGTGAGAGCAAGTTCTTTTGAGTCTCAGTTTTTTTATGCAGCTTGGAGTATGGTGAAGTCATTTGGTTTACTTTATGTTTTTGTTGTCTAACCCCTTTCAACAGGAAAAGTGTCATATACAGTAAAAGCTGCCTTAATCGGTACCTTATAAGCTGGCATGCTGTTTTAACCAGCATGCTAGCTTGTAAGGTAAAAGCGAAACCAGAAGTGCCCACCATGTCCACTTCCGGTTTTGTTGAGTCCCCACAGCCTGGGACAAAGCAGGCTACATGGGGCCCAACTCCCTGTTCCTCAGAGCCCACAGGGCCCACAGGGCCTGCAGGAGAGGCGCCAATGTGGCCAGAGGGATGGGGATGCAGCAGGAGGGTCAGCAATGCCCCAAACATGGTGGGAGAAGCGGCAGCCCAAACAGGAAAAGATGGCTGATATTGTATGGGTATGGATATGGGTGCCAGATATTGTACCATGTTTTTCAATGCCAGTGCTCTGATTCTACTGTTTCCAAAATGATTAAAGCTTGTTGGGGGAAATCAGTGAAAATGCCATCTGTTTTTCCAAGATTCCTTTTATTTTTGAAATTTTAAAAAGTTTATCTAGCCCTATGTCTAAGCAACCAGTGCTTGTGATTATGCAGATTTTCACAAACAGAAAAGATGCCATGTGGTGTAGGCATACAGGGGCTAAGTGTTGGCAGGTTCTGGGGCATGCAGGCATGAAAGGCAGGCAGCATGGGGAGTGCTGGAGGGGACAGATGGCAGGGGAAAGATGTTGGGGGAAGAGGCAGAGGTTTTATTTGAACTATTTAAACAATTTGACCAATACTCCTGAATATAATTTTCAGTATACTTACCAGCTTTCATTATGCATTGCTTTGTTCTCACTGGGCATATCTACACAATATATTTATTGCAGAGTAGACTAATTCACTGTACAATAAACATTTCAGCATCTCCACATGTACCCCTGTTAGGCTGGAGTAAACTAATTTATTCCACCTAAATACAAGTGTTATCCTGCTTCAGAGTAAAAAAAATCAGCAGCAGTGCACATGTAGATGCTACCTGGCTAGCTGAGGCATGAAGGTATCTCAGTGTGGGAGTTGCCTGCTTGCTAGCCTGCACTGAAGCATCCTCATGCCCCAGAGATCCTCTCCACAGCACATTGAGCCAAGAGGGAGCAGTGCTGGGCTGGCAGGATGACCACTGGGGCCCCCTGCCAGCCAAAGCTGCTCCTGGCTGGCTCAACAGGCTGTGATCTCAAGCCGACATGCAAAATCAATAAATACTGAAGTTTATTGCTTCACATTAATTGCATCACTGTCTCCCAACTGAGGCTCTTATATGCATTAAAATAATCTGGGACAATTCTCCTAGGCTTGTTTTCCAGACAAAAAAACTTACCCAGAGCCATTTGCACAGATACACAAATGCTGAGGTCCTAAATAGTAAAGAGCTTGCAGTCCAAACACTATGCAGCTGTTGGGAGGGTGGGGGGAGTGGCCTGTGAACATAGCTGATTATGTTTTGCAGCTCCCTTAGTCTTCCTGGTGACAGAAGGCAACAGTGCATACAAGAGCCCTGATTGGCTCCTCCAGACAGCACATAGTTAGCCTGTGTTTACGTATAGAACAATATGGGGATTATGGAGGGGGCATGTTCTGGAGTAGCAGAGTTCAGGGAGTCCATTCCACTATCTCCTAGGAGGTTGGTGGATGTGTGTGTGTTGGAGGGCTGGGGGTAGTTCCTGCAGAACTATGTTCTCTTCTAAAACCATAGCACATGCAGGCGTTCACTCTCCTGGGAGAATGGGACTGATGTACCCCTGGTTGTTCCCAGGTCATTTTCTTCTTAGATCAGCTGTTTTTACTATGGAAGAAAAAAAAACCCTGAACATTTATACATTTGTGATTTCTCCTGAGAGACCAGCAACTCTGCCAGGAGAAGTTGAACTTCTGTATAAGGCCTTAATCACAAAGTTGTATCTAGAATTAGTTAACTTGTTTTAAATAGAGTTCTTTTTTATTTCAATAACTGTATTAAGGTTTTGTGCTTTTCCAGTCTATATTTTTTACTGTTTTGGATACTTGTTCATTTTTTTTCTTCAGACTTCCTACCAATACAAAGTACTTTCTTTTTATTTTATTTCATTTTATTGTCCTTTTTTTGGAGCAGCAAGCCTGCTAGGCAAATGGTAGAAGATTTCTGAGCTGTAATTTCTGAAATGGCTTTTTCCTTAAGCTAGCTACAGCACAAACAGCTTACTCCAGCTCTGCTAGATAAATCACTGTGGGAAAAGGCCACAGTGGTTCTGAAATTTTATATCAGCTAAGCTGTCCCCTTTGGTGTTTTAATTTAATGAAACAAGTTAATTGTTACAGAAATGGCTTGACAAGGCACAGCCAGTACAATTATTTAGAGAGTTCATAACAAACCTGAAGCATGGTTTCTCTTAAGTTTCTGAATGACAGACAGGAACTTAGAATACAATCATTCTTATCTTTTATGTTTGTTATTTTGGTGCTCAGTATTTTTTGGTCCTCTCAGGGTCAGTATATTGTATCAGGGTTCACATTCTAACATGGTTCATATTATCCGAATCCTGTGCCTTCCCAAAGCCAAAGTGAAGTTAATGAGTTCTGGAAGCATTTAGGAATCTTGTCAGAAACATCACTGCCCTATCAGGAGCATAATTTCAAAGCCTAAGAAACTAAGATATTTTTAAAGAGCAACTCTCTACATTTGGCTAACCCTCAGTTTAGTCCCTAATTCCTCAGCTACTACACAACCTAGTGTCCACTCCGCCTTTGACTGAGATGCACCCATTTCAGTTATCACTATCTTCTTTTATCATGTTCAGGATTGTTGAAGGACTTTTTCTATATCTTCACATGCATTAACTTATTATATTAAACCAGGGATGTCAAAGATACAATCTTAGTTTGAAACCACACATCACCCTTGGCATCCCCCACATGCTGCACAGGGAGAATGGGGATGGTTCCAGGTGCATTCTGGGGATGATCTGTATGCCTGTTCTGGCCTAAGTGCAGCTCAGTGCCTCTCACTTGACCCATGAGGTCTGATTGGTCCCCTGTATTGGACCCTTGTATTCAATACCTTTGTATTGAACTTTAAAAGCTACTCCTTAAAGCAAATAATCTATTTCTTCCTTTGTGCAAAATAAAATTAGGAAAACAGTATTTGGAAGGTTCATGCACACCTATAATGTGTGAATTCTGCCTCTGTATCTCAAAGTGGAAAAAATATCTGTATTGAGCTGAAGAGGGAAAACAACTTGCTCAAATAATACCTGAATCAGGATGTTCCAGCTCATTGAATCTAAACATATTACATGATTGAGTGAACTTATATAATAAAGATCAGTGCATAATTATGTAGGCAAGTACAAGAATGACAAAGTGAGTGCTGTCCTGCCCTCTACATACTAGCATTTCATAACTGTTCATTGTTCATGTCCATTTAAAATGATCACTAACAATTTGTGTTGATAATGCCTTTTTAAGTCAGGTGTTGCCATATATCAGTTGTTTCTGTGAACAAATAGTGAACAAATATTAGCAGGAGAAAATAATTAAAAAGAAGAAAGATTAGAACAAAGCAAATTTGGCAGGAAGTTTATAATGTAGTTTATTCCTCAATTCCTTCGAGAAGCAGTACATCTGTATCTATAACTGAGGGCTGAGCCTTACTTCTGCATCTAGCTCTCAAAACCTTTCCTTTGATTGAGTTCCCAGGAACTGTCCCTACCTAAAAGGCAAGCATTCCTTGTTTTGTTTTTGTTTTATTTACTTGTATACATTATGATAGAGGCTGGATAGTAATTCCACAATTTGAGGAGGTCGACTGGGAATTATTAGATTATAAAAACATGTTTAAAACATCATTTTAACATACTGAGTGATGGATGTTAATACACTTGACGTATTCAAACTCCTAGTACCAGACATGCCTGTGTATTACAGGATAAATTAGGGCAATGCACTGAATGGGTGTCTGATGTCAGGATGTGGAGAGGGACCATATGGAAGCAGGAATAATAGAATCTTAGAAAATTAGTGTTGGAAGGAACCTCAGGAGGACATCTAATCCAATCCCCTGCTCAAAGCAGGAGCATCCCAAACTAGATCATCCAAGCAAAGGCTTTGTCTAGCCAGGTCTTAAAAACCTGGCTCTCCTCTGGACTCTTTCAAGCTTCTCCATGTCCTTCCTGAATTGTTGAGCCCAGAATTGGATGCAGTACTCCAGCTGTGGCCTCACCAAGGCCAAGTACAGCAGGAGGATCACATCTTGGGTCTTGCTTGAGACGCATCGATAGATACAAGCCAGAATTTTGTTCACTTCACTGGCTGCAATATTGCATTGGTGGCTCATATTTATCTTGTGGTTGATCATGACCCCCAAGTTTATTTCGGTAGTGGTGCTAGTCAGTGTAGTATTGCTGACCCAATAAGTGTGATGTAGGGTTTTTTTTCCCCCAAGGTGAAGCACCTTGCATTTCTTCGTATTTAATGCCCTCAGGTTTTCATCTGCCCACCTTGAAAGCCTACTGAGTTCAGCCTGGATCACCAGCCTATCCTCAAGTATGGATACTTTTCCCCAAAGTTTGGTGTTGTCATTGAACATGGCCAGTCCACTTCTGACATCAGAATCCAGATTGTTTATAAAGACATTAAGAGTACAAGTCCAAGAATGGAGCCTTGGGGGACACCACTAGTCACTGAGCTCCATGTTGATTCAGTTCTGTCAACTACCACTTTCTGGGTCTGACCTCAGAACCAGTTCCCCAGCCATCAGAATGTAGTGTAGTTGAGGCTGCAGTTGCTCATTTTTTCCATGAGGACATAATGGGACACCAGGTCAAAGGTTTTTTAGAAGTCCAAATATATGATATCCACCTCTTCCCTTTTTCTGTAGGTGATATGTCACCAGGTCATAGAAGGAAATGAGACTGGTCAGGCAAGACTGTCCTGCAACAAACTCATGCTGGCTATCTCTTAGAAAGTTGCCTTCTCTTATCCTGTCAAGAATGGTTTCTTTGATAATTTTTTCCAAGATTTTACCAGGGACTGAGGTCAAACTGATTGGCTTGTAGTTTCCCGGATCTTCTTTTCTCCCTTTTCTTGAAGATAAGCACCACATTGGTCCTCTTCCAATCTTCAGATACTTTGTCCAAGCACCATGAGTTCTCAAATATCCTTGCCAGTGGCTATGTTATGATGCCTGTCAGTTACTTTAGCACTCTTGGGTGCACCCTATCTGGACTAGCTGATTTTTTGGTGTCCAGCCTCTCAAGGTGCTCCCTCACAGATTCTATGCCAATGGTGGGTATATATTCACCCACACCCTGGTCATCCCACATCATGTTAGACAGGATGGTCCCTTTGGGCTGGTAAAAACCCAAAGCAAAGTAATCATTACTCAGATTATCTTTTTACTGGCACCAATTGGTCCAGTGTTGCCCTTGTTTTTCTTCTGACTCCCTACATATCTGAAAAAAGACTTTTTATTATCCTTGATTTGTGTAGCCAGTTTGAGTTTGGTTGCAGCCTTGGCTTTTCTAGTTCACTTTCTACAGTTGCAGACAAGTGCGGAAGATTCCTCCTTAGTGGTGTTCCCTGTCTTCCATCCTTTATAAGCCTCTCTTCTTAGGTGTAGAAGATTCATGAGTTCCCTATTGAGCCAAGGGGGTTGCTGAACCCTTTTACAACCTTTCCTATGGGTTAGGATATACTTTCCTTGTGCTTCTAAGATTGCTTCCTTAAGGAGCAACCACTCATCATGAAATCCCCTCCCTGTCAAATCATGGTCTCTCATTTGCTATGGGCCTCTCCCCAGTTTCATAAGGATCAGTGTGAAAGGACCTGAAAGTAAAAAAAAAAGATGAAAAAATGACTGTATTTCAAGCATTTTATTTTTCAACTCAGTAGGCGAGACTTGCAGGGGTTAGATCACCGCAGCAATGAAGGTCCACTCTTATATCACCACAGCAATGAAGGTCCACTGCCTTCTGAATCTGGGGTTTTCATTTTAGGACTTCAAGAAAAAATATCTTTAAATCAAACTCTTTCTTCCTTTTTTAGTACATTCAAACCAGAATTATGTTAGGGTTTGGGTTTTTTTTTAAATGTTGGAGCAGAGTCATCATTTAAAATGTTCATTGTCCACACGTCTCTAAAGCAGGGGTGTCAAATTCAGGTCCTGTGGTCCAGATATGTGGCCCATGCCTGGTTCACCAGCTTGATCAGACCCACAGACTGTTCCTGTTCACTGGATATAGTGCATACAGCCAGTCCAGTAAGCATTGCATGTGGCATTTTTGTCTACTCCATGACCCTGGGGGAGTACTGTGGACCAGATGATAGAGCTCAGTTGGCCATTTCTTTGACAGGCTGCTCTAAAGCAGTGATTCTCAACCAGGGCACCATAGAGCCCCTTGGATGCCTTGAAAGCTTTTCAAGGGTGATGTGGAATGCCATTAAGTGTTATTGCTGTACTGTGTGAAAACATGAATCGCAAGATAAAACCAAGAGATTAAAAATAGGAATCCATAATATTAAGACAGTTGGATTTAGTGTGGTCTTTCTGATTTTTTTACAATAGAAAAATTGCTTTTTTTTGTAGTAAAAAACAAGTAAAAACTAAGATCTGGCATTTTCTGAAGGGTGTCTTGAGTCTAAAAAGGCTGAGAATTGAGGGCTAGAAAATGGTCTTTAGATGTTTGCTTTTGGGAATTGATTTGTAGGTAAAGTAGATATGCATTAGAATAATGGTCCAAGGGAATGGCAGGGTTTAGTTGATTTCTAAAAGCCTGTTTGTGACAAAGTTTCCTTCCAGGCCCACTGTGTCTGACACAGGCAAGTAGCAAGAAGACACACAGGCTGGAAATTGAAGACATGTACCACTTCCTTAACAAGAGATAAGGGACTCTGCTGAATATGCCAGGTTACAGTGCCCAATTGCAGAGCCTTTGGGATTTTCAGTTTTGTGGAACAGACCAAATTAGGAGAATCTGATAAAAGCCCAAATTAGGATATGTTCATGCGATGGGTTTCTGAAACAAAGGAATATGCTGACAGGATATAATGTGGACAGTATGATGATGGCATAAAGATGATTCAATGATGCCCAGAGATGAATATTCATTAGAGGGGGATAAAAATACAAAAGGAAGGATTTCAGAGCAGCAAAAGGTCCCTGAGAGGGCAACCCAAGGCCACCATGGACAAAGGGCATACCATCAGCCCATCTCACCCACCCCAGTGGTGGGGTGGGGCTCTGGTTCTCCTCTCCAGAACCTTTGCTGCCCTAAAATTTATCCTTTTGTATTCTCATTCCAGGTGGACCCAAACCCTCAGACTGACTAGGACCTCTCAAATTTTATTGATACACACAGATAGCAGATAAGAATAAAGCAAACGATTCTATATCTACCAGTCCAAGGGTTCACACGGTCAAGGTGCTTCTGGCCAGTACACACATTTCACTCTGAGTTTCTCAGTCAACTGCCAGATATCAGCAGCCTAGAAGTCAAAGGCCAGTCCTGCTCCCTCACAGTGGGGTGGGTAAGATGGGCTGGTGGTATGCCCTCTGTCCATGGTAGCCTTGGGCTCTTTTCTTGGAGACGCTTTGCTGCTTTTAAATCCTTCTTCTGAAAAGCAAACCTATAAATACCATTTTCTAGCCATCAAGAACCATTTCTCTAAAGTGTTCTAGAATAGGTAATAGGTTATTCTGGAGTATGATGGAGTCTCCAAGAGTATTATGTACCTCTGCTCACACAGCTGTACATAAAAGAATTAGAATTCATCATATACCAGCATACAGAAAGATGGGGAAACTGAGGGGTATGCACCTCAGTTAATGATCATTAAAATATTACAAAACATAAATAATAGGCCTGTGCAAAGTGACTAGTATTCACTTTGGATTCAAATTCAGCTGATTCGTGGGACAGTGATTTGATTTGGTGATTCGAATCACTGCCCCGAATCAATTTGGCCGAATCTAATTCAGAGATTCGGATGCTGCCGAATTGGCTGAATCTCTGAATCAAAATGGACACATCCCCTGCCCATGCTCCCCATCCCATCAATGGCTGCCCCACCTGACCCCAGCATCCCAGCTATTTAAAAAAAAGAAAAAAGAAAAGCCTCACACTCACCAGCTCCTGCCAGGCTCTGCCACAAACCTCCAGAAGGCCCGATGGCCACTACAGCAGCTGGTGAGTGCAGTGATTTTGTTTTGTTTTGGCAGTGAGCAGGGACTGTCCAAATCTCTGACTCTCTCCGAAGCTCTCCAAATCTTTTCTGAATTGATTTGGAGAGCTTTGAATTGATTAAGACCTTTTTATTGGTTTCCCAATTCAATTCGGATTCAGAGATGCAGCTGCCGAATCGGGCTGAATCGCCTCCGAATGGAATCAGCACCTGAACCTTTGCAGAGGCCTAACAAATAACACTTTTGATTTGACCAGTGAGGGCTCCAGTCAACAGACGTTACTACTAAATGAGAGAGAAAATGACTACTTGTATGCTTAGAGACCTACCTGCAAAATTAATTTTGAATCCTGGTTTGAACTCCAAGGACTATTTTTGTATATTATGCAATGAAAATAAAGTTTACATGTACAGAAGCATAATTTTATTTGCAGTGGATACATAAATATCTGTGTCATGAGCTGAGTGGGTAATTTGAATATTGCATTTTTGGACTAAGGCACCTAAATTCTACTTAAGTTCAATTCTGGCACCTAAGTCCCTTTATTACCTCTCGGTCTTAATCCACTAACTTCTCCAAAAGCTTCAGGAAAAAAAAAGAAAAACTTTTAACAACACTTTTTCTAATATAAAATTGCCTAATAATTATTATAACATTAGGATAATATAGGATAATTAAGGTAATTTGTGTAATATGATTATCTTTAATGCTACCTTAAGAGTTTCTAATAATCTTTTGCATTTGCATCATGCAAAAAGAAGATTTTCATCCATATTTCAGTTAAAAATAACCCCCTGAGTCTTTTATCTGCTTTCTACTTGGGATTGAATTGGGATTTTAAACCACAGTTTGGTACTGTATATATATGTGTGAGTTCATCTGTCTATGAACAGATGCACACTGAGAGGACTGGGGCTTCAAGATAAATCTACTTATTAGTCACATGCTGTGCAAGCTACTGTAGTGATAGCACCAGTGTTACAACCATAGTTACAAAGCACATGCTACAAATTGGAGTGTGTTCATCCTTCAACTGCTGACACAGCTGTCTTATCTCCTCATGCATTTAAAAGTTTAACTTAGCCCTTTCTGAATAAGTGATCTGAGATTTACATAAAATGGAGTTTTAAGGTGCTCTTGAAATTCATTATTTTAAATGTCAAAAATATCCCCATGTCATGTAGACGG
>NW_017729033.1:55286524-55289341 GCF_001723915.1 Gavialis gangeticus | reverse complement strand
TTCATCTGTCTATGAACAGATGCACACTGAGAGGACTGGGGCTTCAAGATAAATCTACTTATTAGTCACATGCTGTGCAAGCTACTGTAGTGATAGCACCAGTGTTACAACCATAGTTACAAAGCACATGCTACAAATTGGAGTGTGTTCATCCTTCAACTGCTGACACAGCTGTCTTATCTCCTCATGCATTTAAAAGTTTAACTTAGCCCTTTCTGAATAAGTGATCTGAGATTTACATAAAATGGAGTTTTAAGGTGCTCTTGAAATTCATTATTTTAAATGTCAAAAATATCCCCATGTCATGTAGATGGAGAAGCCAGGGACCCCAAGTCAAATTAATACCTTTTGACTTCCTCTATCTTCCTTTTTTTGTTAAAAGGTAGAAATCTCTGCATGTATTTTGATATATTTAATAATATATCTGATTGTTTATATTTGAGACTCTGAATGAAAAAAAAGTCCTTCTACATCTACTGAAGCATTCCAGTAGCATATATAACTCTTCGACTCTGATTTCCTAGTGTTGACATAATCATGTATGTAACTGGGGATAGATTAATTTCTTTATGATTATACATTCAGATTAATACCTGTTTATCTTTTGGTTTCAGTTTTATTACACAGAAGAAGGTACCTTGATGTCTACAGTAATTTTAGTTCATGAGTTATGCAAGTGCTCAGTTAGGAACAAGCAGTAAACTGTGTAGTTAAACATTAATAAATATTAATCCATTACTGGATTGAAAATAATATTGTGATCAAAATAAATACATTATTATTAGCTCCTGAAAGTTATTGTCTGACATTGTGCAGTTGTTGGCTGTAGAGGGACTTGGGTATTCATTTTGAAATGGAGCCAAATAGCTGGCAAAGTTTTACCTGAGACTACCTGCAACCTCAGTTTGTAATCCATGTTGCCATCTAATTAAATAAATTAGTTCTGTGTCTTTGTAGATTTTATTAAAAATGATGAACCAGCAGCATACAGATAAGCAAGCATATTATTACAGTAATTTGCTAGACTATCGCTAAGTTAATTAAGATAGAATAATGCAATAATCAAATTGAGGTCATAACTAAGACTGAATCAATAAATCATTGATTCAAATAATCCAATCACCAAATTAATATTATAGGTAAGCAAAACTGAGGTTGACATTAGAAATAGTTACTTTGTACTGGCCTTTTCCTGGGAGAATTTAGGAAGGAGCTATACATTTTTCAAACTAAGCCCTCCCTCTGCCTTTGACCCACTAGGATTTTACATCTACAGTATATATGACACAGGTAGCTGGAGGATACCTACCAAGATAACTTGCCCAAAATAGAAAAAAATATCACAGCTTAGTTCCACTATTGTTATTGGTGCTTATAACATTATTCCTTTAATGTTGCTGCTACATATTATTGTGGTTATTATAGTCCATCTTCTTCCTCTTCACAATGATATAGAATTTTTGTATGGTTGTCTAAATGGAATGCAATGTCAAGTTTTGTATGATACTACTTTTTAAACTAGAAGAATCTACCGACTAATTCAATGACAGTTTGGTATTTATTTTTTAGGAAACTGTTGAAGAGGAGGGAGATATCAAATGTTCCTTAAAGGTCTTAAGATCTTTATGTCATGTAGGGATTATACTTATTTGGAATGAGGCAGAAAAGATTGGGTTTGAACTTCTGACATAAGAGGTCACCTGTCAAGTTTCTGGCAATTCAAGCCGGCTTTGCTGATAAGTTTTTTTTTTTTTTCATATTTCCTTCCTGTGGACGCTCTAAAAAAGCAGTGTCAAATGTATAGTTTAGGAGTTAGTTCCAACCTGGGGAGGTGGGTCATCTAGTCTGTGGGGCTTCTGGCTGTGACTATGAGCTGAAGGAATTAATCATGCTGGAGATCAATCACTGTCACTTTTACTCAGCCCCCATCACCATGGCTACTAGAGGCAATGTGTTGGCACAGGTAGACCACAGAGGGTAAATGACACCACCTAATTTAGTTTTTTTAATCACCACTGATGACTAAAGTCAGTGGCAGTTGACAGTGGGGCTGCATCTGCATAAGAGTGGACATTTGGTTCCCCAGGGACAACTAGCAGCAGCACACCTTGTGCTGCTATTACTTGTCCCCGGGGAATGCCTGTGCCACACACCTTCTGGTGCGCAGTTTACCCTGGGTGAGTTAGAGGAGAATGGGGCCAGCCAGCAGGCTTTTGTGGCAGCCTGGGGGCTCCCTGGGGACCCAGCAGCAGCAATCTTGCTGCTGAGAGCGTGGCCAGCAGCTGGAGTGTGGCTCTGGCTAGCCAGGCTCCTGTTTTGGGCAGCAAATGGTGTCCCCATGTGTGCTGCCCCACTTTTTTAGGGGGTGGGTTTTTTGACCCTCATGCTGCTACCTTGCAGTGTGAAGAACATCTGAATGTGTGCTATGTAGCACCACAGACATGTCTGCGGTACCATATACCTCATGACCATGCTCAACTGGATGCAGCCAGGACATTGAGTGGTGGTGATGTTAACTCTTTGGCTAGTGGTCTTGTGTAGACAACAGTTCCCACTGATGTGGCAACCTAGGTTTAACGGGAGTAGTGTTAACTCCTTGGCTGCTGGTGCTGGCATAGCAGCTCTGGAAGGTGCTTTGAGAAGCCCAGCAGGCACTGGATCCAAAGATGGGTTGTCCAACCTGTGAAAAGCCTCTTAGTTTTGATCCAGCCTGTTAACTGATTTGAGTTTGACACTACCTCTGTGAAGGAAAGAACTCATCATTGTTTGTTATTGCTGATGATGCAAGAGACAGAATTGCTTTTTTTTTTTTTTTTT
>NW_017729033.1:55282726-55286480 GCF_001723915.1 Gavialis gangeticus | reverse complement strand
GGAAAAAAAAAAATTTTTTTTTTTTTTTTTTTTTTTTTTAGTTTTTGCTCTGCCTCAAAAGCATAATCTTTGTAGCTCCAGGGGCCCTTAGATGAACCCAAAAATTCTGGGTAGTCAACATAGTCTAGTTTTTACAGAGTATCATATTTAGGCCTTGAGAAATAGTTCTATAATTTTCTGACTCCTGTTTTTCAGAAATTCAACATTTTTTGCATAATATTCATAACATGTCCAAATTGATTCTGATAAAAGTTGTGTTATCTATATAAGAATAACATAGAATCAGAGAAATTTAGGGTTGGAAGGAATCTCAGGAAGTCATTTAGTCCAAAACCCTGCTCAAAGCAGGACCATCCCCAACTAGATCATCCTAGCCAAAGCTTTGTCTAGCCAAGTTTTGAAAACTTCTAAGGATGAAGCTTCCACCACCTCTCTGGGTAACCTGTTCCAGTGTTTTACTATTCTCCTGGTAAGAAAATTCTTCCTAATATCTAGCCTACATTTTCCTTGATGGAACCTGAGGCTGTTTCTCCTTGTTCTGTCATCTGCTACCACAGAGAACAGTCTAGTTCCATCCTCTTTGAATCCTTTCAGGAAGTTGAAGGCTACTATTAAGTCCCCTCTCAGTCTTCTCTTCTACAAACTAAATAAGCCCAGTTCCCTCACTCTTTCCTCATAAGTCATTTCTCTTAGACCCCTCTCCATTTTTGTCTCCCTCTGCTGAACTCTCTCAAATTTGTCCACATCCTTTCTGTAGTGGGAGGGGGGGCAAAATGGTACCTAAAACTCTAGATGTGACATCAACAATGTTGAATAGAGGGGAATAATCACTTCCCTTGATATACTGGCAACACACCTAGCAAGGCAGCCCACTATACCATTTACCTTCTTGGCAAGAAGGGTTCATTGCTGGCTCACATCCAGCTGGAACCCCCATGTCCTTTTTGGCAGAGCTGCTGCCCAGGCAATCAGCCCCCTGCCTGTAGCAATGCATGGGATTGTTCTGTACTAAGTGCAGGACTTTGCACTTGTCTTTGCTGAACTTCATGCAATTCCTTTTGGCCCAATCCTCCAATCTGTCTAGGTCACTCTGGATCCTAGCCCTACTTGGGCTACATTGATATGCCCTGTACTGATTAAACAAAAATTTCCCAGCCCCATCTCAAGTTTGGGTTTCCCTTTAAATTTTCCCCTTAAAGCTGACTTGGCTTTCTAACTATATTAAAGTATCACTTATTTTCACATTTGAAACTGCACCACAAAGGAAATAAGGACTTGCTTATATTTCAGCTTGCTTATATTTTATCAGGAGCCAGTTGTTTAAAGGGAGGTACAGAAGAAGCAGCAGGTACTGCATGAGTACTCTACTCCTGCTCCCAGCTCCCCTTTCTTCCTCCCAACAGGGATGGGCAGATTATGCCATGGGAGCAGTAGCCAGTGAATCAATTCCACTCCCCCTGGTTCTCAAAGCCCTCCCCTCTCCCATTTGCCCCCACTCACTACTGCTATTATTTCCAGCTGTGTTCTAATGCACATCATTTTTTTTAGGAGGAGGAAGAAGCAGAGGTATTTCATTAAATGTATTTTACCTTCATTTTTATATATTTTCTAAACAGCACACATGCTTTCTAAAAAGGCCAACTCATTAACTTGTACATCGTCAGTGTGACGAAGTCATCAGCAAAGTTAACTGCATTTTATCATGCATCAGGAGATGCATGACAAACAGAACCAAGGAGGTGATACTTCCTCTCTATCGGGCACTGGTCAGACCACAGTTGAAATACTGTGTCCAGTTTTGGGCACCGCACTTTAAGAGAGATGTGGATACCCTGGAGAGGGTCAGGAGAAGGGCCACTCATATGATTAAGGGCTTGCAGGCCAAGCCCTACGAGGAAAGACTAGGGCACCTGGACCTCTTCAGCCTCCGCAAGAGAAGGTTGAGAGGTGACCTTGTGGCTGCCTATAAATTCATCATGGGGGTGCAGAAGGGGATTGCTGAGGCTCTGCTGACCAAGGCACCCCTGGGAGTTACAAGAAATAATGGCCATAAGCTAGCAGAGAGCAGATTTAGACTGGACATTAGGAGGAACTTCTTCACAGTTAGAGTGGCCAAAATCTGGAATGGGCTCCCAAGGGAGGTGGTGCTTTCTTCTACCCTGGGGGTCTTAAAGAAGAGGTTAGATAGGCATATGGCTGGGGTCATCTGAATCCAGCACACTTTCTATGCAGGGGGTCGGACTCGATGATCTATTGAGGTCCCTTCCGACCCTAACATTTATGAATCTATGAATAATTTGTATACGAACATAACTGTAATGCTGGGTTAATCCATTAGCCCAATACCCAGATTTTGACTATGGCAAATATTGGATGTGCTAGAGAAAGAGTGTGAGAAATGGGGGACATACAGCATGGTCCATTCTTTATCATAACATCCCAGTTACCAGGCTGTGGGTGTAGGGGTGTCCTGAAGCTGAACTTACATCCCTGACTGTTGTAATAGCCCCTTAATATCCTCCTTAAATTTGGCTTTTGCATATGTTTATAATTTTACCCCCGACAATGTCCTGTGAAAATGAATTTCACAAGTTAAGTATGCCTTCTGTTACAGAGAAGAACAGTCTGGGTTAAACCTGCCACCAGATAATTTAATTGGGTAGTCCCTAGTTCTTTTATTAAGAACCCCTCTTCACTTTATCAGTACCATTTGTAACTGTACAGATCCCTTTCATAACTTTCCCAGTAATCTCTTCTCCAGGAAGAAGAGCCTTGTCAATCTCTTCTCAAATGGAAGCCTTTCCATACTCCTGATCATCTTTATTGTCCTTTTCTGTGCATTTTTCTAGTTTTACTATAACCTTTTGGAGATGGACTGACCAGAAATTAACACAATATTAATGCTGTGGCCACACTATAAATTTATTTTCATTGTATTTAAAAACTGTTTGAATCTCCTCTTTTTTTAATGCTTATTTATCACTAACTAAAATGAATAAGAAGGAAAACTGAAAGAAAATTGGTTTAAATTGTCTAACAAGAACAAGGTAAATTTTCAAACTTAATTGGGCTATATTTAAAAATTCACTGGTTAAATGGATACTTCTAGCAAAGCATGTGCAGCTATGGGATAAATACTTGTAATGCCATAAATTAGATGCACATAAATCACTTCCTTCTATTTAAGCTGGGTCCACTCCAGGCCAGTGGTTAATTAACAGTGTCTACACAGAGGGGCTGTGTATTTGTGTAGAGGTGTTATAGGGGGAAAAGGGAAAACAAACTCTTATATATTAGTTGCAAACCCCACCTACTCCATCCTGAGTGACTCACCACTTATTTATTAGAAAACTAAGAAAATATGTTAGAATTGGAGCTGTAGTAAAGCTTGTACAAGTAGGAGGAGAAAGGGCAAGAACTGACACCAAACAAGCCCAAAAACTCTAAGTAATTTATTTTTATCCCTCTTGGAAAGGTCCTAAATCTGCAATAGTCTGGACTGCAGTGATCCTTTACTTCAGCAGGATTATGATTTCAGGACTGTAAACTGAGAGCATCATTACAGGATGTGAAGCTTATTAAAGGTCTTCCAAGGTTATCTCTGAGCTAGCAGCCACAGAGATCCAGATTCCTCCCTGCATTTTGTAATGCCTTATTTATCCCTATCCTGAGTTTGTTGGAGGGGTAGATCTGGGTTTGTTGCAGGTAGATCTTGCTTGACCAATCTTACTTCCTTTTACAGCCAGGTAACCTA
>NW_017729033.1:55273473-55277726 GCF_001723915.1 Gavialis gangeticus | reverse complement strand
TTCATTAATGATGTGGACATTGGTATCAGAAGCGGACTGGCCAAGTTCGCCAACAACACCAAACTTTGGAGTAAAGCATCCACACCTGAGGACAGGAGGGTGATCCAGGCTGACTTGGACAGGCTCAGCAAATGGGTGGATGAGAACCTGATGATGTTTAACACCAAAAAATGCAAGGTTCTCCACCTTGGGAGCAAAAACCTGCAGCATCCTTATAGACTTGGCAATGCTATGCTGGTTAGCACTACAGATGAAAGGGACTTGGGGGTCATGATTGACCACAAGATGAATATGAGCCCTCAATGTGATGTTGTGGCTAGTAAAATGTACCCAGCCTTGGTGAGGCCGCAGCTGGAGTACTGCATCCAGTTTTGGGCTCCGCAATTCAAAAAGGATGTGGAGAAGCTTGTTAGAGTCCAAATAAGAGCCATGTACATGATCAGAGGTCAGGAAAACAGACTTTACAATTACAGGCTGAGAGCCATGGGGCTCTTTCACCTGGAAAAGCACAGGTTCAGGGGTGATCTGATGGCCACTTTTAAGTTTATCAGGGGTGTTCACCAGAGCACCCCAAGGGATGACAAGGTTGAACAGCTATAAACTCCTGCAAGACCATTTCAGGCTGGACAAAAGGAATAATTACTGCACTGCCCGAGCTAAGGTCTGGAATAGCCTGCCAGGGACACAACTTTTGTCTGGATAAAGCTATGCAACATTGTAGTACATCTGGTAGAGCCTTCAGAAAGGATGTAATGATGTCACAATCAACCAACTGTTCACTTTTACAGCAGTAAATGCAAGTGATCTACGCTCTTTTTTTCTCAGAAGTAACTGGCAAGAACTCTTGTCAGTAACTCTACTTCTGGCAAGAACCCTTGTCAGCAACTCTGCTTCCTTGTTGCTGTAGTCCCAACAGACATAGACCTTTGGTTAAGGAAGTTCATAACTACATTTCTGGCATTCCCTGGCTCCGGTTCTGTGGCATTCCTTTATCCAAACTTTTCAATTACATTACAAAGAAAGTAAGGCAAGCAAGTCTGGAGACTCCCCAAAGGATGCTTTGTAATATTTTTATTATTTTCAATACAATACAAAGCAGGACTATTAAGAACAGCACTAATTGTTGTTAGTGTTTCCTCTCTGCAGCAATGTTAGATTATTTACATAAAGTCATATTCTATGTTCCCATAGTCATGGAGTTTCCAGAGAAAATGTGGGAGAAAACCAAGTTTCTGCTTCCCACTAACAAGACTGTGTATTTGACGGTCATTAGTTTTCAAATATGTACCAATTTTATTATCAATATATGCATACATTATCATGGCAACAAAGACTGGGACTTGTCCTCCAAGGATATACCTTCACCAGTGGGCTACAGTTAAATTTATTTAAGTTGCTTTTCTTTTGATCATGTGAACACTATAAATATGACTGTCCAGTGACCCAGCTTAAACAAATGGTAGAAAGTGGTAGAATGTGGTAGGCTGACTTGTGGGAAGTAGGGGAGTTTATAAATGTGCTCCAGGAGTGGGGGAGAGGTGCTTTAATTAGAGAATCTCCAAGAGCTGCTCTAATTAAGGCACCTGGAACATCACATGTATCAGCACCCCCACACTGACAAATGGTAATGGGGGTGCTTTAACGAAAGCTCAAATGAGGGGAACACTGATACACATGACACTGGAGTTTGCTGGAGCATGGTATTAACCACACTCCAGTAAACTTGATTAATTGAGTCTGTTCCAACATGCTGTAATTACAGCATGTTGGAACAGCCTCGCTGCATGTATATAGGTACCCTAGATGATTTGAGTCTGCTCAGGCTGAGGTGTGCCTAAAAGCCCTATTACCCACTTCCTGGGAAAAAGATATAACTTCTAGACTATTGTACAGAAGATGGCTACTTGCACTGAGCATATTCTCAAGTGAAAGTGTCTGTAGCTGGTGTGCAGTAAGTCAATCATGCTGTTTGGAGCCTAATAAACTGGGTAGGTTTATACACTTCACAGATTCAGTTTGAATTGCAACAGAACTTAGAAGTAGGTGTCCAGCTGCTAGAACGGGATTGCTTTTTAGAGAATTCAAAAGCCTAAATCTAGCTGTCTATGGACATTTTCAAGCTGGATAGGAAAAAGGAAGGGAAAAAAAGAGAAAAGGAGAAAAAAGATGATGACACTTAATGATTTTAGGATCCTGAGATGTTCTGAAGCCAATGAAGAAGGGGTGAGCTGGATTACTTTTTGTGACTTAGATGCTTAAATTCCAGCTGAGTCTCATTCAGGCAAGTACATGAATGGTTTGAATTTGTCCCTGTGGAAGAAATCAAACTTCGCGTTGTGGTTGAATCAGAATTGACAGAGCCAGTTTTTCTTTATTTAGGGCTATACTGTGATCATAGGGAGAATTCCATACAGCAAGGGGAATCACCCACTTGTCTGTTTCAAAGGATTTCTCACACTCTCTAAGTTTACAAGCATATTTATACTTAAGACAGAGATGGAGGAAAAAAATACTACCTTGGACAGTAAATCACTGATCGTTAACACACACACAGACATACAGGCTGTTTACTTAAAGGAGAGTGAAACATTGTGCTTATAAAAATAGTTATCAGTTTCTGGTTTCTCAGAAAGAAAAATAAACTTAACATCCGACACAGGGTAATATATCATAGACAAAAGCAAGGCATGCAGAATTCGTTATCTCAGAATATTTAACTGAAATAAGCAGTATCAGCACTTCTGGTCTCTGTCTGTTTTTCTAGTCAAATAGGTCAGAAGCCCAACTAAATTACTCCTACATCCCTTAGGTACTAATAAAAATCAACATTACAGCATCAAGTTTTAAATGATGTACTTCTGTATTGGAATACATAGTCACAAGTTAGAGATATTGACTTTCTACACAGCCTTTGGGGAGATTTTTGCATGTAAGAATGGGATCCAGAAAAAAAAAAAGAACTTTCAGCACAAAGTCATCTAAAAAAGGGAATATGAAAATCTCCCTCAGGGTCCATAACCCTGAAAACATTCCTAGTCAGAAGGCCAAGAGATCAAATGGGTCATGGGAGGAAGAGCTAGCACTGCTGCCTTCTTATAGTCATAAGAGCACTCACCCAGGATATAAGATATAAGTTTAATAAGAGAGCCACCCCCACCATTTAATTCAACATCCCTTCCCCCACCTCACACATACTCTTCTACTACCAAATCAGAGTGGGATGTATTCTGTCTAGTCTATTGGTGTATGTAAATCAGTCCGTAGTGCTATCCAGTGTAAATCAGTCTCCCAGACCTATCCCCGGGAAGTCCTCCACTGCTGGGAGGCTGAGTGTGGGTCAAAGGCAAGATCTAGAGTGAGCACAATGACATGCTGCTCCGGGGGGGAGTGAGAGTCCCCATGAGACCCTGGAACACCAGTCATGGTGTGAGGTACCCCAGCTCCCACAACCAGATGGTTTAGTCCCTAGTAGGGGCCAGAAGGTGGACCCAAGAGAGTGAAGGGGCTAGTGGCAGAGATGTGAGGTATAATACCTTCGACTGGTCAATGCTGGGGCCAGGAACAGAAAGGTCAAAGGGCGAGGGACCCACCACGAGGGGCACCCAGAGCTGAGGGCCTGGGGTCCTGACTGGCCTTTGAGGTGAAGCCAGGGCCTGTGTGGTCAAAGGTCCTGGGGGGACCATGCCTTAGAGGGGAAATGGTTTCAGGGAGCCAGATAGCCCAAATGAAGGAGGGGTAGGCTCCCTGAATGGAAGGATCATAGAGGGCTCTGAATTGGAGGATTCTGAGGCCTGGTGTGGGGCTGGTGAGATTGACATCTGGATGCCATCTGTGAAGCATGGGCTGTAGTGTAGGGAAGGTATGGAATTGCAGATAGTGCCCCTGGCATTGGGGCATAAAATGGGCAGTCTCCCACCTTAATTAACAACTATTAATTAATTAATAACAAGGAGTGGCAGGAAAGTCAGGTGGGTGGCATGCCCAAAGGCAAGTGGGGAACCTAGCACTGTGGCTAGGCGTGGAGCCCCACTTTGCCACATGCAGCTAGTAAAGCGAGCAAAATGCTGGCTTGCATCCATAGATGTTTCTCAAGCAAATCCCAGGACGTCATTCTCCCATTGTACTCAGCCTTGGTGAGGCCACAACTGCAGTACTGCCTGCAGTTTTGGGCTCCACAATTCAAAAAGGATGCGGAAAAGCTTGAGAGAGTCTAGAGGAAAGCCATGTGCATGATCAGAGGTCAGGAAAACAGA
>NW_017729033.1:55269330-55272032 GCF_001723915.1 Gavialis gangeticus | reverse complement strand
GAAAAACTGAAAACTGTGGAAAGGTTGTGTTCTTACAGGGAATATAGATGCTAAATCAAAACAACAAATTTGGTCAATTGTTCATAAGTATCTTTTTCTCACAGGACCCAGGAAAGTAAGCTCATTTCACATGAAGTATACCAATGACTTCTGTGTATTTGAATAAATGTTCTTCATGTAGTGAAGGGATTAGGTTTTTAACTTAATCCACAACAATCTGGATTTAAACTAGAATGTGGACTAGAAATAATTTTTGTGGCCAACAATGGTCAATGCACTGTTTTTCAAATGCTTTGAGAATGGGCATCCATTCTTATCTTCATTTAAAAAAACCAAAAACATGATTAATTTTTCTGTCAGATGACATGAGTCTTGGGGAATGTGCAGAAGTGTTTTGAGTCTTCCCCCAAGGAACTGTTCCAGGAAGTATTGATGGGGAAATTTCACTATTCCCTTGCTTTTTGAGTCTCACAAGGATCTATAACTTCACTGCCCCTATAACCTTTACTTCCTAGTCCTGCCTTTTTTCATTATGATACACTTTAATTAAATTATCACTATTTTTTTAAGACGCCTTTCTAATTAATTAGCCTGTACTGGGGCTGACTGAAGTAATACAGTTAAATGTGTAATTTCCTAGGTCTTTCACAAAAAAACAAAAAAAAAATAAATCAAAATCCTATCATATGTTCTTCTTTTGATAATTACATGGATCCTTTCTCTGGATCACCTGAAGCACTAGAATATTTAGATTCACTACACAGAACTGGAACAATAAGTGATAGTGGTAGAAGGTTGTAAATATTTGTAGACTAACACATTGTTTTGATGACTAAATATTGTTGTTGGGTTTAGCAAGTATTTTTTTTCACACCAGGGCATGAGCAACTGGTGCCTCTTGAGTCTGACACCAGTCAATGACCGGACAGGAGGAGGAGGGAGTCCCCTGCTGGCCAATCGTGCTGACTGAGGGGGTGCTTCTATGGGTTGATCATACTGACTGGGGACCAGGTGTCCCCCAGCAGGCAATCTCACTCACCAAAAAGCGGCCGCACCACTTACAGAAGTTCCGTGGTCACTTCCAGAAGTGGTGCAGCTGCTTTTGCTGGTGGCCTCACTCTCCAGCCGGCACTTGCAGGCGGAGCACCAGTGTTCCCCCCTGCTCCACTGCCCATCGCCAACAGTGAGTGTGGCCTAACAAGGGGTGTACCAGTGCTCTCAGGGGGTGCATGTACACCCCCTATGCATTGCCACTGCACCAGGGGAATTATTATAACCCAGCATCTTGGTTCCATTCCATTTCTGGACTGTTCCCTAATGATCTCAAATTTCTGTCCATTCCTTGAAGTGTGACTTCCTACCCTGTACAACCTATATCCCGATGGATCTTACTTACTCTTTGCCTCAGTCCTAATCTCCTCACTTATCTGGTCCTATTCCCACTTTTCAAGTCATCATCATACTTCCAGCTTACTTGCCCAGCTTGCCATGGGGTTTTGCTCCACACTTGGATGTGTTTCCTTTCCTTACTCAAGACCCTTCTCCTATGGAAACTGTATACCCCAAAATGGAATATTTGGAGATTTTACCTGCGAAAATTACACATAAAACATCAACTGATAATATGCAAATGCTGTTATTAAAAGGTTTATAGCTAAGCAAGAAATGAGTGGATTTTCAGGGAGATATCAAAAGCTATATTCCTAAGAGAAAGATGAGTCTACTTATTTTATTTCCTTTTCAAAATGATGGGTATACTAGTAGGATACAGTTTATCAACCAGCCTCTGGATTACACGATTTTTCTTGAAGCATAGTACACCAAAAATAGATGTAATCTGGTTGTCTCAGGGAGAGGCATGGCAATAAACTCATTGTCTCAGATATGCTTATTGGCATGTGACAGTGCTGCTGTAAAGTGGATACACCCCATCCATCTTGGATCATAATGCACATGGGGGTGCTTTTTTCACTGTGGTGTTCTATTTGTTGACACTAAACTGCAGAGGTTTTCAAAGAAAATGTTGTCAGCATTTTCTTAACCAAGCCTAAACACTATTTTCCCTTAGCCTTTTGATCAGAAACAGCCAAACTATCAAAAAGTAAACACAAAACAAAAATAATCTGGAGTCAGAAACCTAACACGTAAGACTTCTGCCCAAACAGTAAAAGTTTGACAAAGTTTGTAAAGAATCCAAAATAAGGCTTTAAAATAGAAAATGTTGAACAAAATAAGAGAGAGTGCTACAATGTCCTTTAATTGTTTAACCCTGATTCTGACTCCCATCTTCATTAAAAGATCAGGGGCATCTTCACTGAAATTAATTTACAAAAAAATCAGTACAATCAATGATTGATTTGGATCTCTATCTCCTTTTTTGTGGAGAATCGTGGACTGGAACTCATCTAGTACAATCATTTGCAACACAAATTCTTATGCAGCCTCAAATTGAAAACCTCCAGTAAAAGACATTCCACAACTCCCCTAGGAAGTTTGCTTTGCTAATTACCCTGTTAAAAATATCAGATTGCTTTGGCATTATTCTTAACAAATCTATTTTGGCTGTCTGTGACCATGCCTACTCCTCCAGGCATTTACAAATTGACCCTTTTTTGTATTATTCTTCATCTTACTTCAATACTGGAGTTAGATTGACCAATATCTAATTATCCTCTTTTTTCTGTTTTTTTGGGGGTTTTTTT
>NW_017729033.1:55252662-55264330 GCF_001723915.1 Gavialis gangeticus | reverse complement strand
TGACCATGCCTACTCCTCCAGGCATTTACAAATTGACCCTTTTTTGTATTATTCTTCATCTTACTTCAATACTGGAGTTAGATTGACCAATATCTAATTATCCTCTTTTTTCTGTTTTTTTGGGGGTTTTTTTGCTTCTTAGTAATAAGTAGCATGCTAGCCCATCTCCAGTCTTCTGACCTTGCCTGTCATCTATGTCTTTGAAAATACTATTACCAGTGATTGCAGGATCTCTTCAGACAGCTCCAGTATCACTCTGGGATGACTTTCATCAGGTCCTGCTGAGTTGAATTAATTCAAGTTTGTCAAGGGCTCTCCACATGGACTTAGTTATCATGATCTGCAGCCCTTCTCCTCCTTTGTCTATATTAATTTTGGTCAGTTTGTTCTCATTGTTAAGACTTTAGCAAAATAGAGCAAAAATTGAGCAGTTCTGCATTCTCTTCATTTTCTGTGAATAGATTATGTTCACTATTGAACAGTTTCCTTTATTTTTATTTTCTCTGACATTTATAGAACCACTTCTTGTTGCCTTTAACACCTGCTGCTAGCTGTATCTCATTTTGCTTTTGCTTTCTTAATTTTTTTTTTTTGCCCTTGAAAATTCTTGCTATTACTAAGCTGCACTATCCTACTTACTCATAATCAAAGGAACAAAGGTCAGTTTCTTTTTATTTTTGTTTTGAGTTAGGTCAAAAGCTCTTTATGCAGCTACATCCATCTCTGGTGTTTTTATCTTCCCATTATGTCAGAACAGCTTCATGATAAGCTTCCAACAGTAGGTCCTCAGTAACTGCCAAGCCTCCCACACCTCTTTATTTTTCAGTCTGTTGACCCATAGGACTTGTTTTATTTCAAATCCTGAAGAAAATTGGCTGCCCTCCTAAGTTCCTGAGCATCCTAAAGTTCTTCCACATTGGTATGCATGGAATGATGCACTTTGATGGGTCATGTTGAGAAGAATTTGCAATCAAGAGTGGTGTTAACCAGTCCTATCTCCAAGACTGTTTGGGATTTTCTTCACTGTCTTACTCAAATATGCATTCAGTGACTCCTGAGTGACGCTTTAGATCTGATGGGAATCTTCCAGTTTCCAACTTCCATGTCTCTGCCATATCTTGGGCATAACATGGCATGACAGAATCTCCAACTCTGCTGTTCTGGGCTCTCCAAGATACCCAGTATGTTCATGCTCCTGAGATGGAGAAACCCAATATGTTTGTGCTCCATTAGTTACAACATGTAAATCATATAAGCAATGGCCGAATCCCCAAGGACATACTTTATGGTGAGCTAGCCACTTGTAAATGTCAACTTGGACAGCCCATACTCTGTTTTGTTGATGTCTGCAAGTAAAAACCTTTACAAGTTGCACATTGATGGCCAACACTAGGAGTCAGTTGGTTCAGACAACTGGGAGAGGAAAGCCACTGCAAAGCAGGGCCTACATCACTTTCAGGTGGAGAGGGTCAAAGAAGAAATAAAGGACAGGTGTCAGAGGCAGGCAAGACAAGATGGTACTCAGCATTGCCAGAACAAGTTCAACTGAGTTTGTATGTGCAACTTGCCAAAGGCTCTGTTGGTCATGCAACAGACTCCTCAGCCACTCAAGAAGCTGTGGCGTTGCTCAGTAACCCACCAAAGGTGCAATCTCCATGATTTCCCAAGACCAATGGCTGCCAATGAAGAGACCCATGGGACCTTACCTTGTGTTGGTCAAAATCTGAGTTGGCTAAAATCTGCCATTTTGAACTCCAATATCCATTCCACTCCCACCCGCCCCCATGTATGTAGAATTCTTTCACTATTCACTGAAAAAGAACAGTAAAACATATTGACATATTTCTTCACAAACTGCTGTGGAATATGCCCTCAAAAGTTCTAGAACAAGGGTGCTCAACCTCTGGCCTGTGGGCCATACCTGACCCCCTAGCACTATGCCATCCAGCCTATGGGCTTCCTGTCTGGAATTTGATGGTAGAAGAGCAGTTGCACTTCTCCCCCCTTACTAAATTTCTGGATGCACAGGGAGCCCAAGCCCTGTGCACTGGCTCTGGCACCTACTCCCAGCTTTCAGGGCCAGGTGGGGGCAGCACCAGGCCCCCAGGACCCAGTGCCACTCTGCATAGGTGGGAGAAGACATTATTAGCCCACGCACCCCCAGGAACCAACCCCAGTCTGCAGGACACAGACGGGGTGATGCGAGATCCCATCACCCAGTCTGGCCTGCAGGCAGTGAAAAGTTTGAGTATGACTGTTCTAAAGCAATCTTTCTTAACTGAAGGTACCCCTCAGACATTGCCAGCTCTTAGTACTCATTCACTTTTGACTATTGCCATGGGAGCAGTAGGTAAGAATTCCACTCCCCCTGGCTCTCAGAACTCTGTCCCTTCCCATTTGCCCCTCCCCCCTTCACTGCTGCCTTTTTTTTCCAGGTGCTGTAGGGTAGAGGGAGTGCTAGAGCTGCTTCATCCTCACTCCAACTGGGCTGCATAGGGATCAGGCTCATCTAGGACTATGTTAGTGGCAGCAGTGGTGGAGGAGTTCCTGTCACTTGATTCTGCAACTGGGCTGGGGGGGGACACCCACAGGGACTGTGCAGGGACCAGAATCCTGCCCACTGCTACTATTGCTGTTGTCCCAGGTGGTACCCACAAGCCAGCTCCCCACAAGGCCTGGCTGGAACAAGCCAGGAGTGGCTCAGGAACTCCTACTGCCACTGAGAAAGTCAAGGGCAGTGGCAGTGGTGGGCAAGGGAGGAAAAAGTATCAGGTGTGGGGTGGGAATATATTGCTGATCATGGAGGGGAAAGGAGGGTGGGAGGGAATTCTTACCTAGTTTGGGTACTTAAAAAAAAGTCTTTGGCGGTAGCCATCATTGTGTTCTCCAAAAGTGGCGTGTGGCCACATCACTGCATCCCCTCTGGATTTTTCCCTGTGTTGCCATGGTACCTGGTTGCGAATTACAGTTCTAGAGTCATTCATACCAGAATGTGAGCCCAATCAACACACCCAGACTGGATGCCAATCATTCAAGTTAGTTCTGGAATGAAAGTATACTCTTGATTATTTTTGTATCTCCTTTTCTCCCTTTAAGCACTATAGTTCCAAATTGCTGTTGTCTGTTAGAAGTGCAATATATTTTAACACCATGCAGTGTAGTTCAACACTGTCTATATTTCAGATTTCTTTTTTCCTTGGATATATCAAACATTTTATTGTGGTTCATTTACATTGCTTCTGAATTGCGCTTCTTTTTATCTTCCATTAGCACACCTTTTTGAGTTGAACATTTCATGCCCATTTTTATGCTTTATTACTGTATGATTTTCAGTTTGTCTAGTTATTTATACTGTCATTGTTTTAGAACACAAAAGAATTGTTTTCAGCAGAGCTCATCATTTTTATTGCTTTGTTGTTTCATTGGTAGAAGCACATTTTCTTCCCCCAAAAATTTCTAGGAAATTTTGCATATTTTAGCATTGGTTGAGCAGCTGTCTTAGAAAATCATATTTCTATATTTCACAGCTTGTAGCTACACAATTAATACCATTATATTTCTCTAATGGAGGTAATTCTTAAACACCACAAATCCTAATTATTTGAACAGCAGTGGTCCTTAATTCATAACTGATTCCTCTGAAAACAAAAAAGATTCTGAAAGCAGGAGCTAAAATGCCTGTAAGGCATACTCTCATTTTATCTGATGATGAACATCATTTCTAGAACTTCTTCTCCCTTGCATTTGACAATTATCACAGAAGGAATCCTGGCATCATTCCTGCTGCTGAAACAGTTGGACAGTTAATAAAATGCATGGTGGCCATTCCTTCACACTCACTTTCTCAAGGACCAAGCTAATATCAAGTTACTTTATTTTTTTTTGTGAAAAAACCCTGTTCATTTTAAGCATACATTTAAAAAAAATAAAATGTAGACAGTGGGAATGAAAGACTATTTCTTGAAATGACAAGATTAGTAATAATGGCCCAAATTGAAGTAATTGCTTTTTGAGTTGCAGAAATAATTTGTGCTTAGATGTGTGCTCATATATACACGAATGTAGGAATAATATCTATGTGCATATTAGACCCATATCTCTATTCCAAAGAGTTTAAAATATAAAGGCTTGCCTTCACCCCATGTGCTCCAAGATGCTGTTGAAAGGCAATCCTTGTCCACTCGTTCTGACCCAGTGCATACCAAATCCAGGAAATATGGCAGTAGACCAAGTTTAGATGACCCTTTAGGACACATTTCAGCACTGTTCTCAGGCTTTTGATTTCAGACATGTTTCTTCATGTACATTTTGTGTTAATTTAAGCTGGAGGATGCAGTGTCACTTCCTGGTTTGGGTGTGCATTGAAGTAGGAGTGAGTCAGTGGGGTACACTTCTTAATAATTGTCCTGGATGTGACCTGGAAATGTTACAGAGATGTTGAAGAAGGAGGAAGAGAAGGAAAATGTTCTAGACGTAGAATACTGATTCAACATGCAATACTTTCCCATGATCCTGATTATGCAAGTATGCAGGCACATTCACACAATTAATGTTATTCAGGCTCTTGACTTCAGTGCAACTAACCATTTGGTAAAACCGAGATTTCTTACACGTGTAAGTCTAAACATGGCCATAAATGGTTGTACAATGGAGATCTAGAGTTTCAAAACACAGCACTAAGTGTCTTTTGTCTATTTTCCAGTGCTTGAAGACAATTACAGTATTAGGCATTCTGTTTTGTATACTGTAAATATTTTTAGGCAACTGGGGGATGATTTATATCTAATTATTATAACTGCAATTGTGTTTGTATGAAAATGCTGTATGTGGGTACATCCTGCACTAAACTTAGTCAGTCCAAATAACATTTGTTGTGTAAAACAAACACTTAAAATGTAAAACACTTCTACTTGTTTTCTCTGTTAAACTAGCTGGATTCTATTGTGCTATATAGATCCTTAGATTTTCAAAAAGAAATATTTCTGCTGACCTTAATATAATTTCTGCATGTTTGCTCATTGTTACGTGGTTTTTGTCAAGATATGAAATAGACTTTTATTTCAAAAAGTTGAACAGATTTTTTTTCCATTCCCTTACCACCCTCCACACTCCTTTTTTGTGAGTGTGTGTACCCCAGCTGCCTTGGGCTTGTGACCACCTTTTGTTACATTGTGTGTACTTTACTGAAATATTTCAATTTTTTTATGAGCTTACAGCTTAGTAGCATTTGAAGTGCTCTTATTCTTACTCCAGTGCTGACAGCATCAGAAAGAAAACTGTTCCTTACAATAGAACAATAGCACAGAAAGGTTTAATAGAGCACTTAGAATAGAGACAGAAGTTTTTTATAGCAATAGTTCTAGTAGCAATAGATGTTATGGGACCAGCCAGATAGTAACAATTTCTAGGGGCTCCTGATCTGTCCAGGTTCTGTTCAGGTGTCCAAACTAGAGGCCTACAAATGATTGACTTCATGTTACATTAGTTATCCAGAACAATCCACTCTCTAAAACACCAATTAATGTTCAAAATACACCTTGTAAATCAACTTTTGTCTCTCTTTTAAACAAAAATATCTATTCCAGCAGAAGATATAATAAACTCAGAGAATAACAATCATTTGGCAGCTTAAATTGTACTGCACCATTGTATAAAGTTAGTTTTTAATTTTCTTTTGTGCATATTGCAGTCTTTTGAGAGTAGACAATAATTTTCAATTTGTACTGTTGCCTCAATTTCGCACATTAAAATACTAAGCATGTTCCACTTGTCTTTACCTAATACTTCACAGTACAGAACATCCATCAAAATAAATTTAAAAATAATGCTATTGACATATTTTTAAATTGTTGTTCCATTCAAATGTTCTGAGTACACACGTAAATTCATTTGTATCACTGCTTAGTTACTTTAATATTTTGATGTCTTTAAAAAATAAATGGAAAACAACATTTAAAATTTCTTGTACCTATTTTTTTAATTTTATTGAAAGTGTGCATGAAAATTAAGTAGTCCTTGTATAAATCTGTTCACAATTTTTTCCTTGAATGTTTATAACAATATATTAATATATAAAATGTAGTTTAAAATGTTTTTACCTATTTCAATTAAAAGTTTATGTTTAATTTAGTTATCTTCAAATTACCTTTAATATTCAAGCTCTTCTTTAATCTCAGTAAAAAAATAGGGATCTGCTACACAGACTGCATATCTTCAAAGAATTACAGTATTTCTAACCTTCACATATAGGTGAGTTTATTAAGTTAAAAAAATGTCCTGTATATTATTTTGTGTTGCTTATGTTAATACTTTCTAATAAAAAATATTTGCCACTTATTGTTGCCGATCCCTCACAGTCATAGCTGATCACTCCCACCAGTCAAGTAAAGTTGTAAATGAGTCTGTTGATGGCTGATAAGGCCAATTGTAGAGCCGTAAAATGCCACAGCTTGTGGTTAAAGGAACAGTCAGACCACAGACTTCTTAGCCTTGTTTCCTTTCCGTCCCTTTCTGTGATTTTTATGCCTCCAGGGCAAGACGGTTTTCCTCAAAAAAAGATGTGTGTTCTCTCACATGGTGCCCTGCCTGAAGCTAGTTTTTCCCAATTTGTGGTTCAATGCCACACTTCTTAATGTTTGCCTTGAGGGCATCCTTGAAGTGTTTCTTCTGGCCCCTGCATGTCCTTTGTCCTTGGCTGAGTTAGGAGTATAGCAGTTGTTTTGGTATACACACATCAGGCATGTGCACACAATGCCCTGTCCACTGCAACTGATATTAAATAATCAACACTTCTACACTGGTGGTGTTAGCATCAGTAAGGACACCGACATTTGTGCAATGGTGTTCCCACTTTATCTTCCAGAAGTAGCACTGGTAATGGTGTTCCAGGCTTTTCAGGTGGTTCCTGTAGGCCACCCAAGCTTCACAGCTGTAGAGAAGAGTTGGGATTATCACAGTCTTGTATAATAGAAACTTTGTTCAAGTCCTGATATTGTGATTATAAGAACACATGATACTGTCTTCCAAAGGCAGAACTGGCACATCAGATCCTATACTGGACCACCTTGTTGATGTTGGCTTTCTTTGAGAGATGGCTGAGGAGGTATGCAAAATGGTCAACATTCTCCAGCTCCTGTCCATCAATGAGGATCTTGTCTGGGGTTGTTAACTGGCCCAAAGCAGGTTGGTGAAGCACCTTTATTTTTCTGATGTTAAGGGTCAATCCCAGGCACTGGTATGCTTGAGAGAAGCAGTTACAGACCATGTATAGGTCCTCCTCTGTATGTGAAATGACAGCACAATCATCTGTGTGCTGAAGTTTTCCAATTGAAGCCAAAATAACTTTGATTTTGGCATGGAGGCAAGAGAGATTGAAAAGATTCCCATCTGCCTTGTACTTGATGCTGATGCCACATGGCAGACAGTCATAGATAAGCATCTTCATGTCCACAAGAAAGATGGAAAACAAAATTGGTCTGATCATGCAACACTGCTACATGCCAGTTTAAACAGAAAAGGGCTCCATTGCAGAAATACTACATAGGATGGAGGAAGTCATGTTGTCATGAAGGAGTCTCAGGATGAGTAATTCCCTGGGAAGCCAAACTTCAACAAGATCTTCTGTAGAGCCTCACAGTTAACAAAGCAAAATCCTCAGTCAAAATTTGTCACTCTAATTGCATATGTCCCAGGAGACCTAGGTTAATCTCACTTCAAAAATAAAATAACTTTAGACACAGCTCTGCCATGCTTTATCTAACATTCCAGTTCTAAATTATGGTGTGGGGCCTCATCTCTGAAAATCTCAACCAGTCCCATTTCCACATGTCAGATACTTCTTGGAACAGGACAGTGCTCGAGGACAGCCGTGATGACCCTAGTGACTTCCCCAATTCTGTCTGGCTACTGCTCGGGACTCTCAGAGTCTCTCCCAGTTTCCTTTCCTGCCACACCTTGGTGTTAAAGGTAAAGAGGAGAGACTACCCTCAGGTGTTCACAAGCCCTTGATGCTTTCTCTCTGTATGTGGTTCTTCCCTTGGGCCCAACTTAGCCCATCTAAATTTTCAGTTCCAACTCAAACCTTTTGTCTCATCCCACTGGCCCAAATTGCCTTAAGAGCTAGATTTGTAGCCTCCTTCCACCTCCCTATAGTCATACCCATGACTTGCAGATGTTGACTTGACTTTAGCTCACCTTTTATTCAGGCTGCAGTCTTCCAGCCCTGATTGAGGCCTGGCTTACTCTGCCTCAGCCATCTCTGTGGCTCTGGACTCTGGGTCTGTCAATCTGACCTTGTGCTTGATGCAGCCCCACTTCATCCCTGACCCTGGAAGGGGTCATCCTAGCACCCCCAGTGTCCCTGACCCTGGAAGGATTCTGTGCTGGATGCTTCTGCTTCAGTCCCCCTCATCAGAAGGGGTCGGACTTGAAGATCTACAAGGTCCCTTCCGACCCTACTTCTATGATTCTATGATCAGCCACATCCATTCTCAACAAACACAAACAAATATAAACCACAGAACAACAGAAATATAAGCAAACTGCTTCCACAAAAGATTCCCCACTCCACACCCAGGTCAGTCAATACCATACCACAAGCTATAGTTCCCAGTGATAGGCTCACTTTCACCTTAGTGTGCAGCTTGGGTATCCCTGGGCACTGCTTCCTGCAGTTAGCTTCCAAGGAGAACTCCTCTCCCTGCAGGGCCTTAGTGCCTGCACTGGTTCATATCTATCTCAAAGCCCTGCCCCCTTTCTGCCATTTTGATTCTTTCTTCAAGTGACATGAGAGCCTGGCTCTCTGTTGCATTTCTTCACAGCTTCTATGGGTCAGCTTGACTCATTGCAGAGTTCTAAAAATAACTTTACTGATGCCCCCCAGCACTAGTAAATTTTCCATATCTCTTTGGTAGTTATTTTAATATACTACAGTTTCTTGGCTTCATGGGAGGATTCAGCATTTTGGAAAGGGGGTGCAGGAGCAACAACCAACAATGCAGGGATAGCTGCATGCTGGCTCCTGTACCACTGGACAGGTAAGAATTGCCCCCCGCTCCCCAGCTCTTAGTACCTCCTCCTTTGTCCTATGTGCTCAGCAGCACAACCCTTCCCTTCTGTTCCCCTCCCCCTACCATCTGCTGCTGCCACTGTCCCCTCAGAGAGTGGCTATATAGGGAGCTGAGAACCATGACAATGGTAGGAAAGATTCCCCCTCTCTGCATCTTCTCCCAGGCTTGCAGGGGTCTCTAGGGGGACTGGGCAGGAAGAAGGAACCTACCCACTACTGCTGTTCTCAGATAAGCCTAGTTCTTTGTCCAGCGCAGTTGGAGCAGGTCATGAGCTGCCTCAAGGAGTACCCCTGATGCTTCCCCTACCTCTGGCTCATCCAGAGCTAGAAGCCCCAGTGGGTGAGGGAAAAGGAAGCAATGGGTGGGGAGAGGGAAAGGGGAGAAATTCTTACCTGCTTCAGGGACCTAAAAATAGTCACCAGCTGCTGCTCCTACAGTGTTGTCTGAAACCGGGTGAAGGGTGCTACAATGTGACTGTACTCCCACTGACTGCCCTTGCCTGGATTCCTCAAGACCCAGACTATTTCTTTTATTTTTGTTCTTAACAAGAATTCCCAAGACATGCTATGATCTAGAAAATCATTTCCCATACAAACACCGTCTTGTTTTACAAGGGTCTTTTCTCATCCCTTCTCTTCCCTTTTCTTCTCTTTTTCCTTTATGAATCAATTAAACACTATCCACTGGTAGAGATAAACAACTGAAACTGTTAAAACACTGTAATGGTTCTGACTCTGCCGTGATCCCACCTGCTTTAATAGACAGGAAGAAATATAAGATTGCTTAAATCATTTTCTTGTATCTAAACTCTAGAAAGTTTTGGAAGAGATATGACTTTCTCTTAGGATTCTATCCTAGTTCCTGTTAAAATAAACCCTCAGATTTCTTGGCTATATTCCAGTTGTAAATTTTCTTGCAGTTTGGTGTTTTGAGCTTGCTTCGTTGATTGTTTTGGTAATGACAATGCTTTTAATTCGATTGTGCTTAGTTACTGCATGTAGCTTGATCAGAGGTTGTGATGGTCACAGTTGTGATTCTATCAGTAAAATTTTTCCTTTAAGAACTCAGAAGATAGCAGCTAATAACTTTTTAGCAGGTTTTTTACAGAAAACTATAGTAAGTGCCTACTTTGGATTAGAAACAAAATAGGCATTTTAAATTAATTAGGCTACATTTTTATTGCAAAACAAAGTGCAGTTATTTGGACATTCGTGTCCATTGTCCTGGAATAATTCCTAAAAACGTTCATGAGATAAAAAGCATAGTGACACACTATGGTAACATAGCATCCATGGATGTCTACATGTGACTGGCAGCTACTTTGCCATAGCAGCCATTATAGCATGCTGCTATGGTGAAGTAGGGGCTAAAAATAACCGTGCATCATATGCATGGTGCAGTAACAACATTGCCATAGGGCAACATACAGATGTGCCCCTTTTCTCCCAAACCTACATCATTCAGTCCTGTAATGCTCTTCACCTCCTGTGCCCTAGGCTCCTCCAAGACATGTTACCATGCCTTTCTGGGAAACCAGAGGCTCTTTCTCTTTTATACCACAGACACCCATACAGGTCTTGTTTTCCCTTTATTTCTCTTTAAAGAAGAAAGGGAGCTGCATGTCCCCATCACTTTTCCATTATGCTTCGCTACATGCCTTCACCTCCTGGTTTTTCTCTTCAAAGATGCTGAAATAGGGTGGTACCAGATTTGAAGACCTGTTTTACAGTGCCCACAAACTTTGTCATGACTAATACTTGGATTCTATATATAAAACAATCAACTTCTTTATATTTATGAGTTTGATCTGATTTGACTTTTGGGGTTAATTTGTTTGATTCTATTAATTAATATAGCACTAAATACTGTACTGCAAGTTTGTCGCTGTTGTGGGAAAAAACACCAACTCCCTATATCTTGTAAATAAAACAATGGGTCTAAAATATCTTCATTTTTAATGAAAACAGAATTATGTAAATTCGACAGCTTTCATATTTAAGAGGAACTATCTGTTTATTACTGATGAGGAAAGTAAGGAAAGGATTTGAATACAGAAATCTCTAGAATATATACTAGTTTCTACAAGTGGAAGCAAGTACCCTTATTGATCTGACAATTAATATGCAATCCTCCTAATCTGAAATTTAACCAGAGATATAAAAATCACTCTTAAAATGTAGTAGTATTGCCTACCACTTTAATTTAGTGTTTGTATTTTCAAGCTCAGTGGATTTCACTTAACTCTGAAAACCCATTTTATCTTTCATGTTACCTTTTAAAGCCTGCAGTTTACTGTACCTAGCTCCCAAAGGAATAATTAATACCTCAACATAGATTGTCTTTGGCAGATGAAGTCCTGTTTTTCAAGTTATTACTTTGTAAGGTGTTAGAGGAGTAAAAGTTTCATCAGTTTCAATATCTGACACACATGACTGACACCCAAGGGACGTGGAAACCTGCTCCCATTCACCAGTTATGCATTTCCTGATTGTTAATGGTCTCATTAGACTTACTACAAATAAATGTGCATGTTATTAATTGCAGCTTTTCCTATATGAAATTATCTACACAAATTCTCTACTTTTGCATGATGTCTACCA
>NW_017729033.1:55241611-55247662 GCF_001723915.1 Gavialis gangeticus | reverse complement strand
TCATTAGACTTACTACAAATAAATGTGCATGTTATTAATTGCAGCTTTTCCTATATGAAATTATCTACACAAATTCTCTACTTTTGCATGATATCTACCATACCCAAATTTTTTAAAGCTATATAATAGTCATTATTAGTCTTGTATCTCCTCCAACCGTGGTTACATAATGCAATAGCTTCCTCACTGTTTTCCTTACCCCATGCACTATTCATCAGTGAAAATATCTGCTCTGAGTTTGATTTACATGTCCTGATGTAAGATAGGCATCATTTTGATTCTTAATGGCTTTTCGTTGTTAGTGTACATACTTGGCATTGAAATTTCAAAACCTAAATATTTTTTATTTTTCTGCCCAGACTTCAGATCGGCTGTCTTGTCCTAATATCTCTGTACATTTATGATAGCTCTCAGTGGTATTTGGGAAGCCAAGTGGGGAGGTTACTGCATACTCGATGAAATTCCTAATGAATTTCAATGTTAATATGAAACTTGTCAGAGAAAAATTTTGACTAAATGCTGTCAATACAGACAGAAATGGAGCTACCATGCGCAAGAGAGCTTTGAATGGAAAATTCCACTGTGTGCCCAGCACGTGCCCCCTGGGCGACCTTAGAGCTGTCAATCAGCCCTGACCTACTTTCCAGGCCTGCGTAGACTCTGTTACTTTACAAGACTTGTTCTGACACATGCCTAGTGGGTGACTGAATGAGGTAATCCCTCTGGAACATTCTTATAACTAAGCACCCTAATTGGCCAAAGGGTGGCTATAAAAGACCCAGGAGCCCCCGCCCGGGGGGGGTGGTGAGAGGAGCATATGGGTGGTTTAGGAGTGAAGGCGTTAGCTGAATTTGTTATCGGTGTGTCGTTGGTGTGGGATTCTGAGGAGACCGCGCTCTTTCTGTGAGCAGAGGCTGCTTAAGGCAGGGACTGCAAGGCAGACTGAGAACTGGGATTCGATCCCCTGGCTTTCATCATACTCCATATAGCGACTCACTCCATCGTTCTGATTCTTGTTATTGGTTCTTCTGGTTACTGGACTGGTTGCGAGTTTTCAACTTGACTACGGTTGCGGATCATCCTTGCTACATCGACTTCACTTACCTGGTCCCTGACCTCGGTTCCCTGCATCAACCATCCCGTTGTCCATCGGACTGGCGTCACAACCCTGAACCATTTTCACCGAGTTACAGTTTCTATTTGTTGTTTGTGGTTCCTCGCATAAGCTGTTGACCAGCCCTGGGACTTAAGGAGTGAGCAGCCGCCCCTATCCCTCGCGGGGTAGATAGCAAGGGCTCACTCCAGAACCCTGTGGGCCAACAGACCCCCTTTTATTGTTCGTTAACTTGTTGTTGCTGTGCCAACTGTAACCGAAGAAGCAGCTCTACCTACGCATTCTAAGCGTAAGTCAAATAAATCCATCTGTTTTGAAACCATTATGCTTCCGTACCACTCAGACTCAGCCGCCGCAAATCCCGCCTGTTCGTTCCAATCTGCCACCACCCGGCCGCCAACTGTGACAGTGGGGCTTGGTTCATCCCCCCGGGACAAAACTGTTAAAAAAAACCCTTGTTTTTACAAATAAATGTTCTTCTTCATTGTTCAGATAATGTTGTCATCTTGCAGACTCTCAGGCTTGCTGGCTTCAATATTTTCTTGTGTACTACCTTTTCAGGATTGACAATAAAAAGTGCAAGGCCCTGAAATGGATCCTTGAATACCTTTGCTAACTCTTAATATTGACAATGGTTTGGCATCTGCTTATGCATAGGCATCTTGTTTAGTTTTAGGTCTATCTTCCACCTCGTTTTCAAATTAAGGATTGCATGTAGTCAGTGCATCTCCTGATACATGCGCTATGGTACCATATGTTAAGTTTCCTTTGTATGGGGACTGACAGCCTGATCAATAACAACTAAGTTGCATCTGTCTTTTGAACCATCTCTGCTTATATGCCCTCTTTGGCATGTATAATGACATGACAAATAGTGACGTGTTACCTATATCTGATTGTTCTTCCTTCACTAATTTTCTCCTTATCAATAGTTTCAGTTAGATCATTCTTGATTCACTCTATTGCCCATTGAATCATCTTAAAATCACCTTCTGCTTTAATGCCAATACAAGTTTGCATAAGCTAAGAATAGGGCCCATTTCTTTGCCTCCAGTGTTGGCTTAGCAAAACAACTTCTTAAGGTCAAGGCTATCCAGGTGTGAAAACTTATTGATCTTATTTTCCAAGAAAATCTAAGGATTTCTTACCACATTTCAGCTGTCCTATTCCTCCAAGTAAAGTTCTGTTAATATTAAGTTGCAAGAATTTAATTGGGAAATATATTTATTGCTGACTTTACTCTAAATAGACAATTTCTGCCAAACAGGGAAAAAAATTTCAATTATTAGCAACTGAAAATTGGTTATACCTGGAATGCTTAAGCAACCTAATATTCTATATAACATACGTACATATATTGTATAAATACAGTAATTTCAGTATAAAAAAAATCATCTGAGCTTCTTTAGAAATCCAATATTTGGAAATAAAAAACTCAAACTATTTCAATGAGTCATATTGCAAATACTTAATGTGCAAGAATGAAAGCTTTATTCTTCCTTAAGTTTTGCACAGCAGATTACTTAACTCTCAACCTCTTGTAGAGGTGAAATCAGAATGTAATTTGTCAAAGGATCAAATAATTTTGAGAGGTTTCAATAACAGGAGATTGTACACTCAGTTTGCTATAAGAACTGCCTACAATTAATGGAACTGTGTCTAACCTGAGGGTTAACTACTATGCCACTGTTCTTTTTTTCAAGCAATTTTGGGGGGAAAAATCTGTTATGAGAGCTTCACGGCAAGAAACCTTGTATGTCCTCAGTAAGACTGTGTAAATAGCCATAAAGTGTTTACAACACAGAGGTTTTTCTTTCTTTTTATTATTGTTATTGATGAATGAGAGCTTTCAGCTTCTTCAGGTCAAACAGGTTTAATGGACTCTTGTGAATGTGTTTCTGGCAATAAATTAGCACTGTTGATGATTTTTTTCTGAAAATTTAACCTGTTTTTAATTTTGTTTATATAGTAACAGTCATGTTTCATTTTTCCTTCCCCTCACCCTCTACCCCCAGAAGAAGGCTGTCTTATCCTGTTAAAGGGACTGCATATTTTGTAAAGAATTAGACATATTTTTGGATTACAAACTTGCAACTTTGATTTTAACAGACACTTTTTTTTCCTAGTGTTCAGTGAAATAATTTCAGGGAGCTTAATGGAGCTCTTACAATTGGCATCATGAATGAACAACACCCCCAAACATATTTTTAAAGTAAATCTTATCATAAGTAGTACTGATTTCGATGGCACAATACAATGCAAATTGTTATGTAAGGAGAGTTCATGAAGAATGAATCAGGGCCACAGATTTTTTTATTATTGTATGTTCTTATATCAGGAGCAGGAAATAATTTTGGGTGGAGGGCCACTTACCAAATTTTGGCAAGTTGTCAAGGGCCACATAGGTAGCCCCACCCCTTGATAGGTGCCCTGTCCCATCACCATCTTCTAGTCACCATCTTGTGACTGGAAGTCCTGCCCCCTAACCCCTGAACTTTGTCACCAAAAGTCCCTCCCCTTGCCCCCAGAAGTACAAGGGGTTTTCCTATTTCAGAACCAGAAAAATACCAAATTATACTCTAAAAAGTGAACATCTAAAACATTCTTTACTTTGCTTTCAAAAAATATGTTGTCTTGGTTTACATGTGTTTGTGTAGTGTACATAGAGATAATGGTCTATAATAGCTTAAAATGAAGTCGTACTCTTGTATATTGGGCGGGGTGGGAATAGGTTTGTGGGGGACTATGGGTATGAGGGTGTGAGGGAGGGTGTGCCTCTGTGGGGATAAGTGTGGGGGTGTGCATGTGGGGTGATGGAGCATGGTGGGAGGTGTGTGGATATGTGGGGTGTGGGTTTTGTGATGAGCTGTGTTGGGGGAGGGAGGCTGGGGTGTGTAAGAGGGTGTGGGGGTCTGTGTGTATGGCAGTGAGAAGGGGTGTGGCTGCATGTGTATGGTGGGGTGTATGTCTGGGGCGTACCCTATGAACACACACACACACACACACACACACAGACATAGTTCCTCCCTCCCTACACTTCTCCCACCCCGAGTACTGCCACAGGTCCCATGATCCCGTGGTCCAGTGATGCAGCTGGGAGCCAGGTGGTGCTGGAGCAGTGCAGCCAGCAGAAAGACTGGGAAATGCCTGGGGGTGGGGCAGGGTTGGCCTGCTGTATCCCGCTGCCAGATCCCCCTGGGTCCTACTGCCTCTAGATCCTGTCACTTTGACAGGCACCAGAAACAGATAAGTATTAATTTTTTAATTTTTTTAGAGCCCCGCAGGCTGGACAGAATAGCCTGGTGGGCCAAATCTGGCCCATGGGCCATATTTTCCCTCCCCCTGTTTTATATAGATTTTGTAGCTATAATGCATGCATCATAGTGGCTGTCAAAGACTTTCTCCTAGAGCACATCTACATGTGCATTAATGCATCATTTTTTCTGTGCATTAAGTCTAGTACCTCTAATATGAGGTACTAACTAAATGTCAATAACTGGTACCACTGTGCAGTACTGCCAATGCATAGTCTTTCGTGATGCTTAATGTGCAGTAGACTAATTCTACTGCACATTAGCACAGCTTTTGCCATGATGCACTAATGCACAGTAGAATTAGTGCATTAAGTGTCTCATATAAATTCACCTTTAGTGTAGCAGAACTTCTATTGGTAGGGCAGGAAAGGTTGAGAGCACATATAATGCAACTGCAGTACTTCCTGTTCATAGCAGTCAACTATTCTGCTTCAGATCCTTGTAAAACAGAAATTGAACAGATTTTCCCCATGTCTTTGGATGGTTACACTAGGGTATTTAATTCAAATTGGGTTATCAGTCACAACAGATGGAGCTTAGTGGAGATTTTCTCATGGTTTTGCCCTTAGAGTGGATTCTGTCTTGAATAACACAAACACTTCTTTGCACAAAGATTTTTTGCTCTTGTTTTGTACGGGAAACAATAAGTGGAATTGGACCCAGAATGATGTCTCCCTATCTGGATAAGTGAGAACAAATATTGAGTTACTTTTGTAAGGAAGATCTCTAACAACAGCACCAGCTAAAATATTTCTAAGTAAATCAGTCCACACAGATGTTAAAATTATATGACAGTAGTTTATTGTTATTGATAATATGGCTACATTAATTACATGGGAATCATGAATATAGACATTAATGGCCACTTTATAAATCTTTAGAACTGACAGAAAATGTCCCAGGGGGTGCTTACAGAAATAAAGATATGAAACATAGCAAGCAAGAAGGTAGCTAATCTCAATAGTTTTCTAACTCCTCTAAGATGTCTGAAACTGTGGAATAAGTGGAATAAACTTCATTATTTGAAAAACTTGGGCAGAACATTGTCAAAAGTACTACAGGGAACAGTTTGGTTTGGTCAGCACTTCCCAAACTAACCACTCAAATAACAAATGGAGCTCTCAGATATAAAAACCTGTATGACCATTTATTTAATACTTTTATTTCCTTTTGTTTGGGAAGATGGCTTCTGACATTGGTCATAATTTTTACCCTTTGGGACAAAAGCTTGTTCCTTTTGTTATTCTGATATGAATGGAATTCTGAGGCAAGCGTGGACTGTCACATTAGCCACTTGGCATTCTCTAGTTCTTTTTGTATTCTTTAGTAATCAGTTCAGTTGCAAGTAAGTGTTCAATTTTGTTCATTTCTCTAAATCGTGTGCCAAACGTATGACCCATAGGCCAGATTTGGCCTATGTAACCATGTGATTTATCACTCGGATCTCTGACAGACTCTGCACATGGAGCTGCAGTAGTGCACAAACTACACTTTGCATCATGGACACCACACATAGTTTCATAGTTTCATAATTTCTAGGGTCGGAAGGGACCTGAAATCATCTAGTCAGACCCCCTGCCATGGCAGGAAAGAGTACTGGGGTCAAACGACCCCAGCAAGGTG
>NW_017729033.1:55239671-55241273 GCF_001723915.1 Gavialis gangeticus | reverse complement strand
CTGATCATGCGGGTGGCCCTCCTCTGGACCCTCTCCATGTTGTCCACATCCCTCTTGAAGTGCGGCACCCAGAACTGGACGCAGTACTCCAACTGCGGCCTGACCAGTGCCACATAAAGGGGGAGGATCACCTCTCTGGACCTGCTCGAGATGCATCTGTGGATGCATGACAAGGTATGGTTGGCCTTCCTAACTGCCTCCCCACACTGCCGACACATGTTCATCTTGGAGTCAATGATGACTCCAAGATCCTTTTCCGCCTCCGTGCTGACATGGCCCAGGGGACCAGCATAGAGCTCATGCTGTGTTATGTTCAACCATAGCATCCCTCCATGCTGGCTCCAGGGCTGGTCTGGATTACACTGTGCCAGAACCAGTATACAGGATGGGTCCAGAAAGAGTGTGGCATGCAGTCCACACCCCATGCCAGCCCCCTATGCTGCATGCAGTGTGCATGGCCAGTTCCATTATAGGACCTGAGCTGCATATGGCCTAGATCTGGCACCACAGGGATTATTTGCAGGGATGGCATGGGGTGTGCACTGCATGCTGCTCTCTGCTAAACCAGTCCTGTGCACTAGGTATGGTGTACATGGATAGCCTTGGGCCTGATGTAGACCAGCTCTGGAGCAAGTAAGTTCACCCCACCCACCCACCACTTGCATGCAGCACAGGGTGCTGACACAGGGTGGACATTACATATGGTCCCTTATCAGAGCATCTCTGTACACTGACTTCAGTTCAGCCTTATCTGGCCTGTAGACCAGCCTAATGAACCTCATCCAGCACAAAGGACAGGAGGATTTTAACACCCCTGTTCTAAATGATAATCAGTGTCCTGTACTATATTGGCCTGTGAAGTAAGCTAGCAAAAAAGTGACCAAAAACCTCACTGTACAGTAGGAAGGAAAGATGAGGTGGGAAGAGTAAAATACTGTGAACAACTATAGAAAGAAGAGCAGGAGGCATTGAGTAAAAAAAAAATCAGCAAATCTCACCACTGTAAAATAATCAGAATTCCACTGCTTTATTTATGAAGATGTCGTGGTGTACTGCCTACCATGACACTTGGAAGTGTCTTTTTGCTACGTTTGTTACTGACTATAATAAAGTTTGTAAACTAGCCGGGTAATCTGGAAAAAAACAACAACACCATAACATAATTTTAAAAGCATTGTTGATCTCAGTAAGCTTGTTTTTCAAGCCCTAATGAAGATGCTGTTTTACCACTCTGCAGTTATAAAAGGTCAGGTCATTTTGTACTTCAGAGCTTTTCCTCTGAACTGTATTGCCAGGCACCAGCAAGAAAAAAAGATCTTTCTCTTGGCTGCAGGTGCAAGTCTGACAAGTAGAAATACATTTGTATCTTAGATATATGAATGAAACATGACAAGGGCTACTTTTTTTTTCTTTTTTTCCTCCTCTTTTTTAATTTTGTACTGGACTAAAGAGAGAATCTCTTTCTCTCCTCTACTTGATTGGAAGTAATGCCTTGAGATGCAGTCTATTCATTTATTTAAATATATATTTTAAATATAATTGCATCCATAATCAGATTGTACTTTGAAGTATCAATACATATGGCCCCTGTATCATTGAGCT
>NW_017729033.1:55234120-55234671 GCF_001723915.1 Gavialis gangeticus | reverse complement strand
TTTTTTTCCTCCTCTTTTTTAATTTTGTACTGGACTAAAGAGAGAATCTCTTTCTCTCCTCTACTTGATTGGAAGTAATGCCTTGAGATCCAGTCTATTCATTTATTTAAATATATATTTTAAATATAATTGCATCCATAATCAGATTGTACTTTGAAGTATCAATACATATGGCCCCTGTATCATTGAGCTAGGACAGTCTTAGATATGCTTTGGTGCCAGAATTTTTTCTTCATGTGAAATGGAATTCAGTTTTCAGTCTTAAGGTACACTGTTAACTTTTTTTGCATTGTTCAGCACTCAAAGATGAATAATCAAGTTGAAAACTTCTCTTCACTGCAATACTCTCCAGAAAATCAAGGTGACCTTCTGTCAGTTTCCATTAAAAAATTCAATCTCAATATGTCTCTCAGAACTAAATTTGAATGTTAACTCTTCTTTAAGAGGGAATATCAGGTTTTAAATTCCACTTGTGTCTACTGGCATGATTAGTATTAGGGCAGTAATTAGTAAAACCAAAACCTCCCTAGACAGTATAAAAAAAAGAAGAA
>NW_017729033.1:55221950-55229120 GCF_001723915.1 Gavialis gangeticus | reverse complement strand
ACAGCCCTACTGATTACCTCCACAAAGAAAAGAAACAAAAGCATGTAGTAATAATTAAAGGAACATGAGCAAGAGCCATGAATTCTATCTAGGAATACTTTCAATTAACAGGCCCTTTTCTTAAAACTAGAAGATGAGATTCTGTACCATATAATGAATAAAGCTGTCTATCAGACATTTTTACTCTATGGAAGCAATAGTGATAATTTATCTACTTGTGCTGTTGTTAATGATGTGCAGAGGTCATGTTGTTTAAGTAAAAAATATTTAAACATTTGACTATTTTTAACACCAGTTGTAGGATTAATTTTTAAAATCTGTTTATTAAAATTTTAACATTTTCTATTTTTATTAAACTTTTGTTTAATTGTACTTTCATTGATAGAGAAATGGCATTCCAGTTGTTAAAAGAATTTGCTTAACAGAACTTGCTATAATAATCAGAGTCCATATTAGATATGCATACAACAATTACTGTTACATTGTTTAAGTAATTCACTGTGTTTTCTTGTTATTCAGACAACAAAGGAACAAAATCAAGATTATCCCTGTTGACATAATGATGATCTGATAATAAAATGGAATTCTTTGCAGAGGAAGGGTCTGTCAGATTTTGTAGGTAGTCAAGAAAATCTGCATTGTATGCTATTGCCTTTTTTACAGTTTAATTTGAAGACCTGCACAGAGAAAACATTTCAGTATTCAATGATTGCCAATGAATGTTACAATAAACTTGCCCAGCTGATTTAGATGATTCTTGTTTATGAAGCACCATTAACGCAAAACATTTTAAGTGGTTATTTGAATGCTGCATGCATCATACTCAAATTTTCTTTGAAAGTTCACTGTAACATAACAGCATCCAACAGCAAGGGGAGCTCTAAGACAAGCTGGAGTAAAAGGAAAATCTTGTGAGGGAAGATTAGAAATACAGCTAGGAAAAAATAAAGAAAGATCTGAACAGGGATGGAGGTGGGGGAGGGGACAAAGCTGTTACTCAACTTAAGTGATGCAGACAGAGGTGTTTAGAAAGTGCATGAAAGAGAAAGGAGGGGTGTAAGAAACTAAGAGAAACAGGCAAGTATCTAAATAGAGAGGGCCAGCACACTTTAAAAACATCAAGCACAAGATGCCAGTTAGTAAAAAGAACCTCTTAAGTATTACAAAGAAGAGTATGGAATGAATTAAATAAGTAATGAGATAATTATCAGATCTACAGTAAGATATACAGTGATTGTTTGTATGTTATAAAGCCTATAACCTATTTCCAATAACTTATGAAAGAAAACACTGATTTTTTTCATTACCTGGCATGAAAACTAAGATTTCATTCTTTGCCTGCTTGCTTATAACTTGTGATCTTTCACAAATATGTTAAGGTAACTTTGATTGCGTTTAGAGGAGTAAATGGTACATATTTATAAGGTCTTTAGATCTGATAATAAAATCAGGCCCTAGCAGTAGGGAAATCATTGGAATTTTGTTAGTACTTTCTTCTCTATTGGTAGTTTTAATTGAATTTAGACTAGTATAAAGTAGTAAGCTGACAACAGAATTTTAACTATCTATATAGGCAATTGTATTACATTTAGCATCTTTAAAAAATCCACAGAGTTTGCTTCCAACCACATGACCCATCTTCAAACAAAAAATGTGCTATTCACACAGAACCCTATAAAGCCATACATATATATATATATAAAATTCAATAAGGAGTCATTGCAGCATATTTTATTAGGGGTGATTTATATATTCTGAAAGCAAGAAACTATTTTCGTAGGGTGTGTACAGTTGTTACATTTATATCAACCTAACCAGGGGTAGGTAAATCTAAATGCTCAATCATGCATGCAGTTCACAGGGCTTAAATCAGACAAAAATGGCATTCCTGATCTAAGTTAGTTCATCTGAGTAGGTGCGCTTAGACCAAGTTTAAATTAACCCAGTCTTGAAAAGGGTTAACCTAGTGTAGTAAACACCTGCACACATTTTTAGTGAAGCTCCAGGGTTGGGAAAGCCCACCCCCTTGCTTCAGTCCTGGGACAATATTATTCCCAACCCTGTGACCCTAGCTGGCCTATTTTTAGCTCTTCCTCCCCACCCTTCCCAAACTGAGCAACCCCTATCACTACCTGTGGACCCACTAAGCTGTCCACAGAAGACATGCTAGCCCCTACAATCCTACTTGCCCCTCCCTCAACCCTGATTTACTTACACCAGTTTTTCCATGCAGCTGCTCAAAGTGGCAAATGCCTGTACACACTGCTCCCAGGAGCAACAAGCTGTTTCATGTGCCCCCTTGCAGCCTAGACATAAGCAGCTTAAAGTAGTCCACCTTCCCCCAGACTGGGTGAAACAAGTGCTCTTCCATGCCAAAAATTATTTGAAAACAGGAGATGGTCAATAGAGAGCAAATACTGGGATTCAAAGTTGCACCACTACTATCACCATTTGCACAAATATAGGACTGTCTGTTAGTGCTCAGTTAGAGAGAAGGGACCTATTAAAACACAATAGTGCAAACATATTTGTAACAGATAAACTCCTGAACTTTAATGTAGTTCAAAAGCACTGAACCCAGTTTCTTATAGCTGTTGTCCTTTCTACAGGGTTTTCATCTGTTTCTCAAAGTTACGTTGATTGATTGGTAGGTTCTGGAATTGAGCAAACAGTTCTATTAGACTATGTGGATGAGCTGCATATCTAATTCTCTGTTTTGTATAAAGCTTTCTTCCAGATACAGCTTAAATGAATCTTCATGCCTGAGGCCAGGTGCTGGAATTTGAATGACCTAGACAGTAATTCAGCTAAAATCCAAAGGCTAATAGCAGCTGTACAGATACTTAAAACGATTGCTTTAAAATAGGGGTGCTCAACCTCCAGTGCCTGGGTCAAATGATACCTGTTGAGCCATTGTAAGTGGCCTATGGGGCTCCCCATGGGTAATGAAATTTGGCACCTACTTTCTCACCTGCCCAATTCCCAAACCCTAAGTCACATGCAGCCAGCCAGATCAGTTCACACTAAGAAAAAAGCCATCTTTCCTGCCTCTGTTTTATCCCCTTAGGGCCCTGTCAGACCATACACTGTAAGCTGAACAAATGTTAATCAGCTTAGTATTGTTCGGCGTAGGAACTGTATCTATGAGCTACCACTAGAAGGCTGATGAGCCAAGACTGGCTTCCTTCCCTGCTTTCTGGGCAGGGGTGTGACAGATGGGTTGTGGGATGGAGACTGTGGGGTGAAATGTAACTGGGAGGCAGAGAGTGGCTTAATGAATGGGAGGTGGAAAGATCCTCACAAATCCAATCCCCCATGCCATACTAGACCTGGAGCTGTCATGCATTCAGTCAGCCATGCAAAAGTCTGGGGTCATGCATCCCCCATAGGGGTGGCCAGTGAATGCTGGTGGCTGTTCTTCTCCATAGGGACCAGCATCCTTAAAGAGCCCCTGAAACAGGCCTGAATTTACTGCCCACTCCATTTGATAACAGGTAGCAAACAGCACTTATACAGATAGGGAAACAGGCACAGGCACTGGGTGACTCACTCAAGGCTGCTCAGGAACCCAGTAGCAGAGGAAGGAGCAGAACCCAATCACCTGACCCCTAGCCTGGCTCCTTGGTCACCCCCTGTACTGTACAGCTGTGCCACCTGCCCTTTCGCCCCTGGCTGCCCCTGAATGGGATCTCTGGACAGCCATTACACTGCACCTTACTTAATGGTGCATCTATCCATGAGGACATGGTCCTGCCCAGCATTAAAATCAGACTGCTTTCCCTCCCAGCATCATTTCCCAACCAGTGGCCTCTCACAGTCTCACACACCTCAGTGGCCCCCTGAACTAACTTGTCCTAACAGAAGATAGGCATGTCACTCTTACGATCCCCAGAAACAGAGGTCCATGGGGATTAAATTACATACCAAGTCCATAGAAGGGAGCAGAGCCAAGGGCAGGGCTGGAGTTCCCAGACACATGTTTTGGTGATCCTCACCAGCCCAGGAGAAGGCTTGGCACCCCACAGACCCATCACCATGTGGTTGCTATCCAGAAGCCCCTTCCTTTCTTCACTATGACCCTGGGGACCAGCCATTAATGGTGAAAGCCATCTCAGCTTCCTTCCTGACTTGACAGTGTCTGGGTTCAATCCAGTCTGCATACCAGGCCCAGCTGATCCAGCCTGCATGCCCAGCCACAGTTCCTCTTCCAAGCATCCATTCCCCAGGGCAAGGGCTTGGGCACTGTGTGCTCCCATGGGCATCCCACTCTCTCCAGGATCAGGGCCCACACCAGCCTGTATGTTCAATCTAGTGTACAGAGACATGACTTCCAGGACTCCCCACAGGATTTGTGGCTTGGCATGTGGGGGTGCTGGTTGTGTTTCCAGAGGAGACTGGGAACTGGAAGCAGTGAGGGAAGGCACTTTTGGGGGTGCTACTGCCCCTGCCCCCACTGTCCCTGCCCCTGCCCCTGCCCCTGCCCCTGCCCCTGCCCTGGGAAGGACAGAGGCCATTTCATGAGGACTCAGTCAGGCCCCCAAGAGTGTGTGGGAAACCAGTGAGTCACATTTGGGGCCTCAAGCTGGAGACAACATGTGCTCTGCAGATCCCCCTCTCCGCTCCCCATATCACACTGAGGTTCAGCACCTTACCATGGCTCCAATTATGTGCCCACCTGACAAGGTCCAAGGGGGGACATCTTTTGGCTGATGCTGGCTTAGTTGGAGGTTGAATGGAGGAAAAGCTTGTGCTGGCTAGCACATGTGTGTTCTGAAGAGTGTTTGCACTGTTTCCCCCCCTGCAAAGTGGGAAACTCCCCCTGGGGGCAGGACGGGGAGTTATCTTGGTAACAGAACCACCCCCTGGGCAGTAGAGTTCACAGTGGGGAGGAGCCTCTGCATCCCTGGGATGTTTCAACTAAGGGGATCCTTGGGAGGGCTTCAGCTAAAATGGAATAGCTGTGTGGAGTGACCACACCTTAATAGAACAGGAGCAAAATTAGGCAGATTAGATAATCCTGCCCTGGAGTGCTGTAATTTTAAAATCGGGTGCTTAAAGCTATGTAAAAGTTGTTAACATGCAGTCAATAAAGGAGTTAAGAGCTCTAGAAGCTGCTGAAAATTAACTCTAAGGCCCTTAGATTTATCATATTCTTCTGAATTCAGATATAACTGGAAACATCACGCTGACTTATCTTACTCTTCCTACAAAACAATGAAAATTCCTTCACCTAGTCTTGATATTTACTCTGCACCTCTTAGGAATAATGGCTGATACGTCACTATGGCATTACATTACCCATCCTTCTTCTTAGACTAGCAAACCTGTAGGTCACACACTCCTGTCTACCAACATTAGCCTTTTTACAGTTTCAGACAAATGCCTTTCCGATCTTCTCTCTCTTTCTCTCTCTCTCTCTCTCTCTCCTTAAATCATGGATTTCTGGAATTCTTATGCTTGTGTCTAATAAAACATGCAATCACTTATTACCTTACATTTCCTAATTGCTACACCAGAGACCATCCAGTTGATTTTTTTGTTATACGATTTAGAAACTTTTTCCATAAATTCTTCATGCTTGGGACAGTTTCACTAGGAGGCTTTTAACCAAAACTCATACTCCTTGTATACATATTCAACACAGATGTAAACTTCTCAACATTCAGGTTGGCCTTCAGGGGCCTTTTAATGTATGCTGTATTTAATGTATTTGAGACAAAGCTGCCACTACTAGATTGTTATAAATATACTGTTTTACAGAAATTCAGAAATACCTGACCATAGGACATCATTGTTATTGAGCAAAGTAATCCCATGACTTCGGTAGGAGATTGGATAATCATTTAAAAATAATTAAACATGCATTTTACGGCACAGGTTCTTCCCATTTTCATCCAAATAGTCTACTTCTGCTACTATTGAAGACAACCACATCATAAGGAATTATTTTATTGAAAATTTTCTAGATTATCATGTGCATTTGAATTTTTTTTGTAGTTATCTAGTCCCACCAGCTACCAAGATGATGATAAATGGATTGAATTAGTTGTGTATTGTGTGATATTAATGACCTAGTCCTACACTCCTTACTCAAGCAGAGCTCCCATTTATTTCATTGGAAGTTTTGACCAAGTAAGGAGTTTTGCCTTAGGTTTGGGGTTTGAAAATGAGGTAACAGTGAAAAATATTATTCCTAGTATCAGAAATATTGAGTGCATGCAGGGTAAGAAAGCAGTTACACCTAGAACATATATCTGCTGGTGCAAAATAAAAATATTTTTAATGAACTTTTAAATAGAATTGAAACAAATGTAACATCATAGCAATATTCAAATTATTTACCTTTTTAATACTTACTTTAAAATCTATTGTTAGAATACTAACTAGTGAAAAATTATGCCTTCCCACAGGAGAGGAATTTTAATAAGAAAATAAAAGTTCTTGTCTTGAACCATGGTAAATTATGTTCATAAATATGTCTACTCTGAATGAAGGCGATCATAAAAATTCTAGTAAATCTCATATCTTTTACTTTTAGATTAGTGCTCTCACTATATACACATATAAAGGAAATCATTCTGAAGAGAGAAAGTAAAACAACTGGGGGCCTTGTTACACAATAAGTTTACAGGGCTTCTGAAACTCTTAATCCTTGGACTGGCTGCATGTTAACACCTTTAAATGGGTTAAAGCACTCATTCTTTGCCTTAAAGCACTTGTTAAATGATTTAAAACACTTGCTAAAGTTACACCACTCCAATCTGCCTAATTTTGCTCCTGTTCTATTAACATGTGGCCACTCCCTACAGCTATTCTGCCCAAATTGAAGTCCTCCAGCATCCCAGGATACAGTGGCCCCTCCTGATTCAGAGGAAGTAGGGATGCCAAGGTGTGGCAGGGCAGGGCATGGAGTCGCCCCCCCATGGATGTCAAGCAAAGCAAGTGCCACAGCCCCAGAGCACCCAGTGGCCACAGTGCCTCCAGTCACTGCTGGACCATCTTGCTGCTCCTAACAGAGGGAATGGGGGCAGAGGGTGAGCTCTGGAGAAAAAAAAATAAAAGAATTGGATCCCTAGGAGCTCAGGTGGAACCTGGCTGACTGAATTCTGATTGGCATGATCCTTCTTTTCTCCAGAGTGTCAAGGAAAATTTTGATTGAATGCTGCCAAT
>NW_017729033.1:55221318-55221939 GCF_001723915.1 Gavialis gangeticus | reverse complement strand
CCGTGACCTTGGGGCCCAATTCATTCGGTGATTTTCCCCAACACAGAGCTCCCCCCACCCCATGCTACCACGGTTGGAAGCAGTGAGCTGGTCCTGGTGGCTTTGGGGGGGGGGGCGGGGGGGCTTCAGGGATAAAAAAAAGATTGAGCCACTTGTAACTTAGCTGCTGGGTAGCACCTGAACTTCAAGGGGCCCAATACTTTTTTGTCTCTGGAGCTCTTTCCCCACCCCCTCCCCATGCCACTAGCTAGTCTGGGCAGCAGTGGGAGGTACTATGGCTGCCAGGCCCTCTGGGGTTGTGGTGTTTTCTCTGTACAATGAGAGCAGGAGGCCAATCCTGTCCCTAATTAGCATAGCATCCAATGCCAATAAATACAGTAGACTAGAAAAGAAACACACTACATGTGAGGACATTATGACAGCACTGAATTTGTACTAAAAAACGTTTTACAGTCTCCTAGTTCTACCCTGGCTCACCAACCTGTAGTGGCAAGTCACAGCTGTGCAGGTGAGGGACAGCCACTGTCTCATCATCATCAGAGATGGTTTTTCACCTTAAGGTTTGACTGCTCCGCTAAGCCAAATAACACTAAGCCATTTAACATGTGTTCCTCTTACAGC
>NW_017729033.1:55198161-55216318 GCF_001723915.1 Gavialis gangeticus | reverse complement strand
TCATCAGAGATGGTTTTTCACCTTAAGGTTTGACTGCTCCGCTAAGCCAAATAACACTAAGCCATTTAACATGTGTTCCTCTTACAGCACAAGGTGCAACAAGGCTCTAGTTCAGTCATAAATCAAAGGCTTGCTTGACCCTTGGACAAAACTTGCACCAACCTTTGTATATGAAGAAATAAATGCACTGAGAGAAAGAAATGTATGTAGGAGCTGTCAATCCTCTTCCTCCCATTTTCTACTTCACTCTGCCTATATTTCTGTCTGGTGCATTATACCTTATTGCTTGGCAACTGTTCGAGAGAAACAGCTAGAGAGAAACTACAGCATGAAGCTGGTAGATCACAGTGCTGTTGAAGGATCTAAAGTCAAAATATGAGAGAATCTGAAAAAGCTAAAAGTTTGTGTTATGTCCCCCTTCCCCACTTATTTTTTCTCAAAACTGTGGTGGAAGACTCCCAAATAGATTTTTTTGTGTATATTTATCAGAACTGTCAGTCTAATACGTAAGATAAATTTTGATATTATAAAATACCATATTATAAATGTCTTCTCTATATGACTCTACCAGACTTTATTTTAGCAGTTGCTATGAAAATAGGCATGTGTTGCTTTCTAATTTGAATTTACTATAGTATTTTTATAGCAGTTGTTGCAAATACAATATGAAAGATAATGTTTGATCCAGTAAAGATCTTTTTAATGATAATAATTTGAAATAAAGCAGATAATGACTTAATTATTTCTGAAGTTAACTTTAGTTTCTAATAGCTTATAAAAGGTGCTAATCTGCTGACCAAGTTATGGGGAAAGGATAGAGAAAGAGGGAAAGGGACGTGTAGGTAGTTATCTTTGGAGGACTGGATATTTTCCAAAGCCTTGAATTTTGCTTTAGTGAACTGATCTCTTTTTACTAACATTATTATTCTAATCAAAAAGTAATAATCAGTTCATATGACAGTAATATTGATGGCTTGGACACACAGGACCCTTGTCATAGCAAAAAGTAGCAGACATATGATGTGCAACCCTCACTGTTGTAAATCATTCAAACCCAGAATAGAATTACTCCAGGGGGAAAAAAAGTGAAACTACATGAGGATAAATTACTTCCATTAATACATTTGTCCATAACTGATTCCAGGATAGAAATATACATAGACTATTAGCTGATCCCCTGCTACATAGGTGTGAGATGTTGCAATGTCTACTGAATGCAACTAACTTGGAAAAGAATAAAGACCCAAATATTGAGGTAATATATGACATTTTCGAGAGATGGAACTTGTCCTCTTCCTATCTAAAAAAAAGAAAATGGAGAAAATTCTGTTAAATCAAGTTTTTGGACCATAGAAACTAATGAACATTGGAAAAATATCGGAGTGAGAAATTAAGAGTTGTGATTCAGAAAGATTTTGGCGGAAAATCAAGACACAGTTTACCTTTTGTATCCTTCCTTATTTGGGGAAAACATACTCACAAACAGAAGTGCCAGTAAGTGCTATCCATCCTCCTAAGAGGAACTCTTATCACTTTCACTTGGTTTGAACACATTTCCTAAAATCTGAAAACTATAAGCAGCTCTTTCTAAAAGTTAATAGTGGCAGGCTGATGGGTTTTTTTTCAATACATTTACTATTTTAAAAAAATATTACATTTTGGTCAATTTTGACACTGGACAAATGGAAAGGCTTTTTTCCCCTTTGTGAATATAAATAAGAAAAGAATCAACAGAGAAATGAGTGATATATTCAACAATCATACAGTACATACAGACATGACTGCTTTAGCCCTGGTTATTCCCAGGTTATTCCCGGGGGGAGCTAGGGCCTGCGGCCAGCACTGTTTTTCAGCTGAAAAAAGCCTGAACATCTGTACACTCATGGTTTCTCCTGGGAGAGCAGCAACTATCCCAAGACAAACTGAATGTCTGTATGAGGTTTTAGAAAAGTGGGACTGGAAGGGACTTCAAACCATCTAGTCCAGCCCCTGCTTAAAGAAGGATCATTTAAATCATTTCTGCCAAATTTTGTCTAACCTGCTGTTAAAAACTTCCAAGGGTGGAGATTCCACAGCTTTTCTGGGAAACTTGTTTCAATGATAAATTGCCCTCAGAGAGAAATTTCTTCCTAAAGTCCAACCTAAATTTCCCTTGCTGTAGTTTAAAACTATTATTCCTTGTTCTGTCCCCTGAAGTCATGGAAAGTAGTATATCTCCACCCTCCCTATAACTACCCCTCAGATTTTTAAGGATTGTTATAAAATCTCCTTTTAATCTCTCTCCAGTCTAAATAATCCCAGTTCTTTCAGCCAGGGGTTCAGAAAAAAATTGCCATGGCTTATCTTCTATCTAGCCTGTATAACACAAAATTTCTACTGGAATCTGAATATTCATAAATCTCTTTTGGGTTTCCAACATGTTTATAGTTCCTGGTCCGTTATGTCAGACTCTTGCCCTGAAGAAAATGAGATGAGGAATAAAATGAGGATAGCAACTGACACAGTAGGCAGCATTTTATATTAGGAGCTATTAAAATAATTTTAAATGAATATACACATTTTTAATATCAGAATTTGAAAAAAAATAGTTTAAAATGTTGATATTTCATGTAAAAAATACTTCACTTTTGACCTACCATAGATCTTGAAATGTTTCAGATGTTAAATTATAACAACATTTCAAATTCGGGGGGGGAGGGGATGTAAATTTTCGTTTTTACTCTCACTCTGAACTTATACAAAAATCTTCAAAAAATTATTTCTAGGGCAGGCATGGGGATACTTTTTACACATCATTCCATGGGATCTGCTTAGAATAACTTTCTGTGTCAGAAAACAAATCCCCATGTTCCATCATAATAACCATAATGGTATGAACCCTCATCAATGAGGAGGTAATGTTTAATAAAGTTACTTGCCTTGCTGGGCTGCCAAATGCTCTCCAGAAAAGTTTGTGTCTGCTTTGTTCCATCAAAATTAGACATATCTGAACATTTTATCTGTCTCAATATTTTGATTTGGTGTTCTAAAAATTTGGAAATTCATCAGCAGAAATGCCTTTAATTCAGGCACATGCATCTCATACCAGGGTTGGTGTTAGAGTGATGTTGTTGCCATGATGGTCCTGTAGAAACTGCTTTAGTGCTTGTACACTTACTACTGTGTACTACTGGGTTTCTACTGTTATTCCACTGTACCACTTGTACACACCTAATCAATACCTAGTCTCCAAGGTTGTCTGAAATAACTTCGGGAACTTTAACAAATTGCTTTACATCATGACCTTTATCTTTTTTTTAAGTGAACTTTCATAAACTTTCATATTGTTCTTCTACTTATTTAAGTCTGTGAAAATTGAGTATTATTTTTGAATGTTTGACAATTACAGGCAACCCCAGCTTAGCACTCTTAATTTGTTCCAGAAAAACTGAGCGTTAAATGAAATAGCATTAAGTGAAACCAATTTTCTCATAAGAATTAATTTAAATAAATATAATTCATTACCAGGGTGCCAAGCAACAGCAATGTGAGCACTTGGTAGCTCAGGGCCAGCTCTGCTGGCGCCATGCTGTTGCCAGGCTGGACCATAGAGCCAGTGCTGTTGGTCCCCTCCATGCTGGGTGACAGGTGGGTTGGTGCCCTCCATGCTGGGTGACAGGCTGAGGGGCATTCATGGCCACAGTTGTGGAAACTCTGGCTGGCGGGAGTGGGGTGTGGCATCTGGGGCTCCCCCAGCATGAGTCATAGCACAAGTTACAGCCCTGCCACGCCTGGCCTGGGCATCAGGCGGGCAGCTATATAGCACAGGTGGGTTAAATTGTACAATGAGGCTCTGTGCCATCAATGTGCTATGGCACTAGTGTGCACTCCCTGCTGCCAGCTATACGATGCCCATGAGTGCTATAACAAAACTCACTGAGCGCTATGTGAAATTGGGTATCAATCCAAAATGAGCATTATAGCGAAACAGTGTTAAGCAAAACCGCATTAAGTGGGGGTTTCCTGTATTAACATCCATCCAAAGGACTTAGTAATATAGTGAAGATTCCCAGTTTCTAAAATCTTGACTACGCTTTATGATTTTGTAATTTAAAGGGTCTGATATGAATGTAGGTGCTGGTATAATAAGAAAATTATGGAATGAAAAACTTGATTTTACCATATGAATGCTTGAAATTCAAATACAAATGATGTTTATATATATATATATAAAATAACAATATATTACATTTAAATAATATAATTAAAGCAATTTTGCTTTGCAGATAACAATGTTATCTGTAAAATAAAATATTTCAGCCCTGTGGCCTGGTCCTATACCATAGGGTTGTAGACTTGTCATTTTGCACACATGCAGATAAATAGAAATGAAAACCTTCTACTTTTCCACTCTGTTCTGTTTATCTTCCTATTTTTTGTACAGAAGGTAGTGTGACTAATCTACTTCATCTAGGATACTGTCTTCTGACTAGAACGTTTTTCTTTAAGAATCTTCAGTTATTGAATTAAAGGAGAAAATGACAAAGAGGGCATCACTTATTAGAGTTCTGTGACTGTACATTTTTGTGAACATGTGAACAATCCTAACTCCTATTTTTGGGCTTGAGAGCTGCTTCATCCACAAGTGTTCTCTGATAAAGTTTTCTTTTTTGTTAAAAAATAGAATCATTCTACCCACGATACTACATCAGGATTTATTTAGGCTCTGCCATGTGTCATCCAACTTTCATGAACATGTTTTTTTAATACGTTACCAGAATATTTAACATGCTGTTTACTTTTTATCATGTTACATTTCCATTGACTTCACTGACACCCATATTCACAAACATTTCAGCACTACACTTCTGCTGAAATCAATGGGAGAGAAATATGTAGATTCTATGTAGGCCTTATTATTTAAAAATTGTTAGCAAATGATTTTTGTGTTGTCTCCACAGTCCCCTGAAATAATATATATATATATTTATTCTATTCATTTTCTCCACAGGCCCTTAAAAAAATCAATGGATTTTACTGAAAAGGGCATTAAGTTATTTTCCAAGTAAATCAAAAGGTGATTTTTTGCTATTAAACATCTCTAAGTCAAGCTATTTGTACAACAACAAATATTTGTATAACAAGATTTTTCCTTGGAAAACAGTTATGATATAAATGAAATAGATATGGCTTGAAAGATTGCATTAAAACTATCTCCAAACATCTGTTACTTAACATCGCTCTTGGTGTGCTGGCTATTTTAATATATCTCTGGTGTTTTGATCTAGTATTGGCTTCCCTTGAAGGAGCTTACTTACTAAATTTTATTACCAACTTTATTAAATAAAAAGAAGTGTGTTATGCATTTCCCAAACTATGCATTTTATTTCAATTTGCTTCACATTCACAAAGCTCCGTGCAACATGCAATGTTTCACCCTTACTCTGTTTAAGAATGAAAAGGGCAAAATGAAATCTTAGTCAGACAAAGAACGTATGTTTCCAGCTCTACAAAGAGCACTTGAAATGCATTCAGAAACAAAAGAATGCATTTGAGAGAGACATTAAGGACTGCAGGTACACAGGTTACTGTCTTCATCTGAGTCTGGATCCAAAGCCCTTTGAAGACAATGAAGATTCCTATTGAGTGTAATGCATGCTGGAACACAAATAAGAGAGTCATTGCTCTCTTTCCTTTGCTGTTTCTTTGTCTCAAAGCTTTTGCTCATTTTCTGGGATTACTTGCATGAACTACTGTTCAGAGTGGCATTTAGTATGCACTTAATATCATTTTCTTGAATTCAATTATAAATGTTAATCATGTTTTTGTCCAAGTAACATCCATTTACTTTGTATGTGGATATGCTTACTATTTCAATGTTACATTTGGGAATTTAAAGGACCCTTGCCTGTTCACTAGCAGTGTTACTGAATTAGCACTTCAAGTGACTCATGTGATATAACAAATTAATGTGCTTTATCCTGTGTGATGTCTAACTGAATAAAAGCAAGCAGTTCTATTATTGGCAAGGTAAGTGGCTAATAATTCAAATTATTGCTGTCTGTCTTCTACAACAATATTGGACTTAAATGGTCTGTCTCTTTAACTCTTAAACTGTAAAAAAGATATTTCAGGAAGAAAGAAGTATTCACTTCTTTTCCATGAAGGAATCCATATGCCATATATTCCTGTTAAACATTTATTCCTGAACCTAATCATTTTTAGTCTAATTTTGCATAAAGTGCACTTCTGATTTGGTGACAGGTAGATGCATATTAATTCATGTCACAAGTATGTTTTGCCCTTTCAAGCTAGCCAACTAAAGCAGCACATAAAAAGATATTGTATCAATAGCTGATCAGACAATGTCTAGAGATGGCACAACTGAGGTGATATTATCTATCTCCTTGTTTTTATTATCTATGTACTGTATATACTAATCCACACTTCTACATTATGTAAGGAAAAGGAACTTTAGAAATATTATGTGGTTTAACGTCAGTAGAAAAAAACAACCAAAAAAAATTACTTGGTAAAGGCTAAGCAGTTAAACTCTTTTCTGGTTAGCAGCTTTTTCCTAGACAATCTCTTGAAAATTAGCAATATGTTGCTTTCAGATTACAATTACCAACTGAGACAGTTTTTTCCTCAGACTACTAGCTGGGACTGAAATGTTTTCTTTGCACTGTTTTCTAGCAACTTGTCACAGTGGTGGACTTTTTTCTCCCACTCGAGTACGCAGCTAATATTTCCTGAAGTTTATATTTATGAAATTTGGCAGGTATTTATGGTAATTACATGAATTATGGCCATAAAAGGTGTCTAGCTGGTTGACAAATTCATGAAAATGTTAAATTAATCACTTTGCTATGCATGTTAACAATCTTTTGACTGATTTTTTTAAACGTACATTGAATACATATATATATTTTTGCCCCCCCCCCCAAATACTGTGACAAACACTGGCGAATAATTAACTCAGATCTAATGTGAATTAAACTAGCTTAAGATTTGAAGTAATTACTATAACAGTCTTGCTATTTGCATCTGGCAAATACTAGCAATTGCACATATTCCACATATTTGGAGGACAGTTCCAATAGTGGGAAATTAAGTGAGACAGTATTTTTAAGATGTTGGATCAGCAATCTTTACATATGAAGGGATGTATATCTTCTGGAAGAGGATTAGGAAATAGTCTCCTGCAATAAGAGCAGGAAAGATTTCTGATCTGATAAATAAATATGGCCTGGAAGGAAGAAGAAATATAATGCATAGTATGAGCTCTCCAAGAATCTAACGGATAATCTATATAAACAACCAAACAAGAAACTATAGTCTCATTTACACATGTTCCAGGGATGTGGAGGGGTCTTTAATTAGAGCAGCTCTTGGCAGCTGCTCTAATTAAAGGGCCCACGGTATTTCATGTATTCAGCATCCCATGCTTCAAAATGGTGGTGGGAGAGCTTTAATAAAGCGCTGCTGCCATTTTGAAGCACAGGGATGCTGAATACACAAGACACTGTAGATTAATCGAGTTTGGTTCAACACACTAATTACAGCGCATTGGAGTAGGCAATCCTGAATGTCTACAGGCACCCCATATTTAAGCCTTGCCGTAAGAGTGAGTATTTGTCTTGTAGTTTTTATAATAAATTTAAAAAAAAAAAGTTATTCTTGTCAGTGGTCAGTATGTTTTCAGAGCATTTGACCATATAAACAAGCCTTTTCCAAGGAAGGAGATAATCTGTCATTTTTGAGGGCGTGAACAAACAAGGGCATTTTCCAGCTTGCAAAATTCTCTATGAAATACATAATTAGTACTGTATTTACTCAAATATAAGATGAGTTTTTGTCCCCCCACAAATGAGCATAGGGGAAAAAACTGCTTATCTTATATTTGCATACAAAGCAGAGCAGGAAAACAAGCGGCTCCTGCAGCTCTGACTCTGACCCTGAGCTGAGGTTGGGGCCAGGGTTAGATCCAGAGCAGTCTCATCTCATCCTGCACCCCATCTGCTTTCCCTCTTTAGCTTCTGCCTGCCCCCCACCCAATCCCCTCCCCTTTACTGTCACGCACAGCTCCACTCTGCTCAGGCTGGGGTCTCTCTCAGGCAAGGAGCACATAAAATCTTCTTCCCTTGCCCAGACAATCAGCAGCACACTCCATGGCCAGGCAAGGGCTGAACTTCTAGGTACCATGCTCTAGGATAGAACAGCCCCAGCAGCATCTGACAGCAAGGGTAAGTGTGGGGCAAGGGGAGGCAGACTGGGAAGCTGGGGAAAGAGGCAGAGACTGGGGAGTAGGGGGAGGGCAAGAGGCTGTGGGGAGCTGAAGGGGGCGGGTGGTGAAGGTGGCAGGAGCTCCCAAAGGATGCAGGGGGAGAAATGGCAAAGGCAGAAGGCAAGGGGTCCACCTGCCCCCCCCCCCAGTTTTACTGTTTTCCTTGCTGTATCAGTACAGGGGAGGGATTCAAGGCAATCCTTCAATACTTATATCCTATACCTGGAAATTTATAACAAATTTATAAATGTTCCATATATAGAATCTAATTATTGGAGGATGATCTTATATTCAGGGTTGTCTTATATTTAAAGATGGCTCAAGTGCATGGAATTTATTTTGTCACAGGATGCACAAGTCACTGACTGTAGTATATCCTGACAAATTTGGCCTGTTTTTATTGGACTTGGTTAGCAAAAGTATGGCTGTAGTTTACATATACATAAGTGATTTTTTTTCTTAGAAATATTTTTTTCCCCTGATGTTGAAACTTTTAATTATATAAACCTTAATAAGAATTTTCAATTCTGTTTTGTTCAATTTCTATTTTTAATTTATTTTAAATTGTGAAAAGGTAAACAGCAACAATTATTTTGTTTTCTTATAAAATTTTCAAAAGTGAACTCTTTTTTATCTGAGCGAATTGTTAGTTTGCCCATTCTTTCTCTTCTGTCTAAAATGCACATTCTACTCAGTTTATTCCTAAATTATTTCTCATGCTTGTCATTGTTAGTACAAATTTCATTGGGTTTGACAAAGGTTCCTAAGAGATACCTTAACAAGGAAACGGTAAAGTAGTACATTTAGGATGTTCTTTGATTTGAAAGAGACTCAGAGATAGTTGCATAAAAACGTGACAGTTGATTGGGTAAGGATTGCATCAATAGAGTGAAGGAAATAGGATTGTGGAATAATGAAGAAGAACAAAGGGATGGTTTACTAAGGAAAAACTAAGTGAGGCAAGACTTTTATCACAGTTCACAGTTTCCCTTTCTATTGTTTTGACTAACACTGTGTCAAAATACTGTACATCTTTAACAAGAAAGGTGCTAGACAAAAGGACGTAGCAGTTAAAGCAGAAGATAATGAGGGCCTAGACCAGAGTATTTGTTACAACTAAAGGGACAAAGACATTAACAAAAAAGAAATGGCAGGAATAGTTAGCCTTTGCATTAACGTTATGGTTCACTCATTTGATAACACTGCATGCTCTAATTACCCTTGACTACTCTCTCTACCCTTTTAAGCAGATGTCTTTTTTAACATTTAAATTAGAATCAGATTTCATTTTCTTATTCAAGACATTACTTTAGGCAAATATGTTGACCACATTTAAAAACACAAACAAAAAAATAACTTTCCATTTCTGCTTCATTTATGTATCTATCATTGTACAACCCAATATGTCTGAGTAGAATATAAAGTGCATATCTGTCCTTTTTCTCTCGATACTCTATTTCAAGACTGCAATAGAATAGAGCAAAATTTATTATTATTTGACATTCTTCAGTAGCTGTTTATTTTATGGGGAAACTAAAATGGATTTCCTGACACTTTCCATGTGCCTCTCCTTCAGTCTCTCAAAAATGGATGCAAGTCCCATAAGAGTTCAGGATGTAGAGGAAGAACATGTGGTGAAAACAGGAAAATCACCATGCATGAACCATGGTTATCAGTTCAGTACTGCCTCCTCCTTGCTAAAACTATGATACCATCTAATTTTTACCTGAAGTCATTATAGAATCTACTTCTTCAATTCAGGAAAACAATGCATGCTTCAAAATCCACAAGGAAAAATATTTTTTTTCTTGTAATCCTGTGTCTGTGTTTCATACTTTAAAAGGTGTAAATTGTCAGCCCTTGGTGTTCATCCACACATGTTATATAGTTATTTGGGAATTCTTTATTGGAATGTTTTACTAATTTTTAAAAAATGGCAACATTCATTTTTATAAGAAATGTTGATTTTGTGAAGAATGTTTTACTTAGGGTCAGTTGGATCAAATCTGAATATTTCACTTTAAATTATTCTGAAGCCTCTTTCTTGATTTCCTTTCAAATCATTGTGGGGGGGGGGAGCACTAAGCTGTAGTTACTATCAATGCGATTTATGGGAACTATATTGACTATAAGTAAGTGTGGTTTCACCATGATCAATTTGCATGGTATGCATTCTTGTCAGGACAATTGGTTCATAAGGAAGAAGAGCAGCATCAGGTTCCTGAATGGTAACTACTAGGTAGTACTGTACTATTTAGGGAAAGTAGAGAATATTAAATGGAATTTAAATGAATCTTTTGTTTCCCCCCAGTCATTCCAACAAAGCAAAATTAAGTATTCCTATTTGGTAGATTATTAAAAAGAAATAAGTTGCAATTACATGTCTTGATATTTCTGAATCTCTCTGTCTTTACAATTCTGTCTTTTTGTCCCAGTTTGCGATGAAAACAATTAGAAATTTGTCATTTCCTCCTGGACAGTAATTACAGATTTTTCTCATCTATATATTAAGTGTTGCATAATAGCAGTTAGGATTCAGATATCCCCATTATGGATTAATGTGGGGACAATTTGATGGAAGATTAAGAAAACACTAAGGATGGGATCTTAACTTTGTTCCAGTCCTTATACCGTGCAAAAGGACTTGGGCAGCATAAAAGAATCCTAAAAGCATTTTTAGACGGGCAGAATCTGCAGGCACAGGCCCTGTTTTAAGGACCACTTTTCAATTTCAGGGCATTAGGATTAAGGCTGAGAAGTACTATTTGCATGTCAAAGGTGGAACTATTGCACAAAGCTCTATAGAAATTCTTGGAAACCCTGGAACCCCTTAAGACTGCTTTGGGGAGACTGGTCTAACTTGTAGATACCAGGGATAAAATTAAGCATAGCATGCTGGAACAGAAAGGCAAACTTAATGTCAACTTCAGCTTTCAGGGACAGTAACCATTTGAGCAGCATTTCCCAAATTGTGGGTCATAATCCCAAATGTGGTCACAACATCAGCAGATGGGGTCATGGGAGGCTGTGGGTTGGGAGTGAGGAGTCATGCTGAGGAAATGGGGCCATAAACTGGCTCATGCTGAGGAAAAGTTTGGGAAGTGCTGGCTTAGAGACAAAATAGGATTTCACTTTAAATATGTGGAAAAAACTCATTTTTCCCTTTGTGATTTAGAGACCATGGATTTTACAGAATACCATCTTTCATGTAGAATTATTCTCAATTAAAGTAAATTACAGAATTTTGTAACAAGTACAATGTGGCATTTGAAAGACTTTTAGCTCTCCAGCACAAACATTAATTATATTATTCTAGTTTATGACAGTTTTACACCTGCTCTTGATTAAATTCCAACAAAAAATTGCATACTCAGTTGTGCCACAGAAAAGGAGGAATGTGGGGAAGGGAAAATAATTTATTTTATATTATTTAAGCCTCTTTAAAAAGAAGCTATTTGAATTGTCTGCTTGTTCCGTATCTAAGAGGGTTTTTTTATAAATAGTAATTATTTTCAGATAGACTTATTAACGCCCAATAGATCATTATTTGACTTTAGCCTATGCTTTAAAGATTGAAAGTGAGCTATTTCATCAATAATAATTACTCTAAGAATAATTAACAGTTCAATTATACAGCATTTATGCAAGGTATCTACTTTGATAAAATGGTTCCATTTAGTATAGTATCTTGAAAGCTAATTTAAAAACAATGGGCAGTCATTATAGCATGATTAAGTCTGAGAAAAAGAATTGAAAGCCACATAGGAGAGCTTTTGTGTCATATAGCTGATTGAACTAAGATAAAGCAGAACACAAACTCTTCCAGAACATATTGCTTTTCTGCTCCATAAACTTCATTTCTGTCACAATGCTTTCAACTTGCAATCTCCAGTCTCAAAAGTGTTTCAATATCTGCTCAGCCTAACTTAGTAAAAGCCACCTAAATACTTTAAAAAATGACAACCCTTCAAAAATGAAGCTTCATAACTGCAGAACACCAAACAGTTTTATTATGCAGACTGGTTTTCCTTCCTTTTATTCTTTCAGCTAGATAAGATTATCATTTAAGAAAAACTAAATCTGCTCTGTCCTAAATTTTCAGTTAAAGGCCTGAAAACCTGAACAGAACTCTAGCTTATCTAATTTTGTTTGAAAACAAGAAATGCATTTCCAGCTCATCTATCTGACAATATGCAAAATCATTAATGGAAGAAAGGATACATGTATGGGTTTTTAAAAAGGATATCTTGTAAGCCTTTAGTCTCCAGTAACTGAGAAATTTCCCCACAGTGGTATGTAATAAATTGTGCACAGTTTGGTATACCTATACATATATATGTATAGGTATAACAGGTTTTAGACAGATCAGGTTTGCCTGATACCATAATTTAGAGTAGATGGTACTACCTGTTACTGTTAATGCAGAGTACTGGGAAGCAGTTAAATAACCTGGCAATTTCTAGGATGCCAGTGGCTTGGGGCAGAGGAGCACCATAGTGGGGGGTACTAGTCACAGACAGTGGAAGGCTGGGGCTAATAGGGCTTAGTTCCCCCAAATGTGGGGCAGTGGGTAGGGCTGTAGGGCAGCCTCACCATGGAAAGTTGCACGGGGTTGAGGAAGCATGTGCACACAGGCAGGATCACAGCCCCATGTGTGGATCACTGGCCAACACTAGCAGGCAAGTATCAGTCTACTCTGTGAAGGGAAAAGGGTGGGGGTGCAGATCAAGGCTCCCACATTGACAGAGGAAGTGGGACAGAGAAAGGGGCAGGGGCTGGGGTGAATGGAGCCCTGGCTGGGCCTTGTTGTGGCATGCTTGGAGCCCAAGTGGCTCATCCAGGGATGTGGAGGGGCACCTGCCACTGTGCACACCTTGGGGGGGGAGGGGCCAGGGTGCACACAGTGGCAGGGACATGTGCCCCCCCCGATCTGTGCATGGGGGGGACACAGGCTGCCACTGCAGGCTGGGCTCTGTGCCCCACTGCTTCTGCCTCCAGAGCCATGCAATGCCATGTGACTGCCACCGCTGGGCTGCACCGTTCCCTGCCTGCCCAGCTGGTGTTGTACAGCTCCAGAGGCAGCAACAGCAGGACACAGAGCCCAGCACACAGCAGCAGCCCACCTTCACCCCATGCATAGATCGAGGGCAGGGCATGTACCCCTCCGGGCCTTCCCTGAGGTGTACAAAGCAATAGGAAGCCTCCCCCCCCCCACACTCCTGGATGAGCCACCTGGACTCCAACCCTCCTACAACCTGCCATGGTCCCAGGACCCCATTCACCCCAACCCCTGCCCCTGCCTCTTGCCTCATTCCCTCCCTTCTTGTGGGGACCTTGATCTTTCCCTCCCCCGGCCCTTCCCTCTCCCCCTGCTACTTCTCCCACAAACTTACCTTACTGGAGGGCAGGAGGGTGTATGCACTCATGCCCTCAAGTGCTCGGCTGTCCTAAATTGATTTTTCTCCCCCTGCCTATAGGTATTTGTTTTACCCCTGGCAGAGGGAATGTTGTCAAAAGGCATGGAACTGAAGTCCAGTCCATGATGGGGTAGACTGGACTCTTTAACCCAGGTCATCAGCCAGTCTAGGGGAGGAGCCCTGATAGATGAAGGTTCTCTTTTCCTTGTGCTGCTCCTGCAGACAAATTGGTTCTAAAAATACTGGTACTCACCTTTCTCTTGGATTAAACCAGCATGAGTAGGAGGGGGATTCTGGTTTGTGGACAACCCAGTGCCTCTATATACATTTATCTAGGTTTTTGCACCCTGGAGAGGTCAGTCTAGCTTCACTTTTGAGTAGAGATTGCACACAAGGGCAGCAATTACAAGTTATAAGTCCAGCTCTTTTGGCAAAGAGGCAATTCCATAGCATTCCTTTCTGCTGTTGGGGGAGACTATTATTTCTCATTGATCAGCTATTACCTGTCTAAACTGAAGCAGCCCCCAACCAGCAAGGTGCTAATCCATCATGGTCTGCCTGCTCCAATGGGTGCTTGGACCTCAGAGAAAACTCAAAAGACAGATTGAATCACTGCACCAGGAAAAAGAAAAAGATAAAAGAAATACTCCACATTTCAACATGGAATGTTAGGACCATGCGTACTGGCCTGATTGACAATCTTGTGACTGATGATCTCGGATGCTTGTAAGACAGGAGTAACAGATATGGAATTAAAAAGGTTGAACATTAATACTGAAGCACTGGTAGAAATATCCCTAGCCTCATTTGGCTCCTTAAGAGCTATTTAAACTCCAGAGCTGTTTCAGCCAGGCAACTACTTGCAGGCACACCATCTGCATGTGCACTTAGGATAGCAGACGTTTGATCCAGGGCAGAGCAGCTTGGGGCTAGAAGTAGACTTGGGGGGTCAGCCCCAGGCTCTGGGTGGTAGTGTTGGGTGACAGAGGGTCTGGCTGGGGCATAACAGTGCTAAAGTGCAGAGCCATATGGTAGGGTTGTCAGTTGTAGCCGTCTTGGTCTAAGGACATAGGCAGGCAAGGTTCTTTGGGTAGATGTGATATCTTTCATTAGACCAACCGAATGTTTGGGGAAAAGTTCTTTGCAATATTTTGGTCACAAACCCCCTTTGTCAGGCACAGGGAGACTCTGCTGGTGTTATGTGTTCTCCAAGGTAGAAAAGAAGTTAATTTACAACAAGCATATCTGTGAAAATGCAAATGAAGGGAAGTTAGGAATGCAATGGGTAGAGATAGGATGGGATGTGCATTTTGGCAGAGTTAATTAATTGACTGCAATCTAATATTAGTGTATGTGTAGCCAGTGACGCTTTACTGCAGAGCTAATTAGTCAACTGCAGTAAAGTGCACATGTAGATGCACCCACTAAGATCAAACTGAAACCAAAGAAAATCTGTTGCTCTTAATATTAGTTTTTGCCACAATTAATGTCACCTATACATCTGATCATTAGAAAACCATGTAGTTTATGGAGATTCTGGAGGAGGTTGCTTCAGAGGTCCCTTTGTGCAAGACTGCAAAAGAGAAGTGGGGGAGCCTCAAATATGATCTATATCACTGCTGACTATATTCTTTCTGAAAATAGGTCAGAAGAAACTGAGATTGGTTCAAGGTGCACTCACATTAATTGATTCCATTTATCAAGGTCAAACAAACTGCTGTGTTAAATCACAAGAATAATACCTCAGATGGAACTAAAGAAAGCAAGGAGTATTGTTCAACAAATCACAAGGCACTGTCCCAGTGGTTACAGGCTACAAATGTGTGATAAAATGCAATACACATTTGATACTATAAAAATCAGAGGCACGTATGACAGAATCAAGAAGGTAACAGGTCCAACTGCAAATATGTCATTTCCATTAAAGACAGCATCAGGAGAAGTCATGACAGATCAAAAGGAACAGATGGAAATATGGGTAAAACACTATCTTGAAAGTGATGTCACTGACACAATGCTTATCTCTACTGAGAATCTGTCTGTCCTTGAAGACCTTGGTGATATTTCAACTGTTGAGGACCTAAGTAAGGCTATAACAATCTGGCCAGTGGCAAGAACCAAGGAAAAGACGGCATTCCTGTGGAAGTGATCAAGTGTGAGGAAACCTGTGCTTCTTTCCCACCTATACAAGTTTCTATTCACTTCAGGACAGTAGGGGCTGTGCCACAAGATATGCAAGATGACAATATAATCACTCTCTACAAGGTGACTGCAGTATCTGCAACAACCATTACAGCAATTCACCATTAAGTGTTGTTGGAAAGAGCATTACCTTGGGTACTGCTTAGAAGAATTCAGACCATTGCTGATCATGTTTACTGTGAGGATTCAGAGGCAGAAGGTCCACCATGCTTTTCTTACTCCCACAAATTGAAGAAAAATATAGGACAAAAATGAGATCCCTCTATTTCACCATCAGTGACATAACCAAGTCCTTCAATACTGTTAACAGTAAATTATTAGAAAAAAATGGTTGCCCACCAAAATTCTTCAGCATAACCTAGGCGGACAAGTTTCCTTGGGTGAATCTGATATCTTTTATTAGACCAACTTAAATAGTAGGACATTTTTTCTTAGCAAGTTTTTGGGTCTAAAAACTATTTATCAGGCTGAGGAAACATCTGCAGTTGGTGTGTGGTCTTCCTGGATAGAATGAATAGTAAAGAAGCCAGAGGCTGTAATGCAGCAAGACAGGCAGTCAGTGAAAATGTAAATTGAGGACTGGAGTGGGGGAGAGGGGAAGAGGGGGATAAATGTAGCAGGTAAATAGTGAAAAGGTACCTGGGAAGTCATGTGTCAGACAGGTTATCATGTGTCATAAAACCAATGTCTCTATTTAGTCCATGATTCTTTGTATCCAGGAGGCATCAGATTCACTGAAAGAACCTTGTCTGCCTATGTTCTTAGACCAACACAGCTAAAACCTACACTCTTCTCAGCATAATCTACTCTTTCAATTATTCAGTCTGGGGGAACAGTCAACTATGATGGATCAGCATGTGACACTTTTGAGATTCAAAGTGGATTCAAGCAGGTCAGCTCAGACCTTGTTCAGGATTTTCTTTTCTTTTGACATGATTTTGGGACTGCCACTGAAGAAATTTATCTACACACACATCAGATGGACAATTGTTCAACCTCACATGCTTTAAAGTTTATCATGTGGAAAGTTTTGATTAGTGAGTTGTTGCTGATGTTGTATTGATAGCCCAGAGAGTGCACCTTCAAATTCTCATCAGTTGCTTTGTTCATGCCAGCTAACAACTTGGTAGCAATCACAATAGGTGACAATATATTGGATGGTGTTAGTACCTTGGCTCCATCATCACCTGAGGCTGAATTGAATACCTGTATTGCCAAAGCATCAATACCTGTATTGCCAAATTATCCTGAGCATGCTGAGTGAATGAATGTGAAACAACAACAAGCTAACTAGGAAAACCAAAGTCAAAGTTTATCACGCTTATGTCATCAACACTTTTGCGTGTCAGTATATCCTGGACCACATACTCTAGTCAAGAAAAGTGCCTCAACAGCTTTCACTTAAGCTGCCTTTGTTACATTTTATGAATTTCCTGGTTTGACAAAGTTGCCTATGCTGAAGTCTTGGAATATGCCAGTTCTCATCACAGTTAGCATCAACTTTGATGGCTTTTGTCATATGTGAAGAATGGATGATGGCCATGTACCAAAAATCTGCTGTATGGAGAATTCATTACAAGAATAAGACCATGCTACCATCCTTATCTCCAATTCAAAGATACTTGCAGGAGAGGGATGAATGCAATGGACTTTGAGTCAAATGACTAGGAGAAGATTGCTGAGGATCAAAGTGCTTGGAAATGGATCATGAGAAAAGAATGAGCCCAACAGACAAATGAAAAAAGAAACCTCAGGAAGAACCCTGCACTACATTCAGGACTGTTAGATGCAAACTTTACATGTGACACATGTGGAAGGGACTATCGCTTTAGAATGGTGCTCTATAGCCACACTTGAAGGTAATTAATGAGTAAATGCCTCACTCTGCACAAATCTATTGCCTCATGATCTTCATCTGATGTAAAATGGTCTACTGACTTCAATGAATGAATCTTGATTTGAATTTATCTTGGTTTAAACTAAAAAATGGATGTTTAGTTCTTGAGTAAAACATTACATCAGTATTCCTGTACCTCAACATTTTTTATTCATCAAAAGAATAGAAAGGATTTAGCCAGAGGAAATATAAGATTCCCTTTTGTGATAGATGAGTCAGGGTCTCCATTCAGTAGGACTGTTAGATCCAGGCCTTATAAGCAATTTCTTATTAAAATAATATTTTGTTCTTAAGGACTGAAAGGTGGTAAATGCATCTAAATATAAAAAGGCTTTAGGGAATTATAGACAAGTAAGCCTTATATTTGTACCTGGC
>NW_017729033.1:55188832-55197748 GCF_001723915.1 Gavialis gangeticus | reverse complement strand
GGAAAATCCTCACTAATCTCTTTAGAATTTTTTGAGCATGTGAATATAACTGAGGAAAAACGATACCATGTTTATACTTCCAGAAGGCCAATGACAAGGTCTTTACTAGATGTTCCTAAGTAAGTTAATAGTCCTGGTATTCAGAAGCAAACGGCTATCTAAGATCACAAATTGATTTAGCAGCAGAAACAAAAGATTAAGTTGTCATTTTTAATCATGGTAAAAGGTTAGCATTGGATAGTTTAAGGATTTGTGCCTCATATATTAATTAATGTCATAGAAAAGAGGGATGAATAGTAAGGTGGCAAAGTATGCAAGTCACACAGGGATTAAGCTCAGTCAAAGGGGTTGAGAAACCTCATAGAGACTGAAACAAGATAACTGAATGGGCAACACGATAACAAAGAAGGTCCTTGTGCATAATGAGAGAATTTGTGAGTGATATGTTTAATTGGACCAATTGCATGATTGGGATAAAGTTAGACAAAGCTTGCATAATTTCTGGATTATAATTGCTGCAACATTACTCCAACAGTGTCATGTTTCTGAATGAAAAGTCCTGATCATTGAAGGGAAAACAAAGTACTCATGCACTTAAATATATTTAATATATACTGTATCAGCCCCAAAATGAACTTCTATATCCTTGTGGAATACTTATTGAACCTTTCTGCTCAGTGTGAAGTTGTGTGGTCAAAATAACTAATGATGTATAAATAAAAGGATGCAGAATAAAATACTGTATTTTATTTTTGCAATCCAATTATGTGGACTTAGCTGAAATATTGTGTGGACTACTGGTCACCATTCTTAAAAAATATATTGCAAAACTAAAGAGTTTGAACAATTTTAGAAAATTTCTCAAATATTTTGAAAAGAAAAAAGGGATATCATGAAAGTTTTTAAACAATGATAAAGAATGTAGGATTTCCATTTTCCCTCTCTCGTGATGCAAGAACAATGGATACTCAATGTAGTTAGGAAGTGGTAAGTTTAAAACCAATAAATTATTTTTCCATGTAATATATAATTAAGCTGTAGAACTCTTCACCACAGAAGTTCATCAGGTTAAGAACATAGTAAGAATCTAAAGATACTTCATATTTATAAAAGTAAAAGATCTTGTCTTACAGTTAAAATTTGGAACTACGTGTTTCAGGGTGTCAGGATATCTTTAATTACTACGAATGACAAGGATGAGACCTCAGAGGAGACCTACTATTCTATATATGCATGTAGCAAGATTGCCTATCATTGTCTAAAGCATATAGTTCTGACCATTATTTGAGACAAAAATTTGGGTTGGAATGGACCTCAGAAGGTCATCTAGTCCAGGCCTCTGCTCAAGACAGGGCCATCCCCAACTAGATCATTCCAGCCAGGGCTTTGCTAAGCCAGGTCTTAAAAAATTCCAAGGAAGGAGATTCCACCACCTCTCTAGGTAACCTGTTCCAGTGCTTCACTGCCTTCCTAGTGAGAAAGTTTTTTCCTAATATTCAACCTAAACCTTCCTTGCTGCAACTTGAGACCACTGCTCCTTCTTCTTTCATCTGTCACCACTGAGAATAGTCTAGCTCCATACTTTTTGGAACCACCCTTCAGGGAGTTAAAGGTTGTTATCAAATCACCTCTCTGTCTTCTCTTCTACAGACTAAATAACCTCAGCTCCTTCAGCCTCTCCTCATAAGTACACCAGCACCTGAACCATTTTTATTGCACTCCAATGGACTCTCTCCAACTTGTCCACATCCTTTCTATAGTAGGGGGCCCAATATTGGAGACAGTACTCCAGATGTGCCCTTACCAGTGCAGAAGTGTGGAATAATTACTTCCCTTAATTTGCTAGCAATGCTCTTACTAATGCAGCCCACTATGCTGTTAGCCTTCTTAGCAACAAAGGCACAATGCTGACTCATATCCATCTTTCTGTCCATTGCAACCCCCAGGTCATTTTCTGCAGAGTTGCTGCTTAGCCAGTCAGCCCCCAGGCTGTAGCGACTGTTCCATTCTAAGTGTAGGACTTTGCACTTGTCCTTATTGAACCTCATGAGATTTCTTTTGGCCTAGTCCTCCAATTTGTCTAGGTCAGAGACCTAAGAATCAATGGAAAGCTGAGTGATAGTGACCATGAGCTGATCACCTTTACTATCCATTGCAAAGCTAGTAAATCAGTCAGCAATGCAGAAGTCCTTGAATTTAGGAAAGCTGACTTTGACAAGCTCAGGAGGCTTGTTGTCGAGGCCCTAAGGGATCATGACTCAACAGAAAGAGGAGTCCAAGAAGAGTGTTTGCTCCTTAAGGGAATGATCCTGACAGCACAAGTGTTGTCCATCCCATCATGGAAGAAGGATAGCAAAAGGGCACAGCGACCCGCTTGTCTCAGCAGGGAACCTGAGGACCTCCTTTGCCTAAAAAGAGAGACTTATAAAGGATGGAAAGATGGAATCACCACCAAGGAGGAGTACTCAGCACTGGTCCCTGCCTGCAGGGAGCACTGGTCCATGCCTGCAGCAGACCAGGAAAGCCAAGGCTGCAACTGAACTCTATCTGGCTTCACAAATCAAGGATAATAAAAAGTCCTCTTTCAGATATGTAGGGAGTCAAAAAAAAAGCAAGTGTAACATTGGATCCCTGCTGAACCAAATGAGACAACTGATAACCGACACCCAGGAAAAAGCCTACCTGCTTAATGGGTACTTTGCGTTGGTCTTTCATCAGCCAAAAGGGCCCGCCCTGCCTAGCATTATGTGGGATGGCCAGGGTGAGGGCATATCTATATCCAGCATTGGTGCAGACCTTGTAAAGGAACACCTTGGGAGGCTGGACATCTTCAAGTCAGCTGGTTCTGACAGATTACACCTTAGAGTACTCAAGGAGCTGGCAGGTGTCATAACTCAACCATTGGCAAAAATATTTGAAAATTCGTGGTGCTCAGGTGAAATACCTGAAGACTGGAAGAAGGCCAATGTGGTACCCATCTTCAAGAAAGGGTGGAAAGTAGATTCTGGGAATTACAGGCCAATCTGTTGACCTCAATCCCCAGTAAGATTCTGGAGAAAATTATCAAAGAGACACTTCTTGATAAGCTGGCTGCGGGCAACATCCAGAGGGACAGCCAGCACAGGTTTGTCATGGGTAGGTCTTGCTTGACCTATCTCATCTCCTTCTATGACCAGGTGACATATCACCTGGACAAGGGAGAAGAGATTGACATCATATATCTGGACTTTTAAAAAGCCTTTGATCTGGTGTCCCATGATCTCCTTATGCAAAAATTGGCCAACTGTGGCCTTGGCTATACCACAGTCCAATGGCTGGGAAATTGACTCCGAGGCTGGACCCAGAGATTAGTAGTTGATGGATGCAAATCATTATGGTGCTCTGTGACCAGTGGTGTCCCCCAAGGCTCTGTCCTTGGACCGGTTCTCTTCAACAACTTATGCAATGATGTGGACATTTGTGTCAGAAGTGCACTGGCCAAGTTCATCGATAACACTAAACTTTGGGGCATCCACACCTGACAATAGGCTAGTGATCCAGGCTGACTTGGATAAGCTTAGTAAGTGGGTGGATATAAACCTGATGACATTCAATACCCAAAAATGCAAAGTATTCCACCTAAGGTCCCTTCTAACCTGAATTTTCTATGATAATTCTCTGCAGGCTTTAATCCTGAAAACTTCTCTTTGAGGTAGATAACTGTCTCAATTTTACAGGTATGGAAGTGATCACAAGAAAGCTGAAACACTTTCCAGAGCCCACAGTGTATCAATGGCAGAGATACCTGCTGTTTGCCTTTTCTCAAGTTAGCTAAATAGTAGAATAAGTGAACCTAGGAACTAAAAAAGGTAGACGTGGGAGATGCCATCAGTGTCACAGTGGAAGTTGCATCTCCCCCTGCTCCAGCCTGGGACTTTGGCAAGTGGTTGCATGGGGTGCAGGACTTGGCTGTGGACAGCAACAACAGCTGATAAGCCCCCACTTTTAATGCCTGCTCCTGAACTGTGTGGATACCCAGGGGTTAGCAGGGAGCAGGAGCCCACTACCTCTGCTGTCCCCAGCTGGCCACTGACCTGGGGGTAGAGGAAGCTGCAGGAACACTTATGTCTTGCTCCAGCTGGTGGCTGTGGGGAGTGATTGCACAGGGTGCTAGGTCCCTGCTTCCTCCCCCTCCTCCACATTGCTGAAGCCACTGCATGGGGAGTTTGAACTGCAGCAGCAGCATCCCTGAGTCCTTGCCAGTTCAGCTCTGCAGCAAACCTGTGCTTAGCAGCAGCCACAATTGAGGTCTGTTGAGTTTTCAGGTGTGGCAAAATTTTATTGGCATCTTCCATCCCCCCTCCCCGCCTCTACCCTGGGTGCTGAATACTTCAGTATGCCTGATACTGGATCTTAGAAAGAGGGGTTGTTTTGACTGTTTTAAGGATGGCTTTGAGTTCTAAATCAGTATATTTTAAATGCAGTGCATTTTTCTGCCTTTTATCATTATTTTTAATAAAGTCTACATAGGGATCCTTTGTGATACTTTTCAAGTAGAGTAATGGTTTTCAATTATTTTTAATTAAAGATATTTTGTTTGGTCTTCTACTATCTTAACTAGTTTGGGACCTGCCTACCTGAGATATTTAGCTTCACCTAAAATAGCATGTATACTCATATGATTACTAGAAGAGACTGAACTTAACACCCCATTGTCTATGTGAAAAGGGGTTATTGGAAGGATCTTTCATTTGGACACTCACTTCTCCCTCCATCTAACAGAAATCAGAGTAATTGACTTTCAAGCATTAATGGGACATTTATATATTCATGTTGGGTTTCACTTGTTTGCAAAAAAAATAGGTGGATTATAGTTCCACCTCCACCCCCACTCCCATTCCTACTCCCTGGATAATCAGTGGTGAATAGTGGATGTTGAATGGGATCTAACTGGGATTGTGTGATTTCCATGTTATGAAGTGATTTGGTGGCAGTGAAGTCTGTATGTTTAAAATACTTACCATATTGACACAAGTATTTATGCAGGTATTTGGAATTTATAAAACATGGACCTTAACATAACTAAATATAACATTGCACAGGGATCTGAGTCATTTTAATGATACTACAGATAATCTTTCATGGTCTACTTTTAGGTTCCTGAAGCTTTTGTGTACATAACCAATTGGAAGCTGTTTAGTTTTATACAATTTACAGCTCAATCAAACACCCAAGTGCAAAGCACAACTTCTGAGTATATCAAGTCAATTTGATACAGTACTTGATAGACTCCACCTGAATTTAATGAATGAATTAAACTGGCTCATAAATAGAAGGACTTTTCACCAGAGAAATATAGAATGCCAATCTACTTAACTTTAAATATTTGTGTCAAAGCCAAATAAAATTGTTTCCTCTGTGTGTGAGAGATGGATGCAGTATTTTGTCCTATAAGCCAAAGGCAGGCATATCATTCTAGAAATCTCACTCTGAAAATGAGACTTTTGCAGAATTCTGCTGCCCCGACATCATTGATAAATTGCTGAATAGGTTCCGTATTCTTCAGAATAGGGATTCTTGATGCTTTCCATGCATGCACTTCCTCAGATACCTGCTGTTGTGGTGCAGTAATAGAATCCTTGCTTACCACACAAGAGACCAGGGCTTGATACCTAGATGTGCATATAACTACAACCATTGAGGCACTGAACATCTGGACTTGGTCTGGCCTTTGGATTCTGTCTCAGTGGTGTAAGGAGGGGTGGGGGTGGGGGCAGAAAGTCTGGGCAGCCTCCACTCCTCCAAACTTCTGCCTAGGCACTTGCATTGAAGGTTGTCTACTACTACATCCTTGGATATCTATGTATGTAAAACTCTCATCCAGTGCTTTAGTCTATTCTTTTTATTTCTCTCTTCTTCCATTCCCTTTTCTTTTGTTCCCCTTTCTTTCCCTTTTCTCCCAGTCACTTTTTATTCATACACTATAATCTATCCCACAGTCACCACATTGCAAAGTGCAAGTTTGTTCATCCCTTTGCAGTACATCTTTTATTTGGGGGGGTGATTTTGTGGGAGCGGGGTTTAGTTTTGAAAATCAGAGGAGGACTTAGGTGGAGGGAAGGGGAGGTGAAGGCATCTTAGTATCTCCCTATTCATCTAAGCAAATGAAGAAGCTCAGGGGCAGTCATGAAGACTGTTTTTCTTTCTCCTTCCAAAGTGAAGGTGAAAGGTTGTTCTCATGTATGACATGCAAATAGAGAGCTGGCAGAGGTTTCCCCTTCCTTCACCATCTATGAGTAAGTTTTTTGGAAAGGAGCCTAGGGAGGCATTCTGCTCCTGTCCCTCAGACCGGGTGAAGAACCTATATTTTCCTTCTCTAAAATGAGAGTAGTAAGAATCTGCCTTTCAAATCACCCTGCATACAGCACAGCAGAGTAGAGCAGTGAAGCCAGCATGAGCTCTCAGAAAGCAAAAAGTGAGGAGAATCTACTAGCAGTTTGTGCCCAATTGTGCTGAAAAGGTCAAAACAGTACACTGTTCTCTCATAACCTCCCTAACCACCTTTCTGCTTTTGGAGCTAGGACTGGGGAAGTCTTCTTCAGTTGTCAGATGGTGAGTGACCTTGGTGAGTAATCATGACCTTTCCCCATGGGCAACTGGTGCCACCTTAGTGAAGGACCAGTCAGTTACCGGGGGGAGGGGGGGTTCCCCCGCAGCTAATCTCACCGATGGTTGGGGGGAGTCCCCTCCATAATGCTCCCACTCCCCAGCCAGAGCTCTCAGGTGGGGCACTAGTGCTTCCGCCTGCCCCCCCTGCTTGTTGCCTAAGTAGCAGGCATGGGTGGTCAGGGGGTGCACTGGTGCTTTCAGGAGATGCCCCGTATGTGTTGCCACTGGCTTTCCCCTTCATAAAGAGCATTTCTCAGGGTAGTGAGGTATAACACTAAAGTCATAAAATATTCCAATAGATCATTAGTGTGCTCTAAAATACTCTAACCCACTCCAATATGAAAATTTCATGTTGGAACTATTTAGAGAATGTTGCTGCATGGTATGCAATTGTTTAATTGTAAAAATTCTATATTTTGCAATATGTGGTTTGTGCAAATTGGGAAAATGGCACAAATCCAAGTTTAAATCGCAGGATCATTGTTGCATGGGATTTTTTATATAAATGCTGTAGGATTGATAGGGCTCCCTGGTAGCAGAGTTAGGATATATACCCAATGACACTGGCACATGCTCAGACTCTTCTGGATGTTAGGGTACTTATTTCAGTGCTTTAACTATGTATTTAGGAGCCTCAACATTGAGGCAATACTATATTGTAGCAGTCTGTTAACTTTACTGCACATTGGATTAAAAATTGCAAAGTTGGGTCTATTAATATTCTGGTCTTTTTCTTTGCCATCCTAGCTAGTTCAGTTGCACTTAAACTTTACTTAGCTTGGGCATTATTTCTACCCTACTGCACCACTTTACACATTATATTTCATATACCACCTCTGAAGCCATTCACCTGATCTAAGATTATTCTGTAGAACAGCTACATTCTTGTAAGTCATAATCATTTCACCTGCTTTAGTGTCCTCTGAAAAGTTAGTAGGCTACTACATTGCTTTGTTTAAATAGCTTTGTTTAAATAAGTGTAGCAGGCTTGCCTTTGGAGCTTGGGTTGAGTCCCAGGCTTGAAATATTGCTGTTGTGATTGGTGGGGCCCATCCACCAATCAAGAGGAAGCAAGAGGAGTTAAGTCATTTTCCTTTCCTGATGGGAGGGGGAGAGGAATTCCCCTCCCCCCCCCCAAGACCTGATTGAAGACTGCAACACTCAGGTCTGGAAGACTTCAGGAGCAGAGCTCTAGAGCATAAAAGGAGCTGCATGCCCAGCATGAGGGAACACATCTGGGACGGAGAAGAGAGAAGAACGGGGCTTAGAAAAGCTGAGGACCTCTGCTTAGCAGGGTGAAGCAGTAGCCCAGAAGCACCCCTGAAGACTTGCATCAACCCTGTTGCTATTATTTCACCTGTTGTTTATTTGTATTTATTTGTGGCTTATTTTTGTTCACCCATACTTATCTATAGTTTAACTGCTAGCTGTCTACGTTTATTTTGTGATTTATAGGTTTCAGATCAGATACTTACCTGTGACTTACCTGTATCTGAAGGACTGGTATAAGGTTTTATGGAATCTACCCAGCGGATATTGCTTATGTATAGATAGATAGATAGATATAGATATATATAGATATAGTTTGTGCATACGTTTACATCCATGTTTCTTTTCCTTGTGATATGCTAATGTAAATAAAACTGTATATAGTTAAGTCCCCTTACTGTCCTGGCCTGGTTCCATATGGATGGAGGGAAACTGAGTAGTCTGCAGTTCCCCCACAGCACACCTGTCAGCTAACAATCCCCTTCAATTGGAGAAGGGGAGTATATACCCGAGTTACCTGGGCTATATAAACATAGATCTGTTTAAATCATTAATAAAACAATTAATGAGGATGCTTCCCAAATCTCTTTAGCTTTAATAAAAAATACATACCTTTGACTTCAGTCATCTGCCTCTTTTACCTTCTCAGTAATTCATCGCATATCCCAGGTGATGAAACTTTCTCAGAAGTTTTGGGAAAATCCAAACATAGGGAAGTTTTATTTTTTTAAACTCAAATAATGAAACCTTTGCTTAATTTAAACTATGAGGCAAATTCTTTTATGAGTTGAATATTATGCTCTGAATATATAGGCCTTGCCAGTTTAAAGTATCAGTGTTATTAGTTACCCACTACTGACACTCATAATTCCTTACCTTACCTTATCTTTGTGTCTCTGCTTCTAACTCGCCCATTCAGCATAGTATTCTGCCTGTAATTTCTCTATACATAAAACTGTGGATAGGTAAGGTGGTAGGAGCAGAGAAATTACGTGAGAA
>NW_017729033.1:55177688-55183832 GCF_001723915.1 Gavialis gangeticus | reverse complement strand
TCTCTATACATAAAACTGTGGATAGGTAAGGTGGTAGGAGCAGAGAAATTACATGAGAATCTAGCACTCAAAAGATGTGGTGCTTAAGGAGTATGGTAGAAGAGGAAGAAAACTATGTGCTCATCCTATTTTTATCTTGATTTTCCATTGCTCATTCTATGCATGAAAAAGCTGCTCCCTATTTCTCCCTTTCCCCAGCTGGTTAAAATCTGAGTATGAGAAACTAGTACAGACTGCAGATTCATTATGATCAGTAGTGCTACTGCATATAAAATGGTTCTGTGTTTGCTGTACTGTGCATCTAGGAATAGAAATTACAGTATCAGAGAAAAGGCCAGAAGCAGCATACAATACTTAAAAATGACTTATAAAACTAAGCCATGACAGCTGGTGAGAAAGCAAGATATGTATTCTTTTTTTTTTTTACCTCAATCTTATCTTAAAAGCACAATTATATAAAAGTGATTCTGGTCACTGTTCAGCCAATGGGAATCATTTAACTCATATTAATGGGAACTGGATCAAGGCTAATCCTATAAGAAAAAAATTGAGTTCCATTCCTTTCCTCCCTTCCTTCCTCCTAACCAATTGCTGGGGATGTTGAAATAATTAAAAAAAAACCTATCACTAAAATGAGTGGCATGGCATTCAGCATCAACAGCTTGAAATTAAGGAAATAATAGCACAATCCTATGTAATGTATCTGTGAAATAATAACTTCAGCTATTTAACATCAATTTTCTAGATATGACAAACTACCATACCAATGTCTACAAGCCCAGCAATTTTCCCAAGCACACCCAAAAAGCTGTAATCTAAAGCCAAACCATCACAAACCACTGTATCTGTTTTGAGAAGAACACTCATGATGCCCACCTGACCAGCCTAAAATCTGCCTTTATACAACAAGGACACTCCAGTAGAGAAATAGACTGTATGTTTTGAAAGAGCTATTCAAATACCCCATAGTAACCTGCTACAATACAAAAAAACCCAAACACCTGGGTGCATCCAGATGAGTGTGGCTATGCTGTATGTAGTGCTGCAAACACGTCTTCAGTGCCACATATCACATAGTCCGGTGTTCTCCACACTGCAAGGGAGCGCTGCCTGTGCATGCACTGCTCCCCCTTTTTCCCGTGGTTTTTTTTGACCCCTCCAGGGAAACAGATGTCCCTGGGGAACCAAATGTCTGCGCTCATCTGGACGCAGCCCCTGTGACTACATGCCCTTGGTTGTCGCCAGCCACCTCACACTGGAACCAATTAAAAGAATCATCAAACTACAGCCTATAACCCACAACTATCAGACCTTCTTGAGAGAAATATTCTCCACTTGTGACTTTCAAACAACCTCATAACCTTGCCCATCTCATCATCAGAAACAAACTCTCCCCTGCTGCCCAACACACAGCCATGGCAAGAAATACTTAACCTGTCAGCACATCTCCACTGCCACTACTATCAACATCCCCATAATAAAACCATCAGAATATATGGTTCCTATATATGCCTTTCCCAAAATGTGATATACCTTATTTAATGCATCTAATACCCTCATGACAACTAAGTGTGTGAAACTAAACAGCAACTATGCACCAGAATAAACTGTCACAGAAAAAAAATATGAAGAATGGAGATGTGCACACATATTCCATTAGGAGCACATTTCTCTCAGAACAACTACTCCCTCTCTGAACTCACCATCTTCATGCCCAAAGAAAATCTACTTATTACCTTTAAAAACCAAACTTGGGAACAAAAATTCATAAGTTATCTGGACACTAAAGGCCTTGTTACACCTTATGTTGTAAACTGCAGAAATGTTAATTAACTTTGTGTTGTTTGGCTTAGTGGAGCAGTCACACCTTACGGCACCAAACCATCTCTGAATGTCCTTCACCTGCACAGCTGTGACCTACCACTAGTGGTTGGTGAGCAGGGGTAGCACTAGGAAGTAGGCGCAGGACAAGCTTAGTACTCCTGCCAGGAGGCTGCAGTGCCTCCCACCACTTGCTTTGCCTGAGTGGTGATGGAAGGCACCACGGCCACCAGATGCTTTGGGGTTGTGGCAGTGGCTCTGCCTTGTGGAAGCAGTGAGGCAGTCTGGGCAGTGGTACCATGCTTGGTTCTGCTGCACCCAGCATCCCTGCAAATCCTGATTTAGGAGGGACCACTGCATCCTGAGATACTAGAAGACTTCAACTTGGGCAAAAAGCTAAAGGGAGTGGCCACACCTTAATGGAACAGGAGAAGGTTATACAGATTAAAGATAATCCTGTCCTGTGGTGGTGTAACTTTGAACTGAATAATGAATGCTTTAATCCACTTAAAGGTGTTGACATACAGCCTATATAGGGGTTAAGAGCACCAGAAACCACCTAAAATTACCATGTAACAAGGCCCTAAGAACCAAGGATTGAAATTGATAGTGGCTTTATGGAATGTTATATTTGACATGACTCCTGAATTTTTTCCACACATGAAAGGTGAGACTGACCCTCTTCCCAGTGGCGATGCATAGAGGGTGAACGGGGGTGCACACGCACCCCCTGAGAGTGCTGCTGCACCCCCTGATGGCCAGCATTCCCAGGTGGGGGGGAGGAAGGAGTGCTGGTGCCCCCCCTGAGAGTGCTGGCTGGGGGTTGGGGTGCCAGGAGAAGTAATCCCCGCGGTCCCCCTTGGGGCCGATTGCGCCCACCTGGAAGTGCCAGCAGTGTGCCCAGAAGCACCAGTCATCCATACCTCCTCCTTTCTGATAAGCCTTTATCTCCCGTAATCAGTTGCTTTTCTTTTGCTAATCTTGTATCTGTGAATTTATCTCACCCCCTCCCACTACTTTTCTTCACTAAGCTGTGCCTGGCTAGGCCTGATCAGACTTGACAAAGAAAGCCTTGCATTTGAAAGCTCATTTAACTCTATCCCAGCTACACAGTAGGTTTAATAAAATATATCATTTTAAGAAATACTTGTCTCTCATCTGAAATGACAGGTATATCCATAAAAAATATTTTATCTTGTCACAGCACAGCCAAATTTGTGCGCCATTCTATCTTCTGGTAAAATCTGTAAAACAAAATATATAATAATGTGTATTGTATTAAACAATAGAGAAAAGGGGAAAATAGGTAAAATAAACATAAATTGCTATCTTCTTATTAAGAGTCTTTTCATCATTTTATGATCATTAGAAATCTATTACAACAAAGCTGCTTATTCTTTAAAACCAGGGAAAAGTAGAAATATAGGTAATAATAAGCAAATAAAAGCTTTAAAACAAATTATTGGATCGCTTCATCTTTATGTCTCCCAAGACCTGAGTTTAGGTGTCAGTGATTTCATGAATATTTCTAATGGAAGTAAAAAACTCCAAACTAACTTTTATCACTTCAGATAAAAAGCATTGAGGTGTCAAATACCAACATATATTCGATCTTTACATAAATCGAGTTCCTCTGAAGGATTCAGATTCTGTTAGATGCCGACCAAATAAAAGAATGCAGAAGATGATTCTTGATCCAGTTGCGCAGGATATATGCAATATATCCTGATGTACATTTGAAATTTCTATACAACATAATGGCAGATTTCATAATTATCCATACAAATAGAAAACAATATTCTTGACTGTATGCAAAATACAACAGCATTAAGATGTAGTAATAGCAAAATAATGGAGTGAGTATAGCACAATCTAAATTTAGTTATCACATGTAATGCAGTGAATACACAATAACTTAGTCTTTAGCACAGGTGGGGAAAAACGCACAAACTGTCCGAGGACTCTGTGTATATACTCTAGTGCCTTTACTACTACTGTTACCCCAGCTAGTGAGATAAAGGTAGCACAGGTATGCCCGGTGTTAATTAGCTTAAATAAAAGAGGCAAAGGAAACTGCTGCAATTTCAAAGCCATGTCCTAGTGCATATTTTAAAAGTGCATGGTTTTTATCTGAGTATCTGTGCACTTGACAGTCAAGCATTTCTCCAAGCCTTTAAAAAAGTCTTCTGCAGGTTATATGGGAAAGGGGTCATTACTCTGTAATATTATTTTCAGTCCATTCCCCTATCTTAATGATGGGCAGATAACACAAAACATGTTTGCAAATAGTGTTCTGGATCCAACCTGTTAGTGGAGTTGGAAGTTATATACTTGTCACTTAACACCTAACAATTAAATCCTAAATGTTTAATCCTCTATTTCATGTTAAGGGGAAGCAAGGATAAATTTTACCCCATAGAAAGTTCAGTCCTAAGAACTATAAAGCACAATCTCAGTCTGAGGGTATACTATATCATTAGATGTTGCCAAATGAAACAGATCGGTTGTGCAGTGCGCAGCTGATCTGCTTCATTTGGTAAAATGAAGGTTGCCTAATGTCCTGCCCTTTGATCATGCAGAACAACAGGCAACATGTTCTCTGGCTACAGAGGCGTACCCCTGAAAAATCATGTCCTCCCACCCTTCTACCATGTACTATCCCTTTAAAATTAGATTTAGAAGTCACCAGCTTCAGGGTATATATTATTATCCTTACATCAGCACCAGTAGCAGTAGATGGAGGCCTTTCTGATATTTGAAAGGTCTCAAAGTGCTGCTAAAACCTCTCAGCATTTGAACTGAACAAGTCTATATGGTGAGGATCAACTCGCACATGTTAATGATCCTTCAGTTGTACTTTATTATATATTGAATACAAGGCCTTAATTACTATCTTCCCTAATATCTGGTGCCTTGGTGATGAGCTTCCCAAGACTTTCTTTGGTATTTTTTGCAAATACACACACAAAGTGTAGCCATTCCTGGCTACTTTCCTTCCCCTTGTGGAACTAGGGGATAGAAAGATACATAGCTGAATAACACAAGAAAATCAGTGATCATGTATGAAACCTATGGAGGACCATATACTTAGCATGACATTTTCTAGACTAATGTTTTGGCATGCAGTGTACACATTCTGATTTCTAAAACTATATATTGCTGATTTCTAAAACTATCTATTCTGGGCCCACCAAAAAGTAAGCCCTTGTTGTTGTTTCTAGTATTAAATCACTTGGAGGCCTTGAATAAAATGTATTAGTTATTATCATAAGTAACAGTGGAGTGGGGACATAGAAAATTATTACCTTTCATACATTCCCATAGGCTAATTTCTTACCCCAGACGCATATTTTGTACAGTATCTTAAAATTAATTAATGCTAAAACCATTTCTTTTTAGGACATTTTCACTGGCACTGCAGTGCACAATATCCCCAAAAAGCAGCCAGCTTATATGAATGGTTTGCTCTCTGTGGATGAAAAACTGCCTAGGGTAACATGTTACCCCAGGTGTGAATGTATTTTTCCATATGGAGTAACAACGTACCCCAAGCCCATGTTAATGCATTGGGGTAACTTGTTAAACTAACAGCAGTTTTTTTTGCAGTAGCTACAAAGATTGATGGATACACGTAATCTGTCTAAGTCTGTCAAGTCTGGTATTACTACCCTAAACTACAAATTGCCACAACGCACCCCAGTAAAACCTTCTACAAGCATGAATAGATGTTGTGCTTTTTGTCCAAAGACAGATGACCGCAAAACCTAGAAACAATGCAAAGATTGTAAGTGATTTGCTTGTGAGCACCACAGTACATCACTGCTGCTTTGTAAGGAATGTAATATTTAGTTAAAACAGTTAGGAAATGTTTTTGGAAGTAATTGCTACTTTGAAAACAGTGTGAACTGTTGATATATCGAATTGTTCATTCATGTTTTGAAATTCTAAAAAAAGTTTAAATGTTGTTCATAGTTCTAGTTAAATAATATTTTGGGCTCAAATAATTATAAATACTTTTTCAAACAATCTGTATTTTAATAAATAGCTTTTGGTACATTTATATTGTTGTCACTGGTTCCATTTTGTTCATGTAGGTGGGGTAACAAGTTACCCCATGAGAACAACCATGGTTACGGTTTCATGAGAATGAATGAGGGTTAAATAACTTGTCTAAAGTCACACAGCAGATGAGGGGCAGAGTGTAAATAAAATATGGAAATAAAATCCAGGTCTTCCTCATTTCCATGCTCATGCTTTATTCATAAGATTACCACACAGCATGAATGAAAAGGACTGTGGTAGTGCGGGGGGGGGGGGGGGGGG